>NC_041381.1:439137499-439165943 GCF_002162155.2 Triticum dicoccoides
GATCTGGGCCGGGCAAGACGCCACCGCGTCGGCCCCCCCTGCGCCCCTCGCCGCCGCCCGGATCGAACCCCATCGTCGCCCCGAGCACCGTCGTCGGCCGGCTCCCCGACACCGTCGCCCTTGGATCCTATCGCCGTCGCTCGGAACGCCCCTCGCCGGAAGCGTCTTCGCCGGACTACCTCCTCGTCGCCGCGCATCGTCCCCGTCCTCCTCCCCAAAGGCCACCTCGAGCCTCGCCGCCCCCTTGGTCTCTACATCGCCGGTGAGGGCCTCGCCCTCCCCCGTCTCTCCCTCTGTCCCGTAATTTTTGCCGCGGTCCCCTCCATTGTTGCTCGCCGACCACCGTGCTCACCACGCCCTGTAGCCATCGTTGGCCGCGCCGTGGTCCTGCCCGCTGCGCTCAGCGCACCACCACTTGTTGCACCGCTGGCCGCCGGTGCTTGCCCCCACGCACGCGCCTCCTCACGCGCCTATCGCCGGAGCCCCTGGACCACTCGCTGTGCCCCGCTGCATCTACTCGCCGCGGCCCCCTCTACTCCGCCCGGACCTCAGCCGCCGGAGCTCGACTTCGGCGCGCTGCTGTGCCCCTGCTCCGCGTGGCCGCGCCCAGCGCCCCTTGGCCGCACCGGCCGGCGCCCGGGGCTAACCGGGTTACGCTCGTATACCCAGCGCCCGCGTGCCCGTGCCCGTTAAGGCCTTTGGCCCACTGACAAAGGGGCCCCAGCCCCAGAACGATTATAAAAATATATATATATATATAATAAATAAATAATTAATAATAAAATTAATTAATTAATTAATTAACTAATTAATTAACTAATTAATTAACTTATCTAATCTTGTTTAGTTTAACTAATTAAGATTAATTAACCTAATAAATAGTTACCCTAATTGTTAATTAGCTAAACAATCCCTAACAGGTGGGACCCACCTGTCAGGTTGACCAAGTCAACTGCTGACGTCATGCTGACATCATGCTGACGTCAGCAAATACTGTTTTGGATAATGTTGAATTTAAATAAATAATTAAAATCAGAAAATGATTAAATCTTTAGAAAATCATATCTTTTAATCCGTAACTCGGATTAAAATATTTTCAACACGAAAGTTGCTCAGAACGACGAGACGAATCCAGATACGCAGTCCGTTCGTCCGCCACACACCCCTAACCTATCGAACTCGCAACTTTCCCCCTCCGGCTCCTCTGCCCGAAAACGCGAAACACCAGGAATACTTTCCCGGATGTTTCCCCCCTTAACCGGTACCACCTCATACCACGTTAGGGCACACCTAGCACCGCTCATTGTCACGTCACGCATCGTCGTGTTTATGTTTGCATTGTATTCATTGTTTCTTCCCCCTCTTATCTCCGGCAGACTATGAGACCGACGCTGATGCCACCGTGTACGACTACGTCACCGACGACCCCTCCTTGTCTGAGCAACCAGGCAAGCCCCCCCCCCCTTGATCACCAGATATCGCCTATTCTCCTCTATACTGCTTGCATTAGAGTAGTGTAGCATGTTACTGCTTTCGTTAATCCTATTCTGATGCATAGCCTGACATTGTCGCTACATCTGTTGATACCTTACCTGCAATCCTAATTGCTTAGTATAGAATGCTAGTTTATCATCATTGGCCCTACATTCTTGTCAGTCTGCCTTGCTATACTATCGGGCCGTGATCACTTGGGAGGTGATCACGGGTTTATACTATACATACATACATAATATACAGATGGTGACTAAAGTCGGGTCAGCTCATTGAGTACCCGCAAGTGATTCTGACGAGGGGGCTGAAAGGACAGGTGGCTCCATCCCGGTAGAGGTGGGCCTGGGTTCCCGATGGCCCTCGACTGTTACTTTGTGGCGGAGCGACAGGGCAGGTTGAGACCACCTAGGAGACAGGTGGGCCTGGCCCTGTTCGGCGTTCGCGGATACTTAACACGCTTAACGAGATCTTGGTATTTGATCTGAGTCGGCTACGAGCCTATACGCACTAACCATCTACGTGGGAGTAGTTATGGGTATCCCGGCGTCGTGGTATCAGCCGAAGCACTTCAGACGTCAGCGACGGAGCGGCGCGCGCCGGATTGGAACGTAAGCCTGCTCTTGTATTAAGGGGGCTAGTTCTGCTTCCGGCCGCCCACGCAACGTGCAGGTGTGCTATGGGCGATGGGCCCAGACCCCTGTGCGCTTAGGTTTAGACCGGCGTTCTGGCCTCTTTGTTTTGCCTAGGTGGGGCTGCGACGTGTTGATCTTTCGAGGCCGGGCATGACCCAGGAAAGTGTGTCCGGCCAAATGGGATCGAGCGTGTTGGGTTATGTGGTGCACCCCTGCAGGGAAGTTAATCTATTCGAATAGCCGTGATCTTCGGTAACAGGACGACTTGGAGTTGTACCTTGACCTTATGACAACTAGAACCGGATACTTAATAAAACACACCCTTCCAAGTGCCAGATACAACCGGTGGTCGCTCTCCCTCAGGGATACGAGGGGAGGATCGCCGGGTAGGATATGCTATGCGATGCTACTTGGAGGACTTCGACCTACCCTCTTCTGCCTATTGCAAGACGGAGGCTGCCAGAAGCGTAGTCTTCGACAGGATTAGCTATCCCCCTCTTATTCTGGCATTCTGCAGTTCAGTCCACTGATATGGCCTCTTTACACATATACCCATGCATATGTAGTGTAGTTCCTTGCTTGCGAGTACTTTGGATGAGTACTCACGGTTGCTTTCTCCCCCCTTTTTTCCCCTTTCCTTTCTTTCTGGTTGTCGCAACCAGATGCTGGAGTCCAGGAGTCAGGAGCCAGCGTCGACGACGACTACTACATTGGAGGTGCCTACTGCTGCGTGCAGGCTGACGACGACGACCTGGAGTAGTTTAGGAGGATCCCAGGCAGGAGGCCTGCGCCTCTTTCGATCTGTATCCCAGTTTGTGCTAGCCTTCTTAAGGCAAACTTGTTTAACTTATGTCTGTACTCAGATATTGTTGCTTCCGCTGACTCGTCTATGATCGAGCACTTGTATTCGAGCCCTCGAGGCCCCTGGCTTGTAATATGATGCTTGTATGACTTATTTTACTTGTAGAGTTGTGTTGTGATATCTTCCCGTGAGTCCCTGATCTTGATCGTACACATTTGCGTGCATGATTAGTGTACGATTGAATCGGGGGCGTCACAACTCTTTTCTGGCGCCGTTGCCGGGGAGTGAAGCGCCTTTGGTGAGTGGAACTTGTAAGGAAACATTTATATAGTGTGCTAAAATTTTCTGTCACTTGTTACTATGGAAACTAATCCTTTGAGGGGCTTGTTCGGGGTATCTTCGCCCCGACCAGTAGAGCAAAGAGTTTCTCCTCAACCTACTGAACCTACTGAAATTTTTTACTTTGAGATTCCTTCGGGTATGATAGAGAAACTACTAGCTAATCCCTATGTAGGAGATGGAACATTGCATCCCGATTTACACCTTTTCTTTGTGGATGAAGTTTGTCGATTATTTAAGCTTGCAGGTATTCTCAATGATGTTGTCAAAAGGAAGGTCTTCCCTTTATCTTTGAAGGGAGATGCATTGACATGGTATAGGCTATGTGATGATACGGGATCTTGGAACTATAAATGATTGAAGTTGGAATTTCACCAGAAGTTCTATCCTATGCATCTTGTTCATCGTGATCGTAATTACATATATAATTTCTGGCCTCGCGAAGGAGAAAGCGTCGCTTAAGATTGGGGGAGGCTTAAGTCAATGTTATATTCATGCCCGAATCATGAGCTCTTAAGAGAAATGATTATTCAAAAATTTTATGCTCGGCTTTCTCTCAATGATCGCACCATGCTCGATACTTCCTGTGCCGGTTCTTATATGCTGAAGACTACCGAATTCAAGTGGGACCTATTGGAAATAATTAAATGCAACTCTGAAGATTGGGGTTCATACGATGGTAAGGAGTCAGGTATAACACCTAAGTTTGATTGTGTTAAATCTTTTATGGATATCAATGCTTTTCGTGGATTTAGCGCTAAATATGGATTTGACTCTCAGATAGTAGCTGCTTTTTTTGAATCTTTTGCTACTCACGTTGATCTCCCTAAGGAAAAGTGGTTTAAATATAATCCTCCCACTGAAGTAAAGGTAGTTGCACCTATTACAGTTGAAAAAAGACTATCACTTATAATGATCCTATTGTTCCAACTACTTATGTTCAGAAACCACCTTTTCCTGTTAGGATAAAGGATCATGCTAGAACTTCAACTGTTGTTCGTAAGAGTAATACTAGAACTTATACACCCCTGAGCAAATAAAAGTTGAACCTAGTATTGCTATGGTTAAAGATCTCTTGGATGATAATTTAGATGGGCATGTTATTTACTTCGATGGTGAAACTGCTAATATTGCTAGACCCGATGCTAAGATACATAGACCTGTCGTAGGCATGCCTGTTATTTCTGTTAAAATAGGAGATCATTGTTATCATGGCTTATGTGATATGGGTGCTAGTGCTAGTGCAATACCCTTTGATTTATATAAAGAAATTATGCATGATATTGCACCCGCTGAAATGGAAGATATTGATGTTACTATTAAGCTTGCCAATAGGGATACTATTAAGCCATTTGGTATTGTTAGAGATGTTGAAGTCTTGTGTCGGAAAGTTAAATATCCTGCTGATTTTCTTGTTCTTGGTTCCCCACAAGATGACTTTTGTCCCATTATATTTGGTAGACCCTTCTTGAATACTGTTAATGCTAGGATTGATTGTGAAAAGGATATTGTTACAATTGGCTTAAGGGATATGTCTCATGAGTTTAATTTTGCTAAGTTTCATAGACAACCCCGTGATAAAGAATCACCTACTAAGGATGAGATTATTGGTCTTGCTTCTATTGCCATGCCTCCTACTAATCCGTTAGAACAATATTTGCTAGACCATGAAAATGATATGTTTATGGATGAAAGGAGGGAAATATATAAAGTATTCCTTCAACAGGGTCCTATTCTGAAACACAACTTACCTGTTGAAATCTTAGGGGATCCCCCTCCACCCAAGGGTGATCTCGTGTCTGAGCTCAAACCTTTACCTGATAATCTTAAATATGCTTATCTTGATGAAAATGAGATATATCCTATTATTATTAGTGCTAACCTTTCAGAGCAAGAAGAGGAAAGATTATTGAAAACTCTGAAGAAGCACCGTGCTGCTATTGGATATACTCTGGATGATCTTAAGGGCATTAGTCCCACTCTATGCCAACACAAAATTAAATTGGAGAAAGATGCCAAACCAGTTAGAGATCCTCAACGATGGTTAAATCCTAAGATGAAAGAAGTGCTAAGAAAGGAGATACTAAAGCTCCTTGAGGCAGGTATAATTTATCCCGTTGCTGATAGTGATTCGGTAAGTCCTATCCATTGCGTTCCTAAAAAGGGAGGTATTATTGTCATTCCTAATGATAAAGATGAATTGATCCCGCAAAGAATTATTACAGGTTATAGGATGGTAATTGATTTCCTTAAATTAAATGAAGCTACTAAAAAAGATCATTACCCTTTACCTTTTATTGATCAAATGCTAGAAAGACTATCCAAACACACACATTTCTTCTTTCTAGATGGTTATTCCGGTTTCTCTCAAATACCCGTGTCAGTGGAGCATCAATCAAAAACTACTTTTACTTGCCCTTTCGGTACTTTTCTTATAGACGTATGCCTTTTGGTTTATGTAATGCACCTACTACCTTTCAAAGATGCATGATGGCTATATTCTCTGACTTTGTGAAAAGATTTGTGAGGTATTCATGGATGACTTCTCCGTTTATGGATCCTCTTTTGATGATTGCTTGAGCAACCTTGATCGAGTTTTGCAGAGATGTGAAGACACTAGTCTCGTCTTGAGTTGGGAAAAGTGCCACTTTATGGTTAATGAAGGCATTGTCTTGGGGCATAAGATTTCCGAGAGAGGTATTGAAGTTGATAGAGCTAAAGTTGACGCTATTGAAAAGATGCCATGTCCCAAGGACATAAAAGGTATAAGAAGTTTCCTTGGTCATGCCGATTTTTATAGGAGGTTCATTAAGGACTTTTATAAAATTTATAGGCCTCTGACTTATTTATTGCAAAAAGATATTCCTTCTGTCTTTGATGATGATTGTGTAGAAGCATTTGAAATACTTAAGAAAGCTTTGATCACTGCACCCATTGTTCAGCCACCTGATTGGAATTTACCCTTTGAAATTATGTGTGATGCTAGTGATTATGCTGTAGGTGCTGTTCTAGGGCAAAGAGTTGATAAGAAATTTAATGTTATCCAGTATGCTAGTAAAACTCTTGATACTGCCCAGAGAAATTATGCTACTACTGAAAACGAGTTCTTAGCGGTCATATTTGCATGTGATAAGTTCAGACCTTATATTGTTGATTCTAAAGTTACTATTCACACTGATCATGCTGCTATTAAATATATTATGGAAAAGAAAGATGCTAAGCCTAGACTTATTAGATGGGTTCTCTTGCTCCAAGAATTTGATTTGCATATTATTGATAGAAAGGGAGCTGAGAACCCCGTTGTAGACAACTTGTCTAGGTTAGAGAATGTTCTTGATGACCCACTACCTATTGATGATAGCTTTCCTGATGAACAATTAGCGGTCATTAATGCTTCTTGTAGTACTCCTTGGTATGCTAATTATGATAATTAGGTTGTTGCTAAATTTATACCACCTAGTTTCAGATACCAGGCAGACTAAGGCATAACCTAGTGGTGGGAAGGGGTTGATGCCTTCCCACCCACCCAGGTTCAAGGCATGGTACTTGCAATTTGGGTTTGTTGCACCAATTATACTATAGGGGGTTCCCTTACAGTGTTTCTATCAAAAAAAAAGTTTCACATACCAGCAAAAGAAAAAGTTCTTTTATGATTTAAGACATTACTTCTGGGATTACCCACACCTTTACAAAGAAGGAGTAGATGGTGTTATTAGATGTTGTGTACCTGAGCATGATCAGGACCAGATCCTACGCAAGTGTCACTCTGAACCATATGGAGTACACCACGCTGGAGATAGAATTGCACATAAGGTATTGCAATCCGGTTTTTATTGTCCTACTCTCTTCAAAGATGCTCGTAAGTTTGTGTTGTCTTGTGATGAATGTCAAAGAATTGGTAATATTAGTAGGCGTCAAGAAATTCCTATGAACTATTCTCTTGTTATTGAACCATTTGATGTTTGGGGCTTTGATTATATGGGACCTTTTCCTGCCTCTAATGGTTACACACATATTTTAGTTGTTGTTGATTATGTTACTAAGTGGGTAGAAGCTATTCCAACTAGTAGTGCTGATCATAACACCTCTATTAAGATGCTTAAAGAAGTTATTTTTCCGAGGTTTGGAGTCCCCAGATATCTTATGACTGATGGTGGTTCACATTTTATTCATTGTGCTTTCCGTAAGACGCTTTCTAAGTATGATGTTAATCATAGAATTGCATCTCCTTATCACCCATAGTCTAGTGGTCAAGTAGAGTTGAGCAATAGGGAGCTCAAATTAATTTTGCAAAAGACTGTCAATAGATCTAGAAAGAATTGGTCCAAGAAACTTGATGATGCATTATGGGCCTATAGAACTGCATATAAAAATCCTATGGGTATGTCTCTGTATAAGATGGTTTATGGAAAAGCGTGTCACTTACCTCTAGAACTTGAACATAAGGCATATTGGGCTATTAAAGAGCTCAACTATGACTTCAAACTTGCCGGTGAGAAGAGGTTATTTGATATTAGCTCACTCGATGAATGGAGAACCCAAGCCTATGAGAATGCCAAGTTGTTCAAAGAAAAAGTTAAAAGATTGCATGACAAAAGGATACAAAAGCGTGAGTTTAACATAGGTGATTATGTGTTGCTATTCAACTCTTGTTTAAGATTTTTTTGCAGGAAAACTTCTCTCTAAGTGGGAAGGTCCTTATGTTATCGAGGAGGTCTATCATTTCGGTGCTATAAAAATCAACAACTTCGAAGGCACAAGTCCAAGGGTGGTGAACGGTCAAAGAATCAAACATTATATCTCAGGTAATCCTATCAATGTTGAAACTAATATTATTGAGACCGTAACCCCGGAGGAATACATAAGAGACACTTTCCAGAACGTTTCAGACTCCGAAAAGGAATAGGTATGTGGTACGGTAAGTAAACCGACTCCAAAACAGTTTAATGGCAATTTTCCTCCATTTTCGAATATTTAAGAATTTTGGAAAGCAAGAAGTAATCCGAGAAGGACACAAGGCCTCCACGAGGGTGGGGGGCGCGCCCACCCTTACTGGGCGCGCCCCCTATCTCGTGGGCACCTCGTGTGCCTCCCGGACCCCGTTTTCTTGCACGTTACGTATTTTGGTCGGTAAAAATTCATTATATAATCTCCTGAAGGTCTTGACCACCGTATCATGCAAATATCCTCTGTTTTCATTTCGAGCTATTTTACTGACAAATCTAGAGCATCATGACGTCACCCTCCTTCAACAATGAAGACAAGGATGCTTGGCTATTGAAGATAGAGCTGAAAAGAGAAGAACCTGAGGAGATCAACAAGGATGAAGGGATCAAGAAGGCCATGCAGGATCAATCTCCGGCGGTGGAAGAAGAAGACATCCCTCAACCTCTACGTAACCTCTTTACTCCAACTGAGATTGAAGCTTTCAAGATGATTGAGTTAGCTCGCATACAAAACAAGTATCTCACACAGGAAATTATTTTGTTGAAGGATCATATCGTCGGACTCAAGGGCATTATCCGCAAGTTGGAGGAGCTTTTACGCTTGATGTGCGATTATCCACCATCATCACCACCTTCATCACCTCCGAGGACATAATCACATGGGTATGGGCACTCCCCTTGGCAACTGCCAAGCTTGGGAGAGGTGCCCCGGTATCGTATCACCATCACACTCCTATCTTTACCATTTTACTTAGTTCGATCCTTTTAGTAATATCTTGATCTAGTAGATTGAAGTTTTGGTATGAATTACTTTTGAGTTTTTCTTTGTGATATCTTTATGTAATTGAGTCCATGAGCTATTTATAATAAAGATTAGTGTTGAGTCAAGGGCTTTGTTATCTTGCTATGATCTTGAGAAAATAGAAAGAATAAAAGAATAAAAAGAGTTCATATTGATCTTACGGATAGTAATGACTTCACATATAAAGAGTATGAGGCATAAAAGTTGTTGAGAGTTGACAAACGTAGTTTTGGTCATCGTTGCAATTAATAGGAAGTAATAAGGAAGGAGAAGTTTTCACATATAAATACACTATCTTGGACATCTTTTATGATTGCGAGCACTCATTAAGTATGACATGCTAAAGAGTTGATGTTGGACAAGGAAGCCAATGTAATGGTTTATGTTTTCTCACATCTCAGCTAAAGTATATTGTCATTGATCTTCCCAACATGTTGAGCTTGCCTTTCCCCCTCATGCTAGCCAAAAATTCCTTGCACCAAGTAGAGATACTACTTGTGCTTCCAAATATCCTTAAACCCAGTTTTGCCATGAGAGTCCACCATACCTACCTATGGATTGAATAAGATCCTTCAAGTAAGTTGTCGTGTTGCAAGCAATACAAATTTGCTCTCTTAATATGTATGACTTATTAGTGCGGAGAAAATAAGCTTTATACAATCGTGTGATATGGAAGTAATAAAAGCGACGGACTGCATAATAAAGGTTCATATCACAAGTGGCAATATAAAGTGACGTTCTTTTGCATTAAGATTTTGTGCATCCAACCCTAAAAGCACATGACAACCTCTGCTTCCCTCTGGGAAGGGCCTATCTTTTACTTTATGTCTTTACTTTATGCAAGAGTTAAGGTGATCTTCACCTTTCCCTTTTTTCACTTTATACTTTGGCAAGCACCTTGTGTTGGAAAGGTCCTGATACATATATCCAATTGGATGTAAGTTAGCATGAACTATTATTGTTGACATCACCCAAAGGAATACGTTGGGAGGCAACACAATAAGCCCCTATCTTTCTTAGTGTCTGATTAAAACTCCATAACCATAAGTATTGCGTGAGTGTTAGCAATTGTAGAAGACTATATGATAGTTGAGTATGTGGACTTGCTGAAAAGCTCTATTCTTGACTCTTTGTGGTGTTATGATAAATTGCAATTGCTTCAATGATTGAGATTATAGTTTGTTAGTTCTCAATGAAGTTTCTGAACCATACTTGACATTGTGAATAGATTGTTAATTGAACATAAGAAATCATATGACAAAATCTATATATGTTGCTGTTATAAGAATGCTCATGATGCCCTCATGTCCGTATTTTATTTTTATGGACACCTCTATCTCTAAACATGTGGAAATATTTTTTGATTTCGGCTTCCGCTTGAGGACAAGCGAGGTCTAAGCTTGGGGGAGTTGATACATCCATTTTGCATCATGCTTTTATATCAATATTTATTGCACTATGGGCTGTTATTACAAGTTATGTCACAACACTTATGGCTATTATCTCTTATTTTACAAGGTTTACCATGAAGAGGGAGAATGCCGACAGCTGGAATTCTGGTTGGAAAAGGAGGAAATATTGGAAACCTATTCTGCACAGCTCCAAAACTCCTGAAACTCCACGGAAGTTATTTTTGGAATTAATAAGAATTACTGAGCGAAGAAAATACCAGAGGGGGCCCACACCCTGGCCAGGAGGGTGGGGGCGCGCCCCCTGTCTCCTGGGCCCCCTGGTGGCCCTCCGGTGCCCATCTTCTGCTATATGAAGGCTTTTACCCTGGAAAAAAAATCATAAGCAAGCTTACGGGACAAAACTCCGCCGCCACGAGGCAGACCCTTGGCGGAACCAATCTAGGGCTCCAGCGGAGCTGTTCTGCCGGGGAACTTCCCTCCGGGAAGGGGAAATCATCACCATCATCATCACCAACGATCCTCTCATCAAGAGGGGGTCAATCTCCATCAACATCTTCACCAGCACCATCTCCTCTCAAAACCCTAGTTCATCTCTTGTATCCAATCTTGTATCAAAACCACAAATTGGTACCTGTGGATTGCTAGTAGTGTTGATTACTCCTTGTAGTTGATGCTAATTGGTTTACTTGGTGGAAGATCATATGTTCAGATCCTTAATGCATATTAATACTCCTTTGATTATGAACATGAATATGCTTTGTGAGTAGTTACATTTTTTCCTGAGGACATGGGTGAAGTCTTGCTATTAGTAGTCATGTGAATTTGGTATTCGTTTGATATTTTGATGAGATGTATGTTGTCTCTCGTCTTGTGGTGTTACGTGAACGTCGACTACATGACACTTCACCATTATTTGGGTCTAGAGGAAGGCATTGGGAAGTAATAAGTAGATGATGGGTTGCTAGAGTGACAGAAGCTTAAACCCTAGTTTATGCGTTGCTTCGTAAGGGGCTGATTTGGATCCACTAGTTTCATGCTATGGTTAGGTTTACCTTAATACTTCTTTTGTAGTTGCGGATGCTTGCAATAGGGGTTAATCATAAGTGGGATGCTTGTCCAAGAAAGGGCAGTAACCAAGCACCGGTCCACCCACATATCAAATTATCAAAGTACCGAACGTGAATCATATGAGCGCGATGAAAACTAGCTTGATGATAATTCCCATGTGTCCTCGGGAGCGCTTTTCTCATTATAAGAAATTGTCCAGGCTTGTCCTTTGCTACAAAAAGGATTGGGCCACCTTGCTGCACTTTATTTACTTTCATTGCTTGTTACCCGTTACAAATTATCTTATCACAAAACTATATGTTACCCACAATTTCAGTGCTTGCAGAGAATACCTTACTGAAAACCGCTTGTCATTTACTTCTGCCCCTCGTTGGGTTCGACACTCTTACTTATCGAAAGGACTATGATAGATCCCCTATACTTGTGGGTCATCAGGCCGCAGCACGGGCATGGCACCGAGCTTGCGCAAATGGACAGTCGTTGCTTGCAAGAGTAGCATGCGCAATGAGCAGGTACATCACATCCCTGATTATATCTAATTCAACTATTCAATTTCTGGCCAATAGTTAAACCTGATGGTGTTGTAAAAATGCTTGTATGTAGGGAACCAATGTGAAAATGAAACCAATTTCTGCTTATTTTATAAGTCCCCCAATCAATACTGAACTAACTGAATCTGATGTATCTAATCAAGTTTTTGGTGCAAACATACAAGCTCATGTTGTTCTTGAGCCTAAAGTGTCTAATGAACAGACTTCTAATGAAGGATTTGATGCAAACATTTTACATGCTCCTGGTGATGAACATATAGTGTCTAATGAGGGATCTAATGCAAGCATTTTGCAAGCTCCCACTGAAGGATTTAGTGTCTAATGATGATCTGCTATGTTGAGAGAGACATAGAGATTTGCAAGCACTAATGACAAGCAAATTATAGTACATTTTCATGGCTTGAGGAAACGTCGAGGCCATCTACCAGAAAGTCCCCGTATCATGACAACGTAGCATAAATACTTTTCTTATCTGTTGTTTGAAACTATTGGCATACTTGTGCAGGATAGATATATTGATATGCAGTTTGCGCACTGGTTATAGGTGCAATTACACTTCGATATTTTCAGCCAAAGAACGAATAATTCAAGCAGGTACAGACCATGTTAGTAGTCCTTGTACACCATGTTGCATTTTGTGTTTTTTGGTGCTTGCATCATTTAGTGTTTTATAATCTGGACTACTTTGGATCATTAACTGGTTTTCAAAGTGCATGTAGCTTCACATTTCACAAGTTATGTTGATTTCCGGAGTGCAAGTGCCTTCGAATTTTTTAAGTTAAATGTTCGCCCCTGGTAACTTGAATTCGTGGATCTGCCACTGCACAAAAATCATACACGCATGCCAGTACGAATTAAATGAAATGCAGGGACTTACGCTAGCTCGTTGTATAGGTTCACTGCAGCTCTGCTTGCGCTTGGGATGTTCCATGTACAAGTCCATGTTACCACTTGCTTGGATGTGCAGGCCTTGTGCTCCTTGCATCCCTCTCTCCATTTTTGATGCGGCGAATGGTTGATCAAATAAGAGGAATCGACCTTGCTGTTGTACCGGAGGGCAGATACTTACAAGGTTATACGGGTGTGCAGGATGTGAACCAGATCTCGTAGCGCGTCATGCTTCGCTAAAAAATGGTTTTGCTTGTTTCAGATGATATCTCCAGAAGAAATAAGAGTTAAAGTCAGAGTTGCATAGGCGTGTAAGCTAAGAGAGCAGTGAAAGGATATCCAAACATCGTCGGAACAGTGCACACGGGAGTGATGTGTGGATACCTAGTTCAGGCCGGCGTTTGGGCATGCTCGCCTAGCTAGAGTGCGGGTCACGTCAAAGCCGTTGAGGGTGATGCGTTGGCGTTGGCTGGCCGCGCATGGATGCAGATCTTGAGTGGCAGCAGAGCACTACGATGCGGTGGACAAGACCGTTGGTGAAGCCCCAACGGCCTCGGGGGCGGAGATGCGATGATGTGATTGGTGAAGTAGCCCTAGTGAGGTGGGAGACGACGTCAGTGAAGCGCACCCGATGCGGTGGAAGTCAGTGTTTGTGAGACACGTCGGTTGCGGTGGCCGACGTTGTCGGTGGAGCACCTGGTGCGGTGGACGAGGGCGTAGATGAGGTAGCTCCGGTGCGATGATGAAGCGCGACCGTCGTCTTCGTCGTCGTTGTTCGGCATAGAGGTGGGGAAAGAGATGAGATGAGGGGCGCTTCAAACTTTGCTTGGGTTGGCGGCGAATTAGGGATTTGAGCAATTTGGGCGCGGAAGGGGACTGTGGAGAAGGGAGATTTTGCAGGGCTGGAATTGGGGCCGCCAGATATTTCAATCCGAAACATAGAAGCGTGAACTTATTCTGTCATCATACTTTTTTTGGGGGGGAGGGAGGGGGAGGGTGGCTGGGTGCTAAGCGTCTGTCCGACACACACGACCACCACGACATGACCCTGGTCTGCCTGGTGCGCCTACATTTGAGAATGCAAACGAATCTTCTTTCATTTGCAAACGAATCTGTATGTATTACCATGCCCGTGTTTTCCTTGTAAATAATTAGTCATTCGAAACGAGATACTATAAATTAATTAATGAGAAGTTATTTAAAAAACAAATCGAACAGGTATCCACTGTATCCATGCTAACGTGGATTAGAGTGTGTGTCACACAATTAGTTATTTGAATTAGAGTGTGTGTCATATAGCGATCTCCAATTCTAACATGGATTTCGCATTTCACTGTATCCGCACTACTTTTTTAATACAAATTCATATGTATATGATGAACACCATGGTAGTGAGAAAACTTTTGGATGGATTCAAACATATGACCTACAAAATAGCACTCGAGTCAATGTCAACTTTTCCAAACCTAGTATGGCATGAATTCGAAATAATTACCCATATGCATGATCCTTAGTTCAAATCTTACAATGTACACCGAATTGAAATATCGATATTAAGTTTCATACTATCTACATTCAAATGTTGTTTTTAGCCCCCCCCCATCGACACACATGCTACACACTTCCTGTATTGGTCAATCTTCATCTCCTAACCACCTTAGGAAGCTATGGATTTCCAACACACGTTCATTCTTTCTCTCCATGTTTCATTCTCTAACTCTCTCAGCTACACAACCCCCTTTTTCCACTCTTTTATCAAATGTATTTACCTCACACACCCGCCATTGCACCCCATGCTGAGCTCTCTCTCTCTCAACCTCCCACCATCTCTCGCTAGATACATGCATTGCCTATCTAGCCCCCCAACCTCTCGTGAGCGCGCACGCACGTTGTCTATCTAGGTCAGTCCCTCGAGACTGTCTCACTCTTTCTTCCGCATGACGGGCCACACTCGCTCAATCTCGCTCTCTTTATCCGAGTCTCGATTAACCTCATTTTCTTTCACACTCAAATGATATATCTCCCTTTTCGGGCCTCGATCAACACACTGTATACTCTCTCATGCAGATTGTCTATCTACGTCAGTCCATCCAAGCTGCCATACTCTTTTGACCTCATGGCGGTCCAATCTCGCTCAATCTCTCTCTCTCTCTCTCTCTCTCTCTCTCTCTCTCTTTCTCTTTCTCTCTCTCTTTGTATGTCTTGATTGACCTCGCTCTTTCTCGAACACAAACGATATATCTCCATGTTTGAGCCCAATTCGACATATTCATATTGTATACTCTCTCATGCACATTGTCTATCTAGGTCACTCTCTCCAACCTGTCTCACTCTTTCGATCGCACGATGACCCACACTCGCTCAATCTCTCCTCCCACGCACAAAATATATCTACATGTCTGTGACTAGATCATCTCTCAAGCTCTACCTTACAGCCCTCACCCTTCCCCAAAGCTCAATCAGACAATATCTCCCAGAGCATATATATCTTTTCAACGAATGTCGGACCACACTCACTTAGTCTCTCAATCTATATCTCTCTTGATTGACCTTGCTTTCTCATGCCGTATCTTCCACACATTGAAGCTACCTCTCCATCCCTCGTAAAGCCGGAGCTATTTACATTGTGAGGGGGACTCCAACCTTGGATTAATTTGTATAGGCATTTATTCCGGTGGGTTTAGATTATATTCTCGTAGCATCTGGCCCACAACTACTCCAAACACCGGTGAGGGAGTCCTGGATAAGGGGGTATCCGGACAGACGGACTATGTACTTTGGCCGGACTGTTGGACTATGAAGATACAAGATTGAAGACTTTGTCTCGTGTCCGGATGGGACTCTCCTTGGCGTGGAAGGCAAGCTTGGCAATTCAGATGTAGATCTCCTTCTCCGTAACCGACTCTGTGTAACCCTAGCCCCCTCTTGTATCTATATAAACCGAAGGGTTTAGTCCATAGGACACATCAACAATCATACCATAGGCTAGCTTCTAGGGTTTAGCCTCTCTGATCTCGTGGTAGATCAACTCTTGTAATACTCATATCATCAAGATCAATCAAGCAGGAAGTAGGGTATTACCTCCATCGAGAGGGCCTGAACCTCGATAAACATCGTGTCCCCAGTCTCCTGTTACCATTAGCCTTAGACGCACAGTTCGGGACCCCCTACCCGAGATTCGCCGGTTTTGACACCGACATTGGTTCTTTCATTGAGAGTTCCTCTGTGTCGTCGCTGTAAGGCTCGATGGCTTCTCTAACCTTCAACAACGCCATCTAGGGTGAGACTTTTCTCCCCGGACAGATCTTCGTGTTTGGTGGCTTTGCACTGCGGGCCAACTCCCTTGGCCATCTAGAGCAGATCGGCAGCTATGCCTCTGGCCATCAGGTCAGGTTCGGGAACCTAAACTACATTGCCAACATCCGCGGAGACTTGATCTTCGACGGATTCGAGCCCACGTCAGGAGTGCCGAATGATCGCCACGCGCATGACTTAAATCTGCCGTCAGACAGTATTCATGATATCGCGCCTGCCATGGCTCTGGACTTTGATCCAGAGCAGATCGTTCCATCTGAGGACGGGTGGATGGACCCCGCCACAGAGGACGCAAACCTATCGGTGTTGGAGCCGAATATAGACTCCGCTTCTAAGGAAACCCGTGTCTCCGGACCCCCGGACTTATCTTCAGTCGTAGGTTCCGGACCGCGTGCATCCATGCCCATCGAATATGATTGGGCTCCAGTCATGGAATTAACCGCCGCGGATATCTTCTAGCACTCCCCCTTTGGTGATGTGCTAAATTCATTAAGGTCTCTCTCTCTGTCAGGGGATTCCTGGCCGAACTATGTTCGACTCGAGTGGGAGGTAGGCGACGAAGAAATTCATCACCCACCCATCACCCACTTCATAGCCACGGTCGATGATTTGACCGACGTGTTGAACTTCGACTCCGAAGACCTCGACGGTATAGACGACGTGCTGGAGAAGAACAGGAACCACCGCCCACAGGGCGCTGGACTGCCACCTCTTCATATGATATATATATATGGTGGATACTCCCAAAGAAAACAATGGTGATGAGGCAACAGGAGATAACCCCTCAGGAAAGAAATCAAAGCATGGGCGTCATCGGCGCCGCTCCAAGCCTTGCCACGGCAACACCAGCACTGGAGAAGAAAATAATCCCGATGGCGCCGAAGAGGAATACAATCCTGACCAGCCTACCTTCGAGCAGGCCGAACAAGAACATGGGCAGGTCAGCCCAGATGAACAGGCGATAGACGGATACTTGGAGGATGATAACTATATGCCTCCCTCCGAAGATGGGGTGAGCCTCGGTGACGATGAATTAGGCGTACCGGAGGATCCCATAGAGCAGGAGCGCTTCAAGAGCCGGCTTATAGCCACTGCAAGAAGCCTGAAAAAGAAACATCAGCAGCTCCAAGCTGATCAAGATCTGCTCGCAGATGGACGGGCTGACGTTTGGGCAGCCGAGGAATACGGACTCGAGCACCAAACAAAATGCTACCCAAAGCGCAGGACACTACCTCAATTTTAGGAGGAGGCACTAAAAGCCAAAGGTCAGCCTACACCCCGTCGACAGCACATTAAGACCAGGGGCTACTCACAAGACCAGCAATACATGCTAAAAAACAACATAACAAGTGTCCTGGGCTCATCAGCAGTGAGGAACAACATCTGCAAAACTCGGTGCAACAAATATAAGCGCCCCAAGACGAAGGATAATGCCCAGGACACGACAGTCCATATAGGAGCCAACAGCCCTCAGCCCGTTCAGCGGGAGAAGACTCCTCAAAACATTAATTCAGGCCCATCGAGCGTGAGCCGCATACTCGACCGCCCATGTCAAAGTCACGGTACCCCAAGAACGGCAGCCAATCACACCAATAGAGAATGCTGGGTCTTTAGACAGATCGGCAGAGTGGCGCCTGAAACGATAAGAAGGGGTCTAAGAGCAAGAAGCCCAGATCATTAAACAACATATGGCAAAAGAAATCTCTCCTGCCACCCAAAACCGTGAACACAACAAGAAACACCCACATAGGAGCGGACGAACAGTCTCCAGAGCGCCAAACTCAACAAAGCAAGTCGCCTCGTCGTATACAAATACGACTGATCATCTTTGATCGACTAGACTATCTGGCCAATATCAACCAGAGATATCACCCTGTTGGCGGTGACAACAGTCTAAACTGGCTGCACCAGGACATGGCGCGCCGAGTAGGGATCGATCACTCGAGGATCATACCCACTAAGAAACTCATTTCAGATTGTCATAACCAGGTGCGAAGGCCATGAAGGCCCCGCCACTCTGGAGATGATCTTCAGATTACCAATAAGCCGCCATGCCGAAGAATCAACCTTCGACATTACACTCTAGGCAGTAGCTATTCAAGCACTGCCAGGATAAACTGCGACTCAACGCATCATCACACAAGACCCACGTAAAAAAGTTACAATTACGGGCAGGACCGAGTTTCACCTCGGCGCCGAAGAGTATTCGACCACTTTAGCAAAAGAAGCAGCGAGCCGCGACTTTTTCAATCGAACCTTGATTCGACAGCCAAACTCCCGGACACCGATAAAGGAGTCCGAACTGCTTCACGATACCTCAGCCTGATCGAGGCTCAAACAGACCCTCCGGCATAAGCTGGGCAGGCCACATTCCATGGCTTAGCCGCTACGCGGCGCACACACGCCATAGCATTTTTTGCAGGTTCGCCTCTGCGCATAACTAGACCGGCGACATGGAACTAGCTCGGATGCACAAAGAGGGAATCTTCAACCCACCCGAATACAATTTGGATACTACTTCGGATCTGTGCACAGCTCCCTACCGCCCGGCCCCAACAGGTTTTGTCGTCATGCCTCTCTTTTACAACATGCACCGTACTCATACGCATAACCGTATTACTTGAATACCACATGTAGAGTCATTTGATGCTTATCTGCTATCATTTCTCATTGACATTTTGTCATAAACGGCATCCGAACTTCATGTTATGCCTTAAAACGCCAGGGGCTTCATTGCGCACACACTATGGCAATAAAGTCCGACCACCTTCTCGGTCGTTCGGCACCCCGAACTTATAGCATTATATGCATCTGCTCCGAATCATGTCTTGGGTCATTAGTTGGGTTTGTCCGGCTCCCATGTTTTGGTACCTTACGTTCCGCAATATCGGCTAAGGTAGCGCTGGGAGAACTAATGTGATTGTGTCCCGGTTATTCCGGACGAACACCTCAGTAGAGAAAGCTAAAAACTGACTGTCATGATAAGGCGAGAGCGGGTCAGCTGTTCGAGAGGTTGTAAAATCTTTAAGGATTTATTCTGCACAAGGCCATAATGAAATGCTGAGTGCAAAGGATTGGTCTACCGATCAGGTGCTATTAGAGCCCCTCGTGCGGTCTTCCGAACACCAGGGGCTGCGCCTCCCATACTTGAATTCCTATGGCTAAGTGAGAGTCATAAAGCCTTATAGTCCGATTGCCTGGTTCACCATGCTGAACACCTCCTTCATGGACCCAAAAATGGGGTAAAGAGTGTTCAGATATATCCCGAACACCCCCGTAGTTCCTACATGCGGGCAGAAGCCTATGACTGGCCAACTCTCAAGACTAATATATAAAATGGCCGTGCAGGAATATTTTTTTTATATAATAGGCAAATATATGAAAGTGACTTGGTTCCGCCTTACAAAGGACAACCTGAATGCCCTTAGGGAAAAATAATGTCTTTCGCACATTGCTCCGCCGCAAGGCGGGCCCCTTTCAGGACACCATAATAATATAATTCGGGCTTGCGGTGCTCCTTCCCCTCCGACGGACCCTCGGTCATCAGCTTCTCAGCATCCAGCTTCCCCTAGTGCACTTTCGCACGGGCAAATGCTATTCGTGCACCTTTTACACAAACCGACCGCTTAATAACATCCAGCCGAGGACAGGCACTCACAATTCGCTTCACAAGCCCGAAGAAACTGCTTGGAATGGGCTTGGCGGGCCATAGCCGGATAACCAAATCCTTCATGGCTAGTTCGGCCGCCTTGTGCAGTTCGATCAGCTGCTTCAGCTGGTCGGCAAATGGCACCGGATAATTCAGTGCCAAATACTGCGACCAGAAGAGCTTCTCCATAGTCTCCTTCCCCTCAGCTCGGCAGAATTGGGCAGCATCGGATATGCTGCGTGGCAGATCCGCAAACGCCCCTGGAGAAATAAGGATTCAATAGGTCACCCTAAAACTTCCCTGCTTTTGCATATAAATTGCTTTGAAATAGGAAAAAACCTTACCAGCCGCAATCTTCCTTGCCTCCTGAATATCCTTCAGAGCACCTTGGGCTTCCTCCCGAGCACTAGTTGCAGCTAGAAGAGCTTGGGCGAGTTCATGCTCCAAAGTCTCACTTTTCTGCACGGCCTCCTGAAGCTGTTGCTCAGCTTCAACGACCCTGGCCTCGTGCTTCTCGCGAAGGGCATGTTCTGCGGCTGCCTTCTTTTCGGCTAAGGCCACAGCCTTCTTCAATGCCTCAATTTCGGCATTCGCCCCTAGAGCACGCAGTATATATATACCCTCATTAGGCACGCTTACTTAATTGTGCTAAACTTAACAAGGTTTTCGACATACCTTGATTATCCTCCAACTGCTTCTTCACCTGGCCAAGTTCTTCTTCGACCCGCTCTAGACTCTGCTTCAGTCCGGATACTTCCACAGTATGAGAGGCGGCAGTCACTGCAGACGCCTGTTTAAAAAAGAACAAGATACATGTCATTGAGTCTCTTGAGGAAGGAAATTCGATTCCCTGCCTGGTTCCTCCTTTCACCGGACAGTGTATCAGGGGCTACTATCTACACTATGAAAAATCTCCTACAAAAGAAACTTACCTCCAAGCCTTTTATAAGGCCGATGCAGGATTCATTCAGTCCACTTTCAGCGGCCTGAATCTTTTCAATTACCACGCCCATAATGGCATGATGCTCATCAATGACGGAAGCGTTCTTCAGCGCTGTCAATAAGCTGCCCGGCACCTCTAGTTGGGCACAGCTCGCCGGTTGAGCAGGATCGCCTCCTCGAGGCAAGGGGAATTGCCCGCCTGAACCCGGAGCCTCAAGGCTCTCTGGAGCTGTGTCCGGCCGCATGTCGAACCCAATATCACCCCCACCATCGACACTCAATGGAGCCGCCGCACCCGTGTACTCGGCGCCTGAGGTGTGCCTCTCCCGGTTTAGCTCCTTTTGGGATGACACCTCGGTGTCATATCCGAGCTTCGGGGAAGGGGCCCTCGGAGGTGTCTCGCTCTCAAGGGCATCTAAGCCCAACGAATCCTCCGATGAGGACTGTTCGGCACGAGACCTGGCCGGGCTGCAAAAAGTATGGCACCAGTTAATCTATTTGTGCCTTGATAATCCGGGAAGCATAGACGTGTTCGGATTTTGTGCACTTACGAATTTTCCAGGGGCTGGGCCCTGGGATCCCACTCTGGGCTGCTGTCGGTAGCCGTAGTGGATGCCTCCAACAGGGGAGCCTTTCCCCTCTTAGGTAATTCGGCCTCCAAAGATGAGGAGGCCATCCTTTTCTTTCCTCCCCCCGGGGGGATTCATCTTCCTCCTCCTCTTCCTCTTCAGAGGAGAGAGGGGTATTGGAGTCTTCAGATTTTGTATCTGAAGCCCCGCGACGACACAAGCCGCCCTGGTCTCCTTGACCTCTTTATGGGCCTCTTTCTTTAGCGCCTTGTAAGGCATTGGGACCAGCATCTTCGTCAGAAGTGGTCTGGCCGGTTCTTATGGCAGCGGGACTGGACAATGTATCCGCCCCGCCTTCTTCGTCCATCCCTAAGATAATTGTGGGATGCATGGTTAGGACACCCTCCCCGGGATATAACGACGAAACATATGGGTGGGCAAGATATAATGACTACTCACCAGACTCGCAGGGCGGGACAATTGGTACCCGCGGTCCGCGGCGGAGTCCGGCCATAGTTTGCCGGACTTAAAAAGCACCTTCCAGATGTCCTTGTGCGATGAGCCGTAAAGCTCTCGCAGGGTCTGGTGCTCGGTCGGGTCATACTCCCACAAATTGCAGACTCGGCGCTGACAGGGAAGAACCAGGCAGACCAACATCACCTGGACCACATTAACAAGCCGGATGGCCTTATCTTCCATACCTTTGACGCGTATCTGGGTCATCGATAGCTCGTCAGATGAAGACCAGTTCAAGCCCTTCTCGGGCCAAGACGTAAGCCGCAAGGGGGCTCCGGATCGGAATTTAGGAGCTGCAACCCACTTTTTGCCGTGCGGCTTAGTGATATAGAACCAGTGTTGCTGCCATTCCTTGATAGAATCATTGAAAGTACCTATCGGCCATGTGACCTTGGGCATCCTTCTCACTATGGCACCTCCGCACTCGGCGTGTTTGCCGCTCACCACCTTGGGCTTCACATTGAAGATCTTCAGCCATAAGCCGAAGTGTGGCGCGAGGCGGAGAAAGGCCTCGCACACGACAATAAACGTCGAGATATTGAGGAAGGAATTGGGGGATAGATCATGGAAATCGATCCCATAATAATACATGATGCCACGAACGAATGGGTGAAGGGGAAACCCGAGCCCGCGGACAAAATGAGGAAGAAATACAACCCTCTCATGGGACTCCGGAGTGGGGACAATCTGTCCCGCCGCCGGGAGGCGATGGCCGATCTCCTGGGCCAGGTACCCGGCCTCCCGAAGCTTTTTAATATCCTTCTCCTGGACAGTAGAGGCCATCCACTTGCCTCCTGCTCCGGATCCGGACATTTTCGGAAGGACCTTCGATGGTGGAGAAGATGAACGCTGGGGCGTTAAGGCTCAAGCGAAAGGGAGTGGACGAGCAGAACGAGAAGGCGTGGGTGAAAAGGGGGAGGCCTTTCCTCTTTATAAGGACAATGAAACTCTGTGCCTCCCCGCTTGCCGAATAAAACCTGCTTGTTCCCCACTCACCGCATTCGGTGGTGCGGTTGGGTTACCCACACCCGTATTGATAAGAATCCCGTGATAAGGGGCACACGATCTCTGGTTTGAAAAGAAGTGCCAAAGAAACCGCCTCGCAATATGTGCGGTATCTAATTATAAAGAAAACAGCTGAATAAAAGCCGGGTCGTGGTGTGATGTCATGCTACGAAGAGCTGTCAGCAGATTAGATTCATGGATTAATGTTCTCTCTATGGTGGTATGTGAAATTTGTCTTGCATAGCCGGACACGGTCCTTGTGTTCGGAATTAATCTTGGAGTATTCGGAGATGGAACCCGCCTCGCAATGCCGAAGACAATCTACGCGGCGGACTCATTGTCATTGAAGTCTGGTTCAGGGGCTACTGAGGGAGTCCTGGATAAGGGGGTATCCGGACAGCCGGACTATGTACTTTGGCTGGACTGTTGGACTATGAAGATACAAGATTGAAGACTTCGTCCCGTGTCCGGATGGGACTCTCCTTGGTGTGGAAGGCAAGCTTGGTGATTCAGATGTAGATCTCCTTCTCTGTAACCGACTCTGTGTAACCCTAGCCCCCTCCGGTATCTATATAAACCGGAGGGTTTAGTTCATAGGACACATCAACAATCATACCATAGGCTAGCTTCTAGGGTTTAGACTCTCTGATCTCGTGGTAGATCAACTCTTGTAATACTCATATCATCAAGATCAATCAAGCAGGAAGTAGGGTATTACCTCCATCGAGAGGGCCCGAACCTGGGTAAACATCATGTCCCCAGTCTCCTGTTATCATTAACCTTAGACGCACAGTTCGGGACCCCCTACCCGAGATCCGCCGGTTTTGACATCGACAACCATTGCAACCCCCGCACCTCCCCCAATTGGTTTCCCTCTGGCTTGGTCATCGCTCTCTTGCACGTCCTTTCTCGCCTTCAACGTTACACCATGGTAGTATTGCAAAAAACTCTGTCGTTCTCTTTAATTATTACAAATAAGCTACAAAACTACACACCGATAGTCCACTTGGAATGGAACAAATTTCGACCCACAAATTAAAGTGCTACAAACTACACACCGAGGGACCCACCTGTCATGAAATAAATTTGGACCCATATAAAAATTAAAAAATAAAGGACGAGGATCGAACATGTGACCAGGGCCTTCAAGCCACACGTCAATAGGCAATATACGTAGAACAACAATGTCTGTTGTACCCCCTTTGTTCATATAATATTTTTATATTACCATAGCCTATTTAATGGATAACATGTAATATTATTTTTAGTACATTAGTGGGACCGGCTCGTTAGCATGTACTATTCGCCTTCACTTACTAGTGGGTTCCATGTGTGCTCTCTCTCTCCTCCCCTTCTGCATTTACACGCACGAGCAAACACAAAGAACTCACGGGCGATGTTGCCGTTGACCATATCTGGACGCGTTCACAAGTGTCACGCCCAATATGCGACCCTATCCAAAAGGAACTCGAAGGTCCCACCAACGATAGACCCGCATATTGAAACGCTTTTGCAAGGTGGATATCATTACATCAACATTACATAATAGATGGGGATACATACAAGAGGCATACAATGCCACATGAATACAACATCACAATACATAATAGCTTCGTCCGACTACGGATGAATCACAAACAAAAACTCAAATGACATCCACCCTGCTAGCCCAGGTTGCCGACCTGGAACCTATCCCCTGATCGAAGAAGCAGAAGAAGAACTCAACGCAAGCAAGCATCGCTCTCGCGTCATGATCATCGCATAACCTGTACCTGCATCTGTTGTTGTAGTAATCTGTGAGCCACGAGGACTCAGCAATCCCATAACCATGGGTATCAAGACTAGCAAAGCTTAAAAGGAAAGGAAGGGGTAAAGTGGTGAGGCTGCAGCAGCGACTAAGCATATATGGTGGCTAACATACGCAAATAAGAGCGAGAAGAGAGCAACCAGAACGGACGTGAAGCTAGCAATGATCAAGAAGTGATCCTGAACTCCTACTTACGTCAAACATAACACAGAAACCGTGTTCACTTCCCGGACTCCGCCGAGAAGAGACCATCACGGCTACACACGCGGTTGATGCGTTTTAATTCGGATCTGGTGTCAAGTTATCTACAACCGGACATTAACAAATTCCCATCTGCCTATAACCGCAGGCACGGCTTTCAAAAGATTATACCCTGCAGGGGTGTCCCAACTTAGCCCATGACAAGCTCTCGCGATCAATGAAGGAATAGACCTTCTCCCAGGAAGACCCGATCAGACTTGAAAACCCGGTTTACAAGACATTTCGACAATGGTAAAACAAGACCAGCAAAGCCGCCCGATGCGCCGACAAATCCTGATAGGAGCTGCACATATCTCGTTCTCAGGGCACACTGGATGAGCAAGACGTCGGGTTGGCATAGACCCTGGTTGCCCAGGGGGCGCCGGACATCGCTCGGTTCGGACCAACACTTAGACAAGCACTGGCCCGGGGAGGCTAAAATAAAGATGACCCTCGGGTTGGCCGACCCAAGGGAAAGGATAGGTGGTGGTGAGGCAAAAGGTAAAACCAAGGTTGGGCCTTGCTGGAGGAGTTTTATTCAAAGCGAACTGTCAAGGGGGTCCCATAAATCACCCGACCGCGTAAGGAACGCAAAATCCGGGAACATAACACCGGTATGACGGAAACTAGGGCGGCAAGAGTGGAACAAAACACCAGGCAAAAGGCCGAGTCTTCCACCCTTTACCAAGTATATAGATGCATTAATAATATAAGAGATATTGTGATATCCCAACCAAAATCCTGTCCACCATGGAGAAATCTTCAACTTCACCTGCAAGTAGCAACGCTATAAGAGGGGCTGAGCAAAAGTGGTAACAGAGCCAAACAATGGTTTGCATAGGAAAGGTGTCAAATGTTAGAGGTTCATGGCAATATGGGATGGCTTGATAAACAGGTGATAGGTAGCGCAGCATAGCAATAGAACGAACCAACTAGCATAGCAATGATAGTAGTGAGATCCAGTGTAGCAGTCATCTCGCCTGAAATCCCGCAAGGAAGAAGAACGAGTCCATGAAGAAGATGAAGCCACGAAGACGAACCAAGAGAAGACGAACGAATCCTCACGATCGCAACGAAACGGGAACTATCAAGAAGAAGCACACAATATAGGTAAACACAACACACATGAACAAGGCATGATGCACAACAAGCATGATGCATGACAAAGCTACATGAAGCTACTCATGGCAAGAGATGATGCAAACAAGAGCAACACATCAAGGCAAGTTTAAATGAGGCCGGGAACAACATATAACAATTCCGGTAAGTCCTCATATGCATATTTCGAAATTAGTCCATATCTGAATAAACCTTATGTTCAAGTAGTTAAACAGCATGTTAAGATGCACAACGATGACCTACACGACATTCTAGTCAAGTTACATATAAAGTTCATTTAATTCGGAGCTACGGCCTAGAAGATATGAGCAAAACAAGTTAAACATGGCATTGATGCAAAATGCACCCAAACATCAAGCAAACACACCCAAAACAAGGATGCAACATGGTAATATGAAACTACATGCAATTCTAAGCAAGTTTCATATAGAGCACACTCAAAACGGAGCAACGGTTCAACACACACACATGAAACAAGTTTAAAGGACAAGCTGTCCAAAACAGCGACTAGGCATATTGCTAGCATCAAAACAATATGCTATAGCACCCCAACATGATAACAAAAGGCATGGACATGATGTACAGGTAAAGCATTACAAAACATGAACACTGAGCTATCTCCAGAAATCACTAGAACATGCTCAAACACACATGGAAAGATTGCAAGTTATAACAATTTTAGACTTTGCAGAAAATAACATCACGATGCAACGTTTAGAGCTATCAAACAACATGTTATAGGAACTTATTATGGCAAGCAAAGGCATGGCATGATACTACTAAATGCATAGACGAAGAGTCCCTTACTGACCATGAGCCAAAAAGGATCAAAAAATATGATGGCACCCACGTAAACATGGCAAGTTATTAAACAGATTCATACATGGCAGGAACATAATTATGAAGGCATGTAGATGAGCATGTGCAACTCACTACAGAGAAATGCATGCCATGGAAAGGCAACCAACAGTAAGAAGGCATGTTTTTGAAGCTAAGCATGGCAATAGCAAGGTCATAGGGTGCATGGATCACTAGCAAAACACATGGAAACAACTCAACTTAATGTTAACAGGCTAACAACAACATTGTCAAGCAACTTTAGAGCAAGATTACAACAAGCTACAGCAAGTTATAAATGCAACCAGGGGCATGTATGGATAGAGGATGACATGTAGATCAAAATACATTTATAGAACATCTCCAGATTATGCATAGAATGATTAGTAGCAACATGTTTATATAGCATCACGAAATAACAGACTCAGCCTATCAAAACAGCAACATCACGAACCCTACTTAACAAGCTCGATTCACTCTCCACAAGTCATTGCATGACAAGATAAGCATAGCGTCATCAAGAAGACATGCTTGTGAAACAAACCAAGTCAAGAACAAGTCCATAGCATGCAAGGATCAACTATAGCAAGCTTGGCCAAATTGAATAACACGTAAACAATCTGCCAGGAAACATTTTGAAGCAAAAGTAGAGCATGAAAATGACATGCTAGACTATTCCATAATTGCAACAAAGGGCATGAATGGATAGATAATAACCTATTTTTCAAAACACCCTTACTGAAGTATCTCTAAATATGCATGGACATCTCTGTAGCATCAAGTTTACATGGCATGAAAATTACAGTAGAACAGGGACTAAAATCAGCAACATCACGATGCCTAGTTTGCATGCTTGTGCTAGTCACCACATTGATCACAACAATACATGGCATAAACCCCTGTAAAGAATACATAGCCTAGTTCAAAACACATGTAGGAATCAACCTCATAGGATGCACACATCAATCATGGCAATAATGACAAAAGAGCTCGTTCTGATAACAGACAGCAGAAAACATTATGAAGCACTTTTACAACGATGATTCAGGCATCAACATGACCTCAAATGAATATGATGCAATAGAATGGAATGATGTACTCGTTGAGACGAACAATTTGACATATTACACGCCCAAAACGGAGCAGCATTCACAGAGTTATAGCATGTTGAACATGGCATAAAAATTACTGAAATCAGGGACTTAGCAGTTTTCAAAAAAAAACATGAATGAGCGTCATATAGATATCTCGCGCCCAGGGTGGAGGTTAGGCGGGATCGCTCACCTTGGGCCTAGCAGGCCGGTCGGGGTTGTTGGGTTGGGCCTTGGGGAGGCCGGCTGGAGCTGGGCCGTGGCCCACGCAGGGGGGCTGGGGCGTCGTCCGATCCAGTCGGGACGAGAGGCGGTGGCGCGCCAGCGCTCCGGCGAGCAGGCGATGGCTGGGCGAGCGGAGGATGACGGAGGGGGCCGGGAACGGCGCCGGAGGCCGGATCCGCTGGAGGTCGGGGCCGGGGA
>NC_041381.1:439166363-439173356 GCF_002162155.2 Triticum dicoccoides
CGGCGGGAGCCGGGGCTGGAGCGGGCCAGCCGGCGGCGGCACGGGCCTGCGCGGGCCCGCGATGGGCTCTGCAGGCTGCGACGAAGTGGGCGCGGGGCGCGGGTGAGGTGGCGAGACGCGGTTGGCTGAGGCGGCGGGGTTGACGACGTGGCGCGATCTGATTGGCCGGAGCGACGTGGCGGTTGGACATGTCCGGCGGGGCTGGACATGTCCGGTGCGCGAGAGGAGCGGGGCTAGGGTTTCGTCTGCGAATTTGATCCGCGAATTTCAGGGGGAGGGGCTTATTTTATAGGTAGAGGGAGCTAAGAGAGTCCAAATGGAGCACGGTTTTCGGCCACGCGATCGCGATCGAACGACCGAGAGCATGGAGGGGAGTTAGATGGGGTTTTGGGCCAGTTTGGAAGGGTGTTGGGCTGCAAAGAGAAGGGGGGCTTTACGGTTACCCGGTTAACCGTTGGAGTACCAAACGACCTCCAAATGGCACGAAACTTGACAGGCGGTCTACCGGTGCTATACGAACGCCGCTTGACAAGCCTCGGTCCATTCCGAGAAAGTTCAACACCCACTCACAACAGGAGACAAAAGGGGAACAACGGAGGGCATAGGAGCGCCGGATCGCGAAACGGACAACGGGGAAAAAGCTCGGATGCATGAGACGGACACGTATGCAATGCAATGCACATGATGACATGATAAAATGCAACACGCAAGCAAATGACATGGCAATGACGGCGAATAACTGAAGGACACCTGGCGCATCAAAACCGGGGCGTTACAACACTCCTCCACTAACAAGAGATCTCGTCCCGAGATCTTAGGACCGAGACGGAAGAGAAAAAGGAAGAGGTGAAACAAGAACTCAAGAGAAGAAGCAAAGAATCGAGAGCACTCGAGAAGAAGAGAGGAACAACGAGAATGACGAGAATCGAAATCTCACTGAATCAGATAGACTATGAAATCACTCCGGTTAGAACAAGATGAGAACCGAATAAGACTGAAAGGATTTAGGAAGCACTCCGACTGAAACATGGAGGAATAGAACATGAACTTGAGAGGATGGAACGATACTTGACTTGAGGAACAACACAAAACCTCCGTAAGAATTGAGATAGTGGAATGAAAAGAACTTCGAAGGAAGGATTGAACGGATTTGAATATCTGAGAAGAACGAAGAAATGCAAAACTCCAATTCTAAAGAATACGGAGAATTAATTGCACTTCGAGACGCGAGAAGAAAAGATACTTGATCTCCGCCAACAAAATCTTGATGAGCACTTGAAGAATGAATTAAATCATGAAGAACCAACATGAAGAACTCCGGTAACAAAAGGATGATGAGATAAAATGAAGGATGAAAGAACAAGATGAGCATTGCGATGATTTAGATGGAGGTTCCGACAAAATTGCCGAGGAAAATTGAACTCCGAAAAAGAATAAAGATGCAAGCACTTGGACCTAGAATTTATTCCTCAAGAACAAACTCCGAAGAAAAGGATTGAATGATAATCAAGGAAATAGAATCTGAAAGAACCACCGTTGGAAATGAAAATGACTGATGAAAGGGACCGAATCACCAGGAAGAATTAGAAGAACCAATATGCTAGAGGGGATTTAGATACAAAAGAACAGAGAGACAACAAGATGATTAAGGAACACTTGAACGAAGCACCAGGATAATTGGATAACGATAGCTGAAATGAGAGGACGAAGAATTCTTCTAGAACGATGGCCTCCGGTGAAAAGAAACGGGAAAACAACTCTTGACAAACTCCGGATGGGTAAGAAAGAATATCTGACAAACTGAAATAATTTGAGATGATAATATGAAGCTAGAACCATGAATCTTTGGGAGAACGGGCAAGATTTACAGGAAAAACTCTTCTGCGATCTTCAAAAGACAACGGAAAACAACATCAAAATTACTAAGATACTCCGGAAGAATGGAAAGTCGATCTTGAAAGGCATGTGACTGATGGAATCCATTCTTACGTCACGCTTGAAAAGAATTCGAGAATAACTCCGGGGTATTAGAAGAGTCAGGTAAGATCCTGGAAAAAGACCTGTGGGTTAGGGCCCACTGAAGAGAAAACACCGTTGAAAAGGATGATGAACAGATAAATGAAGCACCGGAACAATTGGAATATTTGAATGAGGTGACCACCTCGAATTAATTAGAACACAGACAAATCTCCTGAGATGTCTTGAGCACTCCGGAAGGATAAAATGGCGAGAGGCAAACGAGCACGGAGAACACTTCGAGGAAAAGAATATGATCAGCCCAAAAAAACATGAATTGAATCCACCGAAAGAAAAGAGATGGCGAATGTCCACCGAGACGAGAATTCACCGGTTGAAATAATTTATGAAAGACTGAAGAGGCTCCACACGAATGAAATAGATGGCCGAGAGAGAGTCAGACTCCGGGAAGAAGAGGGTGGGAGGGCGGGAAAACAAAGGCAACTTGGAAGGGGAAACGACGAATATCTTGAAGAGAAAAAAAAACACCGGTTGAAAGAATTGAGGAAAGAAAGCAAAGACTTCGCACGAGTAGGATGGATACTCGATTACGGACTCCAGTTCCGAGAAGAAGAAGGGAAGGGCGGGTGGGAAAGAAAACAACTGAGGATTGAACTCAAAGATGAAGAGGGTCGAGTCAACTTGACGAGAAATGCACCAGATGAAAAGAGCTGGGGAACAACGATCAAAAACCAACTGCGTGATCCAAAAGAAAAATTTGAAAGGGAAGAGGAGTAATTCAAAACACCTACGTCAAGATTCCTTACCAGAGCGATGAAGGGGCTGAGGAGTAAAAAGAATTCCTACTCTCCGATATAACTAGACTCCGAAAAAGTTTTCTTCTAGACTCAACAACGACCAAACTACACGATCAATCAAGGGGGCTCCTAGGGTCGGTCGAGGCTCTGATACCAACTTGTCACGCCCAATATGCGACCCTATCCAAAAGGAACTCGAAGGTCCCACCAAGAATAGACCCGCATATTTAAACGCTTTTGCAAGGTGGATATCATTACATCAACATTACATAATAGATGGGGATACATACAAGAGGCATACAATACCACATGAATACAACATCACAATACATAAGAGCTTCGTCCGACTACGGATGAATCACAAACAGAAACTCAAACGACATCCACCCTGCTAGCCCAGGTTGCCAACCTGGAACCTATCCCCTGCTCGAAGAAGCAGAAGAAGAACTCAACGCAAGCAAGCATCACTCTCGCGTCATGATCATCGCATAACCTGTACCTGCATCTGTTGTTGTAGTAATCTGTGAGCCACGAGGACTCAGCAATCCCATTACCATGGGTATCAAGACTAGCAAAGCTTAAAAGGAAAGGAAGGGGTAAAGTGGTGAGGCTGCAGCAGCGACTAAGCATATATGGTGGCTAACATACGCAAATAAGAGCGAGAAGAGAGCAAGCAGAATGGACGTGAAGCTAGCAATGATCAAGAAGTGATCCTGAACTCCTACTTACGTCAAACATAACAGAGAAACCGTGTTCACTTCCCGGACTCCGCCGAGAAGAGACCATCACGGCTACACACGCGGTTGATGCGTTTTAATTCGGATCTGGTGTCAAGTTATCTACAACCGGACATTAACAAATTCCCATCTGCCTATAACCGCATGCACGGCTTTCGAAAGATTATACCCTGTAGGGGTGTCCCAACTTAGCCCATGACAAGCTCTCGCGATCAACGAAGGAATAGACCTTCTCCCAGGAAGACCCGATCAGACTCGGAAACCCGGTAAACAAGACATTTCGACAATGGTAAAACAAGACCAGCAAAGCCGCCCGATGCGCCGACAAATCCTGATAGGAGCTGCACATATCTCGTTCTCAGGGCACACCGGATGAGCAAGACGTCGGGTTGGCATAGACCCTGGTTGCCCAGGGGGCGCCGGACATCGCTCGGTTCGGACCAACACTTAGACAAGCACTGGCCCGGGGGGGGGGGGCTAAAATAAAGATGACCCTCGGGTTGGCCGACCCAAGGGAAAGGATAGATGGTGGTGAGGCAAAAGGTAAAACCAAGGTTGGGCCTTGCTGGAGGAGTTTTATTCAAAGCGAACTGTCAGGGGGGTCCCATAAATCACCCGACCGCGTAAGGAACGCAAAATCCGAGAACATAACACCGGTATGACGGAAACTAGGGCGGCAAGAGTGGAACAAAACACCAGGCAAAAGGCCGAGTCTTCCACCCTTTACCGAGTATATAGATGCATTAATAATATAAGAGATATTGTGATATCCCAACCAAAATCCTGTCCACCATGGAGAAATCTTCAACTTCACCTGCAACTAGCAACGCTATAAGAGGGGCTGAGCAAAAGCGGTAACATAGCCAAACAATGGTTTGCATAGGAAAGGTGTCAAAGATTAGAGGTTCATGGCAATATGGGATGGCTTGATAAACAGGTGATAGGTAGCGCAGCATAGCAATAGAACGAAGCAACTGGCATAGCAATGATAGTAGTGAGATCCAGGGTAGCGGTCATCTTGCCTGAAATCCCGGAAGGAAGAAGAACGAGTCCATGAAGAAGAAGCCACAAAGACGAACCAAGCGAAGACGAACGAATCCTCACGATCGCAACGAAACGTGAACTATCACGAAGAAGCACACAACATAGGTAAACACAACACACATGAACAAGGCATGATGCACAACAAGCATGATGCATGACAAAGCTACATGAAGCTACTCATGGCAAGAGATGATGCAAACAAGAGCAACACATCAAGGCAAGTTTAAATGAGGCCGGGAACAACATATAACAATTCCGGTAAGTCCTCATATGCATATTTCGAAATTAGTCCAGATCTGAATAAACCTTATGTTCAAGTAGTTAAACAGCAAGTTAAGATGCACAACGATGACCTACATGAGATTCTAGTCAAGTTACATATAAAGTTCATTTAATTCGGAGCTACGGCCTAGAAGATATGAGCAAAACAAGTTAAACATGGCATTGATGCAAAATGCACCCAAACATCAAGCAAACACACCCAAAACAAGGATGCAACATGGTAATATGAAACTACATGCAATTCTAAGCAAGTTTCATATAGAGCACACTCAAAACGGAGCAACGGTTCAACACACACACATGAAACAAGTTTAAAGGACAAGCTGTCCAAAACAGCGACTAGGCATATTGCAAGCATCAAAACAATATGCTACAGCACCCCAACATGATAACAAAAGGCATGGACATGATGTACAGGTAAAGCATTACAAAACATGAACACCGAGCTATCTCTAGAAATCACTAGAACATGCTCAAACACACATGGAAAGATTGCAAGTTATAACAATTTCAGACTTTTTAGAAAATAACATCACGATGCAACGTTTAGAGCTATCAAACAACATTTTACAGGAACTTATTATGGCAAACAAAGGCATGGCATGATACTACTAAATGCATAGACCAAGAGTCCCTTACTGACCATGAGCCAAAAAGGATCAGAAAATATGTTGGCACCCACGTAAACATGGCAAGTTATTAAACAGATTCATACATGGCAGGAACATAATAATGAAGGCATGTAGATGAGTTTGTGCAACTCACTACAGAGCAATACATGGCATGGCAAGGCAACAAATAGTAAGAAGGCATGTTTTTTAAGCTAAGAATGGCAATAGCAAGGTCATAGGGTGCATGGATCACTAGCAAAACACATGGAAACAACTGAACTTAATGTTAACAGGCTGACAACAACATTATCAAGCAACTTTAGAGCAAGATTACAACAAGCTACAGCAAGTTATAAATGCAACCAGGGGCATGTATGGATAGAGGATGACATGTAGATCAAAACATGTTTATAGAAAATCTCCAGATTATGCATAGAATGATTAGTAGCAACATGTTTATATAGCATCACGAAATAACAGATTCAGCCTAGCAAAACAGCAACATCATGAACCCTACTTAACAAGCTCGATTCACTCTCCACAAGTCATTGTATGACAAGATAAGCATAGCGTCATCAAGAAGACATGCTTGTGAAACAAACCAAGTCAAGAACAAGTCCATAGCATGCAAGGATCAACTATAGCAAGCTTGGCCAAATTGAATAACACTTAAACAATCTGCCAGGAAACATTTTGAAGCAAACGTAGAGCACGAAAATGACATGCTAGACTATTCCATAATTGCAACAAAGGGCATGAATGGATAGACAATAACCTATTGTTCAAAACACCCTTACTGAAGTATCTCTAAATATGCATGGATCTCTCTGTAGCATCAAGTTTACATGGCATGAAAATTACAGCAGAACAGGGACTAAAATCAGCAACATCACGATGCCTAGTTTGCATGCTTGTGCTAGTCACCACATTGATCACAAAAATACATGGCATACACCCCTGTAAAGAAGAGATAGCCTAGTTAAAAACACATGTACGAATGAACCTCATAGGATACACACATCAATCATGGCAAAAATGACAAAAGAGCTCGTTCTGATAACAGACAGCAGAAAACATTATGAAGCACTCTTACAACGATGATTCAGGCATCAAGATGACCTCAAATGAATATGATGCAATGGAAGGAAATGATTTACTCGTTGATACGAACAATTTGACATATTACACGCCCAAAACGGAGCAGCGTGCACAAAGTTATAGCATGTTGAACATGGCATAAAAATTACTGAAATCAGGGACTTAACAGTTTTAAAAAAAACATGAATGAGCGTCATATAGATATCTCGCGCCCAGGGTGGTGGTTAGGCGGGCTCGTTCACCTTGGGCCTAGCAGGCCGGTCGGGTTGGTCGGGTTGGGCCTTGGGGAGGCCGGCTGGAGCTGGGCCTTGGCCCACGCATGGGGGCTGGGGCGTCGTCCGATCCAGTCGGGATGAGAGGCGGCGGCGCGCCGGCGCTCCGGCGAGCAGGCGACGGCTGGGCGAGCGGAGGATGACGGAGGGGGCCGGGAACGGCGCCGGAAGCCGG
>NC_041381.1:439173977-439186035 GCF_002162155.2 Triticum dicoccoides
GCGAATTTCGGGGGGGGGGGGCTTATTTTATAGGTAGAGGGAGCTAGGAGAGTCCAAATGGAGCACGGTTTTCGGCCACGCGATCGTGATCAAATGACCGAGAGCATGGAGGGGAGTTAGATGGGTTTTTTGGCCAGTTTGGAAGGGTGTTCGGCTGCAAAAAGAAGGAGGGCTTTACGGTTACCCGGTTAACCGTTGGAGTACCAAACGACCTCCAAATGGCACGAAACTTGACAGGCGGTCTACCGGTGCTATACCAAGGCCGCTTGACAAGCCTCGGTCCATTCCGAGAAAGTTCAACACCCACTCACAATAGGAGACAAAAGGGGAACACCGGAGGGCATAGGAGCGCCGGATCGCGAAACGGACAACGGGGAAAAAGCACGGATGCATGAGACGGACACGTATGCAATGCAATGCACATGATGACATGATAAAATGCAACACGCGAGAAAATGACATGGCAACGATGGAAAATAAATGAAGGACACCTGGCGCATCGAAACCGGGGCGTTATAACAAGTTACGGCACCAGTTTCACGTACTAGTAGCAATAGTCAATGTGTACGTGCAATGCACGTTAATTTGGAAGTATATTAAGTGCATGCAGATATTAAGTAGGATATTATTTGCGTGTTATTATGTGATTAGCACTATTTTGGCATGAAATTAACTGCACGCAAAACGTGTTGGGCGCTCTTCATCGAAGCAGTCTAGGTCGTTGGATGAGAAGGAATACATGTGGCTTGATGACGTTTTATATTTAATTTGATACGACTCTAGCAGAACATTCAATCGATCAAACCATAGATTTCATTCATTCTGACTCCGACTTTACATTCATACGATGATCGATCTAAAATAAACAGAAATGATAAGCGTTCGGATTTTAAGCATGACAATCCAAACATTTTTCATGGCAAATTTAGATTACGCGGCAGCGGCGGGGGCGTCTTGCGGTGGGAAGAGGTTCCTCTGTCGTGCTCCGTGTGTCGTCGGGCCACTGACCGACGTTGGCCATAGATTCAAGGAAGGCCACAATGTTCTGGACTTTGGTCTCCAGGAGTGAGTCAACTGGAGGGAGGAGGCGACTGGCGTTGGTGCAAGGAAGCAGTCGACGACAGCCATCCATGCCGCTGAAGGGGGAACTGGAACCTGCGCAGGGACAGGCGTTCGCAACGGCTCGGCGAAGACATTCGTGTGCACGGGCACCGGCACGGGCGCATGCGCTGGCAGGTGCATGGGCACCGGCACGGGCGTGCGCGTCAGGGCACGCGCAGGCGCATGCGCTGGCAGGTGCACGAGCACGTGAAAGTTGGCGGGGACCTCGTGGAACCCCGTGGCATCAAGCTCGGCGATAATGTGCGGCTCCGAGCCCATCAATGCCACGGGGATGGGTGCTGGCACAGTCGGGGCGATAGGAGCCGTGACGGGAGCGAGGATAGGCGCGTCGTCTTCCTGCAAGGCCAGTTGAAGCTCGTCCCAAAGCGCCTTATGTTCTTGAGACTCCGGCTGGGTGTCTTCCTCAGGAAACTGGAAGATTAAGGGCAGACCATCGTGATGCGGCATGGCATACGTTTAGGTCAGGCTGGTTGGAGGTAGACGACAGGAGAATCGGAGAGGAAGAGAGAAGATTGTAGTAATACCGGGTAGTGCGGGGTTGATTTTAAACTGCGGTGCCGGTGACATTAAAACTGGGAGCCGTTGGGACAAAGGTGAGCGGCGGAGCCTGGTCAAATGGCTCGCCTCCCGGTGAGCCTGCGCAGCAGTCTACTCGCACGCCTCCCTGTCAGCTGGCGTAGCGGTCTGCTCGCACGCCTCCCGTCGACTCACATGCTTGCTCGGACGGCACTTGCCGATGAGAAGCGGGACTCGTGGCGGCATGTAAACGCCCACGGTTTCAATAGTGAAAGCATTCGCCTTAACGTGACAGGTCTTTGTCCCAAAATACCTTGGCTCTTCATTGGTGCAACTTGTCATAAGCAGCTTGTCTCAAATTGAAGAAAAAACTTATGAAGGAATATTTGTGCCATATCACGTGACCATGCTCAGTTTCATGAATTTCTGGTCACTTTTGGATTTTCTGAAATTTAAAATCCAGGATTCAAAACAATATCATAACCTACGTCATGCAATATATTTTCAAGCAATACATCTGTCATGTTGTATTTCTTAAGAAAGGATTTGTTCAAACATTTTGCTTCGTTAGACTTCAGACAAGTTGTATATGTAGAGTAAAAGGATGATCCCTCTATACCAGTGCATTGCCTGAGATATTAACTCAAGTACTAGGCACGAACAAATGGGCTCAATTCTGTGCTCATCTTGGTGTAGTAGTAGTAGTAGTAGTAGTAGTAGTAGTAGTAGTAGTAGTAGTAGTAGTAGTAGTAGTAGTAGTAGTAGTAGTAGTAGTAGTATTAGGCAATGCAGTTGACGGGTGACCTTGGGGAGCGGCGACCGAGGGAATTGAACCTTTCTCGGCACGGTAGGTAACATTGTCTAGTTACTAAAGCGTCCCTCCATTGTTCATAGGTAGTCATTATGGACCAGCGACATGAGGGGAATTTCCTAGGGCTGGAATTCTGGCTGCCAGATATTTCGACTCGAAACGCGGAGGCTCGACTGGTTGGGGTTGCCTAATGTGTGTACCACGCACGCCACCAGAAGGACACGAGTCCGGTTTTTCTTAGGATCAACACGAGCCATGGTCTGGCTAGTATGTCGTTGGGTCCTACTATTCGAGAATACAAAAGGAATCTTTTAAATTGCCGAATGAATCTATGTGTATTACAATGCCCGTATTTTCCTTGCAAATAGTAATCTCAACGTAGTAATTGATTTATGACGAGTTCTTGAATTAGAGTGAGTTTGTGATATAGTGATCTCAACGTGGATTTCACATTTCATGGTATCCCTAGTAAGTTTTTCATTCCAAATTCAAATTTAAAAGATGAACAATATGGTGGTGAGAAAACTTTGTATGTATCAAGCATATGACCACACACACACACACACACACACACCCAAAAATACATCAACAATCCAATAAGTATAGTGCATCTATTTTTCCAAACCATGCATGTATGACATGAATTCAAAAATACTCCTTATGTTCCTAAATATTAGTCTTTTAGAGATTTCAACAAGTGACTACATACGGAGCAAAATGAGTGAATCTACACTCTAAAATATGTCTATATACATCCATATGTGCCAGTCCATTGGTAATCTCTAAAAAGACTAATATTTAGGAATGACGGGAGTAAAATGTAAGACATGCATGGTCTTCACTTAAATTGTTAAAACGAACAGGAAACTGAAACATGAATACTAAGTCTAGTACTACGGTACATGCAAATGTCGTGTTTAGGCGGAACTATGTAGATTGTCAGTGGTTAACCCCTCGACCTTAGATAAAATTGTGAAGCTCTGTTTAGGATTGTTTAGATTATATTTGTCCCCACCCGCCCAAACACCGATTGCTTGTGCACCCCCTCCTCCCCAGGAGAATATCATGTGCCCCCACACCTTAGATGCTATATGCTGATACGAGTTGCTTGGAGCTTGTAGACCTGAGATATAGCAGCTCACAAGATGTCTTAATATTTTTACAGGAAACCTTAATGAGTTTGAGAATTTCACACAATTTGTACAAAAACTACTCAGATGCCCTTGGATCCCATATGCAACGACCTCGAAGCTCATATCACCGCAGCATCTAAGATGAAGGAGGACATCATATTCTCCTGTATGTAAGAATATCATGTGTACCACACCTTAGATGCTTTGGTGATACAAGCTCTTTGGAGCCGTTGGATTTGTGACTCAATAACTCTTCGGTGGTTCAAATGTTTTTTTTGCAAAAAAAATCCCCCAAAGAGTTTGGCCACTGTTTACAAGCACAAACACTGCTCAGGTGCCATTGGATCTCAGATCAAACGACCTCGAAGCTCGTATCACCGTAGAATCCAAGCTGTAAGAGCACCTGATGTTTTCTCGCACAGGAGAATATGAGGTGCTCCCAAACCGTAGATTCTATGGTGTACGAGTTTACGGAGATCTAACGGCCCACAGTAGGAGGTTTGAATGTTTTTGCAATATATGGCTGAGAGAGTTTGGGAATTGCGCAGAAAGTACAAGTACTACGCATGTGCCATCTGATCACGGATCATACGACCTAGATGCTCGTATCACCGTAGCGGCTAATTAAGCTACGGGGAGCACCTAATATGAGCAACGGGGAGCTGTTGGATCCCAGATGCAGCGGCACACACGAGGCCTGAATGTTTTATTTGCAACAAAACATTTGGAGAGTTTGGAAATTGTGCATAATTAAAAGACTACTCCCAAGCCATTGGATCTCACTTCCAACGATGTAAAAACTCATATCACCATAGCATCTAAGCTGCGGGGTGGATGTGATATTCTATGCCGCTGTAATTTTTGTTCGTAGACTTGCAAAATACGTGTAACTCGTGCCATTACTTGTCTAACCGTGCAAAGTGTTTGTTCAAAAAAAAACCATCCTACACTAAAATATCAGAAAAACACACGGGGGTCCCACTTGTCATTAATCAAATTTGGACCTAAAACTAACAAATCTGAAAGACGAGATTCGAACTAGCAACCTGCACTACAAAGCATAAGTCGATAGCCTGAAACAAGAACGGTTGTTGGCTTTGTACCATAACTTGATTTTGTACAGTATTACATTGAGTAGAGTAGAGGGAGTGCCTCGTCAACACGTGCATGACCATTGACTCACTTACTGGTGGGTCCCAGGTTTGCGATCTCTCTCTCCTCCCCATCGTCTAACCTTTAGACGCACAGGCACACACGAAGAGCGGCGCTAGCTTGCCGTGGTGTTATTATAACTAAAAAAAGCTTGGAAAATAGAAGAATCGCCTAGACGGAACTAACCACACCTATCCTCCATGCCACATTAGCATGATGAAGTTGTGTGGCTAGTGGTGTGTTTTCGATCGACTGGCTGGGTCCTGAGGTCGAACCATAGGTACTACGTCTGATATAGTATATTTTTACACGCACATTTTTCCTCCGTGCCGAGATGTGGCACACCCTACCGCGCGGTTTCGGGGGTCCTCCTGCGTGGTGCACACATATATTCTTCCTTGCCGAGACGTGGGACGCCCTACCGTGCGTTTTCTAGGTCCTCCTCGATCGTAGCGCCGAAGCAAGTAAATAAGTCGTCAAATCACGAAAGACCACCTTTCCTGCCTAGTACATCAGTGAAGCACGGTGGCTAGCTGGTTGGGCTAGTGCGACCGATTAGCTAGGCCGCTGCCACATTTGTTTTTCACCCCTTTTTTTATCTCCTTGCCAGGAGGTAAATTTAAATATCCACTGCGGCGTTGCTCTGGTGTTTGGGTGTGGCAGGATTTTTAATTTTTTCATTGACGGGAGCAGGCGCAGTAGGATTTTTAATTTTTTGATTGACGGGAGCAGGCGTGGCAGCAATTAGTCATGATGAATCCACCTATAAAACCCACTGCTCCCTTATGTGAGAAGTCCTCGACTGGTGTTTTCCAATGGTGAAAACCAAAAGATTCCCCGCTCCTCTGTTGGCTCCCTCCGCCTTCCCATAGATTGCATTGCCTGTCAGCCATTTCGCCCCTTTGCTTCCTCTCCCTATTGCTTCTACCTGGTGCCATGGCGGCGCAGCAGATCACAGAGTCTAAGGTGAGGCACCTAACACAGGAGCTCCAGGCCAAGGATGCAGAGCTCAGGGCCAAGGACGTGGAGCTCTGTAATCTCGAGGAGGATAGGAGTGCCATGCTCCTCCGTTATGTGAGGGAGTTCGCGGAGCTTCAAAAGCGGCAGGTGTCCACCACAAATATGCTCGAGGCGTCGGTGGCATTGCTGCAGAAAGCGGGAGATATAATAGGCCGTCAGGGGAGCCGGCTGGAGCGCTAGCGGGCCGATCGTGACGAGTTCCAGGATCGCCCCAGCCACTTGGTGGACCAAGTTGCCACGCACGTGTTGCGGCTGCATGATGCCTACCGTCGTGCCAACGCGACCATGCCACCGTCGGGCTAAACCCGTTCGACCACCCCGTTGACTTCAACGAGTTGCGGCTTCCTGGCTTGGTCTCCTTCTTCACCTATATCTCTAAGGAGATGAGTCGTCTCCGCGTGATGGTGGGGGCAGAGCTGGACAAGGAGGGGTTGGGGGCTGCCGCCGCCATTGCCGGGCGAATCCTCTCACGGCTCCATCACCGGAATCCATTCGTGCAATTGGACGCCGTCTTTGACGAGCTGGCTCCCATCAATGGGGAGCGAGCTCTGCGGGCGGTTGCACCCTGCATCACCAATGTCATGCGCCTCGAGAAGCAGAGGGACTTCGGTGGTGTCTAGGCGCCCTCTGCATGGGCATGTCCATGTCTCGGCGCAACATGACCGTTGGATCAAACTCAGACAGTGCAGATCAGTCACTGTAGCATAAAGTGTGTGTCTGTGTGTGTGTGTGTTTGGTTGCATTCTCATCTCAATATAGTTGTTCCCTCTTCGTGTATTTGTGTTAACCTACTAGTGTGGGCTCATGCACCCTTCCTGCACTCTGCCAAACACCCAAAAGTGGGTCGAGAAGGGAACTTTTGCTCCCATCCCGTGCACCCTTCGTACACCCTTCCTAACATTGATTCGTGCTTCATATGGTTCATGTTTCTTGGAGTACCGTAGCACCTTACTCTCCGTGCGCTGTAGACATAGTTCTGTTAACATTGATCTCACCGTTCATTCTCGACCGGACAGTCGAAAAAGCGGTACTATGTTACTACATTACTGTTCATATAGTTGACATGCGCACACCATCATTTGTTATCGTCATATCTTACTACACTAGCAACAAGATTACGTAGTACTGACGTATGAACCACTGCACATGCCTAGTAGTAGGAGCACTGTGTATGTTCATGTGGCTGTCGTGTTTCGCACTCCTCCATCTTAAGAGTGGAAATGCTTGTTGTAATCATTTTTTTCTTCAGAAAAACAGTGGACACGCTCTACCATGCGGATCCTCCTCCACGGTCGTCGGGAACCTTGCTACTAACTTTTGCCGACGTGTGGGACAACTAGCATCAGGATCCACCAGCCATGCACTAAATTACTTCGTAGTAGAGTTCCCAACTGCATGGTAGACTACCCCGATCGAAGCGCCACAGTAATGCCCAATGAGCCGTCAAATCACAAAACCCCCTCCTTTCCAGCAGTAAGTTGGACGGACAAAGCAACCATCATTTCACTCTTCTCTCTCAGCTTACTCTCTTGAAGAAAACCCCCACTCGCTTCTCCCTCATCTCGTTCCTCATTTCTTCAATAAAACTCTGACCTGCTTCTGTCATTGTTCTTCTCTCCCAAAGAAGGAAAAGTGAGCAAATCAATGGTGTTGATTCTGGCCAAAGCCCAGTCTTGCAACCCCAAGAGTGATCCTATAACTCCCTCTCTGTTCTTCTTTTGGGTTTGTGATTATGGTTTCTTTTCTTTTATTTCCATTTGACAGTTTCTTGATGGACACTGGAGCACCGGCCGAAGTGATGTCTATGGCACTGGCCAAAACCATCGAGGCTCATGGTACGAAGAAGCGCAAGCACCCCACCGAGACTACCGCAGACAAGCTCAAAGCCATCGCCCTGTCCAAGCCCCCCTCTTCGGGATCCCTCATTAAGCAAGTCCTGGTAATATCTCTTCTTGACGATCTTTTTCTTGATCTTGATCATGTTTTTTCATCTAACACGCAGTACTAGTACTACTAGTACAATTTTGTAGGTGATCTTGCATGTGATTTTTGTGTGCCAAATGACGGTTCTAAATTCCTCTTTCGACAAAAACATGCGACAGGTTGACACTGATTTCCTATAGATTACTTTCAACTACTTTATGAACATCAATGCTACCTTTGAAGAGGGTATATTTGCCTCAGTAACTTGTGTTATGGATATTACAAATAATCCCTCTGCTCTCATGCCTTTGAAGACATGTTCTAGTGTCTTTGTTCACTCATTTCTGTGTGTATATGTAGTCATATATGGAGTATAATATTGAACATCATCTTATATTTCTGAACAGAGGTAGTAATAAAATATTTGGTTTCTGTTTGAATTAGAACTAGGTCCGCGGTGGAGATGAAGTTCTCAAAGTCATGCTGTGTGAACTGGAAGACCCGAGGATGAGTTCTACTGCTAAACTATCCAGCTGTTGTGTCCTTGTCGCCATGTGTCCTGAACTAGTGTTTTCCTGTAGCATTGTTGTCAGGCGAGTTCTCGAGGCTGTACTTGACCACAACAATTTCCTGGCCATGCCTTCAATTACGAAGGGTGTGGTCCTTGTAAAGCTACCCGACAAATCTGATGCGACATGTCTTCATCGTCATGTTTATGAGTGGAAAGACCACTCTGTTAGGTTCTCCAAGGTTGACGAGATGGTGATGGTTGCTACCTCTTGAGCATTGCGTTGGTTTTCCCTTGAAGAGGAAAGGGTGATGCAGCAAATTAGCGTAAGTATTTCCCTCAGTTTTGAGAACCAAGGTATCAATCCAGAAGGAGGCTACACGCAAGTCCCTCATACCTACACAAACAAACAAGAACCTCGCAACCAATGCGATAAAGGGGTTGTCAATCCCTTCACGGCCACTTGCAAAAGTGAGATCTGATAGAGATAATAATAAGATAAATATTTTTGGTATTTTTATGATATAGATTGAAAAGTAAAGATTGCAAAATAAAGTAGATCAGAAACATATATGATAGAAAATAAACCCGGGGGCCATAGGTTTCACTAGTGGCTTCTCTGAAGATAGCATAAGTATTACGGTGGGTGAGAAAATTACTGTTGAGAAATTGATAGAAAAGTGCATAGTTATGAGAATATCTAGGCATGATCATGTATGTAGGCATCACGTCTGCGACAAGTAGACCGAAACGATTATGCATCTACTACTATTACTCCACACATCGACCGCTATCCAGCATGCATCTAGAATATTAAGTTCATAAGAACAGAGTAGCGCATTAGGCAAGATGACATGATGTAGAGGGATAAAGTCAAGCAATATGATATAAACCCCATATTTTTATCCTTGATGGCAACAATACAATACGTGCCTTGCTGCCCCTGCTGTCACTGGGAAAGGACACCGCAAGATTGAACCCAAAGCTAAGCACTTCTCCCATTGCAAGAAAGATCAATATAGTAGGCCAAACCAAACTGATAATTCAGAGAGACTTACAAAGATAACCAATCATACATAAAAGAATTCCGAGGAGATTCAAATATTTCTCATAGATAATCTTGATCATAAACCCACAATTCATCGGATCTCGACAAACACACTGCAAAAAGTGTTATATCAAATAGATCTCCAAGAAGATCGAGGAGAACATTGTATTGAGATTCAAAGAGAGAGAAGAAACCATCTAGCTAATAACTATGGACCCGAAGGTCTATGGTAAACTACTCACACTTAATCGGAGAGGCTTTGGCGTTGATGTAGAAGCCCTCCATGATCCACTCCCCCTCTGGTGGAGCGCCGGAAAAGGCTCCAAGATGGGATCTCACAGGTACAGAAGGTTGCGGCGGTGGAAATAGGGTTTCGTGGTGCTCCTGGATGTTTTCAAGGTATGCAAGTATATATATAGGCGAAGGAAGTCGGTCAGGGGAGCCACGAGGGGCCCACAAGGGTGGGGGGCGCACCCACCCCCTAGGGCGCGTCTCCCTGCCTCGTGGCCGCCTCGTTTACTTCTTGACGTCCACTCCAAGTCTCCTAGATTGCGTTTGTTCCAAAAATAACTCTCGCAAAGGTTTCATTCCGTTTGGACTCTGTTTGATATTCCTTTTCTGCGAAACACTGAAATAGGCAAAAAAAATAGCAATTTGGGCTGGGCCTCCGGTTAATAGGTTAGTCCCAAAAATAATATAAAAGTGTATAGTAAAGCCCATAAACATCCAAAATAGGTAATATAATAGCATGGAACAATCAAAAATTATAGATACATTGGAGACGTATCAAGCCTCCCCAAGCTTAATCCCTGCTCGTCCTCGGGTAGGTAAATGATAAAAACAGAATTTTTGATGTGGAATGGTACCTAGCACATTTCTCAATGTAATTTTCTTTATTTTGGCATGAATGTTCAGATCCAAATGATTCAAGATAAAAGTTCATATTGACATGAAAACAATAATACTTCAAGCATACTAACAAAGCAATCATGTCTTCTCAAAATAGCATGGCTAAAGAAAGCTATCCCTACAAAATCAAATAGTTTGACTACGCTCTATCTTCATCACACAAAATATTTAAATCATGCACAACCCCGATGACAAGTCAAGCAATTGTTTCATACTTTTGATGTTCTCAAACCTTTTCAATTTTCACGCAATACATGAGCGTGAGCATGGACATAGCACTATATGTGGAATAGAATGGTGGTTGTGGAGAAGACAAAAAGGCGAAGATAGTCTCACATCAAATAGCCGTATCAACAGGCTACGAAGATTCCCATCAATAGATATCAATGTGAGTGAGTAGGGATTTCCATGCAACGGATGCACTAGAGCTATACATGTATGAAAGCTCAACAAAAGGAACTAAGTGGGTGTGCATCCAACTTGCTTGCTCACGAAGACCTAGGGAATTTTGAGGAAGCCCATCATTGGAATATACAAGCCAAGTTCTATAATGAAAAATTCCCACTAGTATATGAAAGTGACAACATAGGAGACTCTCTATCATGAAGGTCATGGTGCTACTTTGAAGCACAAGTGTGGTAAAAGGATAGTAACATTGTCCCTTCTCTCTTTTTCTCTCTTTGTTTATTTCGGTGGGCTTCTTTGGCCTCTTTTTTTTATTTGGGCTTCTTTGGCCTCTTTTTTTATTTGGTCCGAAGTCTCATCCAGACTTGTGGGGGAATCATATTCTCCATCATCCTTTCCTCACTTGGAACAATGCTCTAATAATGAAGATCATCACACTTTTATTTACATACAACTCAAGAGTTACAACTCAATGCTTAGAAGAAAATATGACTCTATGTGAATGCCTCCGGTGGTGTACCGGGATATGCAATGAATCAAGAGTGACATGTATGAAAGAATTATGAAGGTGGCTTTGCCACGAGTATGATGTCAACTACATGATTATGCAAAAGCAATATGACAATGATGGAGTGTGTCATAATAAACGAAACAATGGAAATTTGCATGGCAATATATCTTGGTATGGCTATGGAAATGCCATAATAGGTAGGTATGTTGGCTGTTTTGAGGAAGGTATATGGTGGGTGTATGGTACTGGCGAAAGTTGCGTGGCACAAGAGAGGCTAGAAAAGGTGGAAGGGTGAGAGTGTGTATAATCTATGGACTCAACATTAGTCATAAAGAACTCATATACTTATTGCAAAACTCTATTAGTCATCGAAACTAAGTACTACGCACATGCTCCTAGGGGGATAGGTTGGTAGGAAAAGACCATCGCTCGTCCCCGACCGCCACTCATAAGGAAGACAATCAAAAAATAAATCATGCTCCAACTTCATCACATAACGGTTCACCATACGTGCATGCTACGGGAATCACAAACTTTAACACAAGTATCTCTCAAATTCACAACTACTACACTAGCATGACTCTAATATCACCATCCTCATACCTCAAAAAAATCATAAGGAATCAATCTTCTCATAGTATTCAATGCACTTTCTATGATAGTTTTTATTATACCCAACTTGGATGCCCATCACTTTCTATGATAGTTTTTTAACGAAGACGAAAGAGGGGATGCCTTCTAGGGCATCCCCAAGAATAGGCTTTTGGTTGTCCTTGAATTACCTTGGGGTGCCTTGGGAATCCCCAAGCTTAGACTCTTGCCACTCCTTATTCCATAGTCCATCAAATCTTTACCCAAAACTCGAAAACTTCACAACACAAAACTTAACAGAAAATCTCATGAGCTCCGTTAGTGCAAGAAAGCAAACCACCACTTTAAGGTACTGTAATGAACTCATTCTTTATTTATATTGGTGTTAAACCTACTGTATTCCAACTTC
>NC_041381.1:439186652-439202963 GCF_002162155.2 Triticum dicoccoides
TCAAAATAAGCAAACAACACACGAAAAACAGAATCTGTCAAAAACATAACAGTCTGTAGAAATCTGTAACTTTCGAATACTTATGGAACTCTAAAAATCCTACCAAAATAGGAAGTACTAGGAAATTTGTGTATTAATCTACTCAAAAAAGAATCAACTCAAAATCACGTTTCTGTGATTTACTAAACTTATTCTCATGCGCGCAAAAGTTTCTGTTTTTCAGCAAGATCAAATTAACTATCACCTAAGATGATCCTATAGGTTCTACTTGGCACAAACACTAACTAAAACATAAAACCACATCTAAACAGAAGCTAGATGAATTATTTATTACTAAACAGGAGCAAAAAGCAAGGAATAAAAATAAAACTGGGTTGCCTCCCAACAAGCGCTATCGTTTAACGCCCCTAGCTAGGCATAAAAGCGAGAATAGATCTAAGTATTGCCATAATGATAAGGTAAATCACGAAACCTCATCTCATATTCTCTATGTTCAGTAGCAAGTTTTCTTTGTGGCAAGCAAAAGTAATCAAAAGGGCTAAATTTAATGGGACAAAAGTCCCCAAGATCAAGCTCGGGAGGTATAGGTTCCACCCTTTGCCCCTCATATTGCACAACCAAATCATCATTATCAGCATTATTTTGGCAAAAAGTCATGAGCCTTTGCTCAAGAGAAAATACTAACCCATGGTTTTGAATAGCAAAATCATTATTAAGCTCGGAGATTCTATCAACTAGAACATCGGTAGGAACCTTTTTTCTAAGGTTTTCATTATAAGCAACATGATATAAAGATTGTAAACGCATTAAGTCTTCTTGATTAAAAAGGATCGCCTCCATGGGAGGACAACCAGCGTCCACCCTATAGTGCGCAAAACTTTCTTTGGCTTCTTTCATTGGAAATCTAAACTCATGTGCCAAAAAGATAGTAGCAGCATGCTTGACAGAAGAATGCTCAATATTTCCTATTCTAGTAAAATCCTTTGTATGCAAGGATGCATATGCATAAACTGTCTTTCAATTTCAACTATAAGCAAAGATATAGCGTCTACAAGACTACTAGCTCTATGAAGAGTAGATCCACCCATAGAAGGTAAAGCACCAGCACAAGTAAAGAAATCTTGAATAACCCCTTTTCCAATAATATTACCACTACCAATTCAAAACCTTTTAGTATGTAAGATAGTGGGTTCTTTAGCAGGATCAAAAAAAGCATCAAAGTTTCCCATGTCATTACTATTGTCCTTAACAACGATAACCTCCCCAGTTTTAGACATAGTGGCAGCAAATACAAGAAGCAAGCGAAAAAGAGGATAACGGGAAAGAGAGGGCGAATAAAACGACAAGGGTGAAGTGGGGGAGAAGAAAACGATAGGCAAATGGCAAATAATGTAATGTGAGGGAGAAGAGTTTGTGATGGGTACTTGGTATGTCTTGACTTGTGCAAAGACCTCCCAGGCAACGGCGCCAGAAATCCTTCTTGCTAACTCTTGAGCACTGCGTTGGTTTTCCCTTGAAGAGGAAAGGGTGATGCAGCAAAGTAGCGTAAGTATTTCCCACTGTTTTGAGAACCAAGGTATCAATCCAGTAGGAGGCTACATGCGATAAAGGGGTTGTTAATCCCTTCACGGCCACTTGCAAAAGTGAGATCTGATAGAGATAATAATAAGATAAATATTTTGGTATTTTTATGATATAGATTGAAAAGTAAAGATTGCAAAATAAAGTAGATCGAAAACTTATATGATAGAAAATAGACCCGGGGGGCATAGGTTTCACTAGTGGCTTCTCTCAAGATAGCATAAGTATTATGGTGGGTGAACAAATCACTGTCAAGAATTGATAGAAAAGTGCATAGTTATGAGAATATCTAGGCATGATCATGTATATAGGCATCACGTCCGCGACAAGTAGATCGAAAGGATTCTGCATCTACTACTATTACTCCACACATCGACCGCTATCCAGCATGCATCTAGAGTATTAAGTTCATAAGAACAGAGTAATGCATCAGGCAAGATGACATGATGTGGAGGGATAAACTCAAGCAATATGATAAACCCCATCTTTTTATCCTCGATGGCAACAATACAATATGTGCCTTGCTGCCCCTGCTGTCACTGGGAAAGGACACCGCAAGATTGAACCCAAAGCTAAGCACTTCTCCCATTGCAAGAAAGATCAATCTAGTAGGCCAAACCAAACTGATAATTCGAAGAGACTTGCAAAGATAACCAATCATACATAAAAGAATTCATACGAGATTCAAATATTTCTCATAGATAAACTTGATCATAAACCCACAATTCATCGGATCTCAACAAACACACCACAAAAAGAGTTACATAGAATAGATCTCCAAGAAGATCGCGGAGAACATTGTATTGAGAATAAAAGAGAGAGAAGAAGCCATCTAGCTAGTAACTATGGACCCGAAGGTCTGTGGTAAACTACTCACACTTCATCAGGGAGGCTTTGGCGTTGATGTAGAAGCCCTCCATGATCGATTCCCCCTCCGGCGTAGCGCCGGAAAAGTCTCCAAGATGGGATCTCATGGGTACAGAAGGTTGCGGCGGTGGAAATAGGGTTTCATGGTGCTCCTGGATGTTTTCAGGGTATGCAAGTATATGTAGGCGAAGGAAGTCGGTCAGGGGAGCCACGAGGGTGGGGAGCGCGCCCATGATACGTCTCCAACATATCTATAATTCTTTATTGTTCCATGCTATTATATTAGCCATTTTGGATGTTTATGGGCTTTAATTTACACTTTTATATTATTTTTGGGACTAACCTATTAACCGGAGGGCTAGCCCACATTGTTGTTTTCTTGCCTATTTCAGTGTTTCAAAGAAAAGGAATATCAAACGGAGATCAAACGGAATGAAACCTTTGGGAGAGTTATTTTTGGAACGGAAGCAATCTAGGAGAATTGGAGTGGAAGTAAGGGAAGCTTCGAGGTGGCCACGAGGCAGGGAGGCATGCCCTACCCCCTGGGTGCCCCCCACCCTCGTGGGCCCCTTGTGGCCCCCCTGACCGACTTCTTTCACCTATATATGTCCATATACCCTAAAAACACCGAGGAGCACAATAGATCGGGGGTTCCGCCGCTGCAAGCCTTTGTAGCCACCAAAAACCAATCGGGACCCTGTTCTGGCACCTTGCCGGAGGGGGATCCCTCATCGGTGGCCATCTTCATCATCCCGTGTAGCGACCAGACCTCAAACAGTCTGATCTCTGTGCATCAGTGCCATCCCTGGATCGGTAATGCTGACACGCACAGTTCTTGAAGGATTTATAACAGAGTACCAATCACACACTTATTACATCGAATGTCTCAAAAGAGAACTTATTACAATAAATATGGCTTAAGGCCATCTAATAACGATAACAGTGGAAGGCTTGGAAGATAAAGCGAGTCCATCAACTCCAACGGCATCATTGAGTGAAAGATCACGACCTAAGGCACCTTACTCGTCATCTGAAAAGTCTGCAACATGAACGTTGCAGCCCAAAAACGGGTCAGCACATGGAATATGCTGGCAATGTAACTCATAGAGAGTATTGAACAGAATAATGCTATGCCTACATGCATATATGGCTGGTGGAAAGCTCTATGGTTATAGTTTTGCATAAAGCCAATTTTTTCCTACAACAAAGGAATAAATTTTATTTAACTATCATGGTGGTTGTTAAACATTGAGAAGGTTCACCCAACTCAATCCCAATTAAGCATCATCATTAAACCCAAACAGAATTAATTAAGTAACATGATGAGATTCACATGATAATCCAGGTACTAGATACTCAAAACGTCCATAACCGTGGACACGACTAACCATGATTAGTTTATACACTCTGCAGAGGTTTGCACACTTTTCGCCACAAGACTCGATCTCCTTCGTTGGATTTCTCGCACTACATGGTGTTTGAGAAATGAATGACCGAGACATAGTCTTTCAGAAGCGTTAGCACCTTACGATGGGTAGACAGTACCACCTACATCCCCTACATCTGCTAGTCTACCACTATAAGAGTTCACACGACTTAATCAACTATGCTAGAGCCCATAGTAGCTTGCGGCTGCACACGGAAGTTTCTAGCATGAATAATCTCATGATCCCTTTGAGCCTGGGTGGCGTCCCATAGGAGAATCACACGGTACCCCGGGATTTCCAAAAATACAGGCAACACTGGGTTCCCCAGGTGCCTCAATCCACCCAGATGCGAATTTAAGTTACCACCTTAAGTAAACCATTAATTAACAATCTCACATCTATCATGGATACAGTCACCCAATCCACGTCTACTAGCATAGCATAGCAATTTAAGCAAACATAGAAGTAACTCCCAAAGGTTTGATAATAAAACAGGTAATAGGTTCTACCTCATCTACTTCCCAAAACCCACATATTAATCAGTTCCTAACCATGCAATTGTTTGAGAATTGATCTAATGCAATAAAACTGGGTAGTAAAGAGGTATGATCAAAGTTTTACTTGCCTTCCTGATGATCCGTGAAACCTAGAGACTTGTAGTAGCAAGCTGCGCACTCCGGGTATGTCTTCTTGTTTGCAAACAGAGAATTCCTAGAGCAACGAGGGAGTCGTTCAACAATCCGGGCGACCGTGGCCATGTTTCTCTTACCATGCCCAGCCTTGGTGTGAATGAACCTGCTCAATATACCGTAAGTACAAAGGATGGTTGCATGTTGATTGATGCTAAAGGATGGTCAAGGTTCAAATCTAAATCATATCTTGCGATGGGGGATGATGTCAAAATTGAACTTTCTTGGCAAGGAGAGTTGGTCCAAATCAACTTTGAAATTCTTCAGTAGCAGCACGCAACTGCTGAACGGATCTATCCTCCGAGAGATTTTGATGTAATAATCTGGCATGGTGAAACAAGTGTCCTGTGTGTATAAGTAGTACGACAGTATTATTTATCACATGGTATATCGTTGATAGAATTGCAACTCTAATTGTTGGTTAGGAATTGTCGTTCGATTTCATTCCAACAGATGTCGTGCTTTATTCAATTTTGTGTATTCGCCTTGCAACAACATCTAAAACCAGTGCCGTACCGATCGCTTGCAATATGAAAAGCACTAAGGTAGAACACATGGGCCCCCAAACATGCAGGCCCACCGGACGGTGGCCCAAAGTCCAGAACCGTGAGCATGTCTAAGTATTATATTCTCAGCTGAACCCCCATAATGCCCGTGCATTGCACGTAACATCAAGATGCATTTGTATGAGTATTTTATCTTGTGAGAGAAAAGGATGAACGAGCGAAGGTCTTATTTGCAAATATGAAGAGGTGTGTGGGTGCCTTTTTGCAAAATTGCCATAGTTTCCTTCCTATCCGTCAGATATAAATCGGACGGCCTATATTGCAGGATGGCAGGCACACCATCATCACCAACTCGTCTATACTGTGTTAAAAAACTGTGTTTTTATAATTATATATGTTATATATATTCCCCTTGATTTTTCTTATGTATAAAGTTGTGATATAAAACATTTTTATGTTTCTTTACAAAGGGAGTATCTCTCTGTCAAACATATATTTATGTGTAACTAGTTACTCTTGTCTTTCTACTTCCTTTTGCTGATATGTGGGGCATCCGACAATGGGGTCCACGTGCCATATGCACCAAATTAGAGTGCACAACTGCACGGTAGACACACCCCGGTCGTAGCGCCACAGTAATGCCCATTGAGACGTCAAATCACAAAACCCCCACCTTTCCAGCTTTAGCAGTAAGCTGGACGGATGAAGCGGCAATATTTCACTGGGCCTGAATCCCCTTCTCCCTCGTCTGCTTGTTCAGAGAAAACCCCCTCTCGGGGATTGCATAGGGTTTTCTCATGGAGAACCAGGTACATATTCTTCATCCATCCCCGATATATCCAAGTCCCTTGGTCGTGGGTAATCCTAGGATGGCAGCCGCCGCCATTGCTGCATTTTTCTTCCTGCTGAATCTAGTGTGTTTCATTTGCAGTGCCCAAAGTGCGAGGACCCTACAGGTTTCTGCACCCTCGACGAGACGCCACACTTGTTCCTTCTCATCCTAACACAGGATTTTAAAACGCGCACAGTATGTTCCTAGAATCCTCTTTTCTATCCGGGAGGGTGGGGTTTTTTGAACATGATGTCGACTAATTTGGAAATTTGGATTGCTATACTTAAATAAAAGGTACTAGTACGATGGTCAACACTGACATGAAGGAGGAAATTATATCTAGATTTGGATAGGGAATACATTGTGTTCTCATATTATTTTTCCTGCAGTGCATTACTTGCTCTCCCAGAACACATGTACTCAAGATGCTCGGCCTTGCCATAACTGTATACATCAGTTTAATGGTCACAGTGAAGACAAGCCATGGGTATAAGTTCTGAGTTGGGTTCATGAACCAAGAAGATCGCTGCTTTTTTTATGGCCGAACTTGGACAAACTTTCTCAAGTGTTGCAGACTGAAAGTTGGCGCATGAATGTTGACGGAAATAGCAGAACCTGGTCTCATCTTCACTGCGATCTTCCACCCCAACGTTGTTCCAATTCTTTATCCATGTTAGTTTTGTATCTGGTTCTTGCTTGTTGCCTCGATTACTTCTTAATCCACCTATTCTGTCTAACTAATCACAATTTAACTTTAGAAGTAGCAATGAATCTCTCACGAAGATGCTACTTCTAACTAATATTTTCTTATAATTGGTGGCACATGTAGGTTTTTTCAGAGTTAAGCAGGCTGCTCGTTTGTTATTCTATAATAACTCGGCTGTTACTGATGGCACTGAAGTTGACTTGGACGACAACCCCAAGTTCCTACACTTTATTGATCGTCTTGAGGTCCTTGTGGGGCGTTTCAATGGTGGAAGGCCACGTGGGATATGTGTGCCACTGCTGCATTCATTGAACAAGTCCAACTGTGTCGAGAAACTTATGGTACGAGCTGTTTTCTGTTATATATGTTGTTCATAAACTACTGCTTATACACAGTTTTACAGCTGTGATCTTCTTGAAACAGAAACTGCCTAGTTCTATTGTTCCTATACATATGCCTGACCATGGTTGGGTCAGACTTGCGCTTGGTCACAACATGATGTTTATATCCACCTACTCCATTCCCCTTGGAGGTGAAAAGATACATATTCATGGGTGGTCTCGAATAATGAAGGCCCGTCCATCTTGGAGAATAGGACAGAAGATTATGTTCCTGCTTTTCCATGGCTCTAAAGCGATTATCTTGTTTATTGACCACATTGTGAGATGAAGCCGCTTTCAGAAGGTTGTAGACGCGCGGGGTGGCGCATGGTCCTTGTCCTGGGGCTTGGCGGCCTCACCCTTGGTTAACTGTAGGAAAAGTAGCATTGTTCGAGGCGTGCTTTGTATGGTTGAACCTGCATAAGTACTCATACAGATCATAGTCATCGAGATCATGGTCGCTATCATCATCCTCATCATAGTATCTGATAACCCACAAGTATAGGGGATCGCAACAGTTTTCGAGGGTAGATTATTCCACCCAAATTTATTGATTCAACACAAGGGGAGCCAAAGAATATTCTCAAGTATTAGCAGCTGAGTTGTCAATTCAACCACACCTGGAAACTTAGTATCTGCAGCAAAGTGTTTAGTAGCAAAGTAATATGATAGTGGTGGTAACAGTAACAAAAGTAAAGACAACAAAAGTAATGTTTTTGGTATTTTTGTAGTGATTGTAACAGTAGCAACGGAAAAGTAAATAAGCGAGAACCAGTATATGGAAAACTCGTAGGCACCGGATCAGTGATGGATAATTATGCCGGATGTGGTTCGTCATGTAACAGTCATAACATAGGGTGACACAGAACTAGCTCCAGTTCATCAATGTAATGTAGGCATGTATTCCGAATATAGTCATACGTGCTTATGGAAAAGAACTTGCATGACATCTTTTGTCCTACCCTCCCGTGGCAGCGGGGTCCTATTGGAAACTAAGGGATATTAAGGCCTCCTTTTAATAGAGAACCAGAACAAAGCATTAGCGCATAGTGAATACATGAACTCCTCAAACTATGGTCATCGCCGGGAGTGGTTCCGATTATTGTCACTTCGGGGTTGCCGGATCATAACACATAGTAGGTGACTATGGACTTGCAAGATAGGATCAAGAACTCACATATATTCATGAAAACATAATAGGTTCAGATCTGAAATCATGGCACTCAGGCCCTAGTGACAAGCATTAAGCATAGCAACATCAATCTCAGATCATAGTGGATACTAGGGATCAACCCCTAACAAAACTGACTCGATTACATGATAAATCTCATCCAACCCATCACCGTCCATCAAGCCTTCGATGGATTTACTCACGCACGACGGTGAGCATCATGAAATTGGTGATGGAGGATGGTTGATGATGACGACAGCGACGAATCCCCCTCTCTGGAGCCTCGAACGGACTCCAGATCAGCCCTCCCGAGAGAGATTAGGGCTTGGCGGCGGCTCCATATCGTAAAACGTGATGATTTCTTCTCTCAGGTTTTTTTCTCCCCGAAAGCCAATATATGGAGTTGGAGTTGGCGTCGGAGGGCCACCAGGGGGCCCACGAGGTAGGGGGGCGCACCCTAGGGGGGGGGCGCCCCCCACCCTCGTGGACAGGGTGTGGCCCCCCTGGTCTTCATCTTTGGCGAGGATTTTTTTTTATTCTAAGATATCCCGTGGAGTTTCAGGTCATTCCGAGAACTTTTATTTTCTGCACATAAAACAACACCATGATAATTCTGCTGAAAACAGCGTCAGTCCGGGTTAGTTCCATTCAAATCATACAAGTTAGAGTCCAAAACAAGGGCAAAAGTGTTTGGAAAAGTAGATACGACGGAGACGTATCAACTCCCCCAAGCTTAAACCCTTGCTTGTCCTCAAGCAATTCAGTTCACAAACTGAAAGAGAAAAAGAAAAACTTTTACAAACTCTGTTTGCTCTTGTTGTTGTAACATGAAAAGCCAGCATTCAAGTTTCAGCAAATATTATGACTAACCATACTAACATAACACAAAGGTCTCACAATTACTCATATCAATAACATAATCAGCTAGCGAGCTATAATAACAAAACTCGGATGACAACACTTTCTCAAAATAATCATAACATGATATAACAAAATGGTATCTCGCTAGCCCTTTCTGAGACCGCAAAACATATATGCAGAGCACCTTTAAAGATCAAGGACTGACTAAACATTGTAATTCATGGTAAAAGAGATCCAGTCTAGTCATACCCAATGTAAACCAATTATAATGAATGCAAACGACAGTGTGCTCTCCAGCGGGTGCTTTTTAATAAGAAGGATGATGACTCAACATTAAAGTAAATAGATAGGCCCTTCGCAGAGGGAAACAGGGATTTGTAGAGGTGCCAGAGCTCGGTTTTAAAATAGAGATTGAATAACATTTTGAGCGGCATACATTTGTTGTCAACGCAACAACTATGAGATGATGATATCTTCCATGCTAAACAAATTATAGGTGGTTCCCAAATAGAATGGTAAAGTTTATACTCTCCCTCCTCCACAGGCATCAATCCATGGCTTGCTCGAAATAACGAGTGCCTCCAACTTCAACGGGTCCTAGGGGGAGTTTTGTTTGCAATTATTTTGATTTAGTTTGCATAAAGCATGGGACTGGGCATCCCGGTGACCAGCCATTTTCTCGTGAATGAGGAGCGGAGTCCACTCCTCTTGAGAATAACCGCCTAACATGGAAGATAAGGGCAGCCCTAGTTGAAACATGAGCTGCTCGAGCATACAAAATAGAATTTCATTTGAAGGTTTAGAGGTTGGCACATACAAATTTACTTGGAACGACAGGTTTACCGCATATATGTAGGTATAGTGGACTCATATGGAACAACTTTGGGGTTTAAGGAGTTTGGATGCACAAGCAATATTCCCGCTTAGTATAGGTGAAGGCTAGCAAAAGACTAGGAAGCGACCAACTGGGAGAGCGGCAACAGTCGTAAACATGCATTAAAACTAATTTACACCAAATACAAGCATGAGTAGGATATAATCTACCATGAACATAAATATCATGAAGGCTATGTTGATTTGATTCAACTACATGCGTGAAGATGTGCCAAGTCTAGTCACTCAATTCATTTAAAGGAGGATACCATCCCATCATACCAAATCTTAATTATTCTAATAAAATGTTGGCATGCAAGGTAAACCATTATAACTCTTAGCTAATCAAGCATGGCACAAGTAACTATAATCTCTAAATGTCATTGCAAATATGTTTACTTCAGAATAGCTAACTCAGGAACGATGAATCATCATATTTACAAAAACAAGAGAGGTCGAGTTCATACCCGCTTTTCTCATCCCAATAAGTCCATCATATATCATCATTATTGCCTTTCACTTGCACGACTGAACGATGTGAATAATAATAAGAGTGCACGTGCATTGGACTAAGCTGGAATCTGCAAGCATTCAATAGACAGGAGAAGACAAGTAATATGGGTTCTAAGTTAAATAAATAATCATGCATATAAGAGCCACTTCAACAATTTAATCATGGTCTTCTCTTATTGACCCCTAAAGAAAATAAAAGAAATAAAAACTATTTACACGGGAAAGCTCCCAACAAGCAAAAGAAGAACGGGAAATATTTTTGGGTTTTCTTTTTAGTCACTACAGCAAAGAAACAAACTTTGTCAGGACCCCGACTCGATGTCACATCGATCTAGCCGGTAACACCTCATATCACTTTGCGGCCTCACGCACGGTATCCCCACGGGTGTCGCCTTACCTTTGCTCGGGACCGTTTGCGCCTTTTGGCTCACGTATATGATAGTGTCGCTAGCATCCATATGATAAAGAGCCCGGGCTGACATGACTAGTCGTAAACCCAAAGTGGCACAGACTTACAGGGACAGGCATCCATGACCCAGCTTCGAACGTGTCGGTCATCAGCAAGTGGGTCCGGGCTGTAGCACTGGGCTAGCAGGACTCCGGTAAACCGGGCTGTAGCGGGCTAACAGGACTCCGGTACTCAAAGCGTGACATTTCCCCGAAGGGACAGACACAGGAACGAAGAAGGACACATGCCGGCCAGCCTAAGTGTTCCAGAGCAGTAGCAAGCTACCATGGCTCAACGGTAACACTAGGAGACATTTCCCGGTAAGAGAGGCTACCAAAGATAAACAACTAGATAGTCAGATCCCACACATACCAAGCATTTCAATCATACACACAATATGCTCGATATGTGCAAATACAACGAAGCATCACAACATGACTCTATGACACAAGTATTTTATTTAAGGCTCAGTGAGCCATACATAACATACACAAAGGTACGGGTCTCACGACCCCACATACAAGTCATACAGTCATACAAACCAGAAGCGGAAGTAACTTGTCTGAGTACAGACAACTAGTAAAATAAAAGAGGCTTGGAAAGCCTCGCTATACTACGTGGTCCTTCACAAGCTCAGGGTCACCACCTGGGTCTTTAGCCTACTCGTTGATGTCAACGTCTACATAGAACCCATCAGAAGGGGTTGCAGCGTCTTCTGTAAAAATGTAGATTATAGCAACATGAGTACAAAGGTACTCAGCAAGACTTACATCAGATCCTACATACATGCATAGTATCAAGAAGGGTTGGTGGAGTTATTGCAGCAAGCCAGCTTTGACTCTTGGCTAGGCTATCCTACGATACTCCAACTTGAAATGGTTTTGCGCACACGAGTCCACTACTCACCAATTCAATACACTACCGAGGATCCATCTCCGTCTTCCTACGGAAGAGCCATCCTCGGCACTCACACTTGTCTTGAGGCTTTTAGTAGTTTCCATTTACTTGTCTATGAACTGTATAGGCAACCAAGTAGTCCTTTACCGCGGACGCGGCTATTCGAATAGATCATGTTAACCCTGCAGGGGGTACTTCTTCATACACGCTCTCACCACTTACCGTCGTTTACACGACATGTACTCGGCAACCTTCAAGCGGAAGCCCAACGTGGGTGTCGGCCACGACCTACCTAATCACCTAAGCCTCCAGTCCAGGTTTATCGCCTATCCAGGTTCCATCCGCAGGGAGTCCGGCCGAGGTTTCCCATACGGCCCCGAACGATGTGAACAGGGTTCCCGAGATACCTAACGGGTATTCGGTACACCCGGCCACGTACCTACCGCATCACAGCCCACCGCTACGGTCAGCGCTGTCCACGGCCTCCAGTAGGCTACAAACACCAGAAACTACTTGCAACTCCTGGACGGAGAACTAGGGTGAATAAGAAGCCGAGAGGGTCCATTGGTTTCGGGCCCAATGCATGGTAGTAGCTGATTCTTAAATCACACATACAGATCTCAGTGCTTAAGGTCGGCTTCAATGAAACAACCCACCATGTACTCCTACATGGCCTCTCATCGATACCTTTACCAAGTCGTGTTCACCACACCACTCTCATTACCGACATAATCATTTCACTCTAGCCCATCACCCAGATGAACCAGACCTGACACGACTCTAAGCATAGCAGGCATAGCAAGGTAGGAACAACACATACATATGGCTCAATCAACTCCTACACATGCTAGTGGGTTTCATCTAGTTACTGTGGCAATGACAGGTCATGCAGAGGAAATGGGTTCAACTACCGTAGCACACAGCAGTTTGAATCGTGTTGTCTTAATGCAGTAAAAGAGAGCAGGAGCGAGAACATGGGATTGTATCGATATGATCAAATGGTTGGTTGCTTGCCTGATGGTTCGATGCACGGATACGGTTCTTCGTTAGGGTAGTCACGGTACTCCTCGGGGACAGATCCTGTCGTAAAGGATAACGATACACAGGCATCACCAAACAATGTGCAACAATATGATGCATGCATGAAACATGGCAATATGAGTGTGTTGGGCTAATGCAACTAAAGCTACCAACGCTGTCAGGACCCCGACTCGATGTCACATCGATCTAGCTGGTAACACCTCATATCACTTTGCGGCCTCACGCACGGTATCCCCACGGGTGTCGTCTTACCTTTTCCCGGGACCGTTTGCGCCTTTTGGCTCGCGTATATGAAAGTGTCGCTAGCATCCATATGATAAAGAGCCCGGGCTGACATGACTAGTCGTAAACCCAAAGTGGCACAGACTTACAGGGACAGGCATCCATGACCCAGCTTCGAACGTGTCGGTCATCAGCAGGTGGGTCCGGGCTGTAGCACTGGGCTAGCAGGACTCCGGTAAACCGGGCTGTAGCGGGCTAACAGGACTCCGGTACTCAAAGCGTGACATTTCCCCGAAGGGACAGACACAGGAACGAAGAAGGACACATGCCGGCCAGCCTAAGTGTTCCAGAGCAGTAGCAAGCTACCATGGCTCAGCGGTAACACTAGGAGACATTTCCCGGTAAGAGAGGCTACTAAAGATAAACAACTAGATAGTCAGATCCCACACATACCAAGCATTTCAATCATACACACAATATGCTCGATATGTGCAAATACAACGAAGCATCACAACATGACTCTATGACACAAGTACTTTATTTAAGGCTCAGGGAGCCATACATAACATACACAAAGGTACGGGTCTCACGACCCAACATACAAGTCATACAGTCATACAAACCAGCAGCGGAAGTAACTTGTCTGAGTACAGACACCTAGTAAAATAAAGGAGGCTTGGAAAGCCTAGCTATACTACGTGGTCCTTCACAAGCTCAGGGTCACCACCTGGGTCTTTAGCCTACTCGTTGATGTCAACGTCTACATAGAACCCATCAGAAGGGGTTGCAGCGTCTTCTGTAAAAATGTAGATTATAGCAACATGAGTACAAGGGTACTCAGCAAGTCTTACATCAGATCCTACATACATGCATGTTATCAAGAAGGGTTGGTGGAGTTATTGCAGCAAGCCAGCTTTGACTCTTGGCTAGGCTATCCTACGATACTCCAACTTGAAATGGTTTTGCGCACACGAGTCCACTACTCACCACTTCAATACACCACCGAGGATCCACCTCCGTCTTCCTACGGAAGAGCCATCCTCGGCACTCACTCTTATCTTGAGGCTTTTAGTAGTTTCCATTTACTTGTCTATGAACTGTATAGGCAACCAAGTAGTCCTTTACCGCGGACGCGGCTATTCGAATAGATCATGTTAACCCTGTAGGGGTGTACTTCTTCATACACGCTCTCACCACTTATCGTCGTTTACACGACATGTACTCGGCAACCTTCAAGCGGAAGCCCAACGTGGGTGTCGGCCACGACCTACCTAATCACCTAAGCCTCCAGTCCAGGTTTATCGCCTATTCAGGTTCCATCCGCAGGGAGTCCGGCCGAGGTTTCCCATACGGCCCCGAACGATGTGAACAGGGTTCCCGAGATACCTAACGGGTATTCGGTACACCCGGCCACGTACCTACCGCATCACAGCCCACCCCTACGGTCAGCGCTGTCCACGGCCTCCAGTAGGCTACAAACACCAGAAACTACTTGCAACTCCTGGACGGAGAACTAGGGTGAATAAGAAGCCGAGAGGGTCCATTGGTTTCGGGCCCAATGCATGGTAGTAGCTGATTCTTAAATCACACATACAGATCTTAGTGCTTAAGGTCGGCTTCAATGAAACAACCCACCATGTACTCCTACATGGCCTCTCATCGATACCTTTACCAAACCGTGTTCACCACACCACTCTCATTACCGACATAACATTTCACTCTAGCCCATCACCCAGATGAACCAGACCTGACACGACTCTAAGCATAGCAGGCATAGCAAGGTAGGAACAACACATACATATGGCTCAATCAACTCCTACACATGCTAGTGGGTTTCATCTAGTTACTATGGCAATGACAGGTCATGCAGAGGAAATGGGTTCAACTACCGTAGCACACAGCAGTTTGAAACGCGTTGTCTTAATGCAGTAAAAGAGAGCAGGAGCGAGAACATGGGATTGTATCGATATGATCAATGGCTGGTTGCTTGCCTGATGGTTCGATGCACGGATACGGTTCTTCGTTAGGGTAATCACGGTACTCCTCAGAGGCAGAACCTGTCGCAAAGGACATCGATACACAACATCACCAAACAATGTGCAACAATATGATGCATGCATGAAACATGGGAATATGAGTGTGTTGGGCTAATGCAACTAAAACCAGAAGGGTTTGAACAAATTTGAATCAAGGATTCAAATTTCAAATTCAAATATGGCCTTTTAAAGTGCTTTTCCTTGTTCTGCTTGAAACATCAATTTAACTTGTTTGATCATGCATGAAAATAGTACAGATGGATAGATTGGATTTTTCTGATCATTTTTCATATATAATTTGTCCAATTTGGAGTTACAGAATAAAAGTTATGAATTTTTGAAGTTTAAATAATATTCTGGAATTTCCTGATTTAAATTAAATCCAGAAATTATAATTATTGCGCCAGCATGACGTCAGCATGACGTCAGTGGTCAACTGCGGCTGTCTGGGGTCAAACCTGACGTGTGGGGGCCACACGTCAGTGACAGGGGGGTTTAACAGGGTTAAATTAATCCTAATTAGGGATTAGTGGCGCTGGGGCCCACTGGTCAGTGTCAGGGGGTTAACTAACAGTGGTTAGCGCTAATCCTAATTAGCTACAGGGCTGGGCCCACCTGTCAGGGACTCAGGGGGGTCCTGCCGTTGTCAAAGTGGGTCAAACCCACCGGCGACGTGACGCCGGCGAGGCCCGAGACGGCGGCGCGATGCGGGATCGCTCTACAGGGCACGGGCGAGGCCGTTCTTGGGCTCGTTGGAGAGCTCTTGCTCCCGCGCGTCGAACGGTGGTGGTGGCCGAGCCTGGGGTGGCCGGTACCGTCGACGGCGAGCTCATGAGCGGCGGCCGGTGTTCGGGTGCGGTCGGAGTCGGTGTTGCAGGGGGTTTGGGGAGGCGTTGGTGCGTGCTGCGTGCTCCTAGTGAGGCGTGGAGCACGATAGTGTGCTCGGTTGGGCGCTACGGTGACCGTGGCCACGACGGCGACATCGCCGGCGGCGTGGAGCTCTCGGCCAAGGTGGGGCTAAGGCCTAGAGGTCGAAAGAGACCAGGGGAGAAGGGGGAAACGACTCGGGGGCTCACCGCGGTTGCAGTGGGCGTCGAAGCGGGCTCGAAGACGCGCTGGAGACGGCGAATTCGACGGCGATGATGGTCGGAGCCCGAGGAGGGGAACGGCGACGTGGCGGCGATGCAGGGCTTCCGGAGGCCCGTGAAGCGGTGGGGAGGAAGAGGGGGTTGTGGCGGAGCTTCTGAGCTAGTCGGGGGAG
>NC_041381.1:439203962-439254819 GCF_002162155.2 Triticum dicoccoides
AGAGCTCCTTTATAATTGGCATAATATTTGGACATATATTAATATATATAGAAATATATTTCCAATGCAAATATTTATGCATTAATTCCAAATGCCCAAAATAAATGTCCATGAGCCACTAAAAATATTGGTTTGATTTTTATCTCTGTCCAATATTTTCAGAGAGCAACATGAGCATTTTCTTGGACCCTTTTGGAGAAATTTTTATTTGGGTCATTTTCAAAATGATTCTGAGGGTTTCACAGATCCCCATTTCAAGTTTCTGATGAAAGAGTAAACATGATGCAACACTCTAATGCATGACTAGCTAGGGTGTGACAACTCACCCCCACTCAAAAGAATCTCGCCCCGAGATTTGGGTTCCTCCGGGAAGAAGGCGGGGTACTCAAGTCGAAGACGATCCTCCCTTTCCCAAGTTGCTCCATCCTCAGAATGGTGCGACCATTGTACTTTGAGAAACTTGATGTTATGACGTCGAGTGGTACGCTCGGCCTGATCGAGGATACGAATGGGGTACTCTCGATATGTAAGATTATCTTGGAGATCAAGCGTTTCGTGGTCCACTTCACGGATAGGATCCGAGAAGCAACGCCTGAGTTGAGAAACGTGGAAGACATCATGGACTCTGGAGAGATGCGGAGGTAGTTCCAACTGGTAGGCAACTTCTCCTCGTTTGGCGAGAATGCGAAAAGGTCCAATGTAACAAGGAGCCAATTTGCCTTTGATACCGAAACGATGGGTTCCCTTCAGAGGGGTGACCTGAAGATAAGCCTTCTCGTCAACCTCGAAAGTCATAGCCTTATGTTTTCGGTCATATTGACTCTTTTGACGGGATTGGGCTGTTTTCAACTTTTCACGAACGATGCGAACTTGTTCTTCTGCTTCCTGAATCATATCCGGGCCAAAGAATTGTCTTTCCCCGGTCTCTGACCAGTTAAGGGGTGTTCGACACCGTCGTCCATAGAGAACTTCAAAAGGGGCTTTACCCAAGCTAGATTGATAGCTGTTGTTGTAAGCGAATTCGGCAAATGGAAGGCACTTCTCCCAGTCCATTCCGAACGAGATAACAGAGGCTCGAAGCATGTCTTCTAGAATTTGGTTGACGCGTTCCACTTGACCACTCGACTGAGGGTGGAAGGCGGTGGTAAAGGAGAGACGAGTTCCCATAGCATTTTGGAAACTTTCCCAAAATTGAGAGGTGAAAAGACTTCCTCGATCCGAGTTAATTTCCAAAGGAACACCATGAAGGGACACTATTCGGGAGATGTATAAGTCTGCCAGGTGACTAGCGGTTATACTCTCACGAACAGGTAGGAAATGGGCTACTTTGGAAAGACGATCGACCACGACGAAAATAGCATTATTCCCTCTCTTGGTCCTGGGAAAACCGGTAATGAAATCCATACCAATTTTATCCCATTTCCATTCAGGAATAGCTAAGGGTTGAAGGGTGCCAGCAGGCCGTTGGTGCTCTGCTTTTACACGACGACAGACGTCGCAATTTGCAATATACTGAGCAATTTCTCTCTTCATCCTAGTCCACCAGAACCTCTGGCGTAGGTCCTGATACATCTTAGTACTACCGGGATGAATGGTGAGAGGAGATTCATGAGCTTCCTTAAGGATCAAACGCCTCAGGTTTCGCACTTTGGGAACCACTAGTCGATTCCCGAAGTATACGACCCCTTGATCATTAATGGAGAAGCAATTCGCAATTCCTTTCTGAATGTTTCTCTTGATGCGGGAGATTCCCGGATCTACCTTCTGTGCTTTGATAATCTGATCCGTAAGGGTAGGTTTTGCCACCAAGGTGGAGAGAAAACCTTGAGGTACAATGTGAAGGTTAAGCTTCCGAAATTCCTCATGGAGAAGCGGTTGACTTTGTTGTAACATCAGGTTGTTACAATAAGATTTACGACTTAGCGCATCAGCCATGACGTTGGCTTTCCCTGGGGTGTAGGTTATCCCTAAATCGAAGTCTGTGATCAACTCAACCCAACGTCTTTGCCTGAGATTCAAATCCGGTTGGGTGAAAATGTACTTCAGGCTTTGGTGATCAGTGAAAATTTCGCAACGATTACCGAGGAGGTAATGTCGCCAGGTCTTAAGTGCATAGACTACGGCTGCAAGCTCTAGATCATGAGTAGGATAATTCTCCTCATGTGGGTGCAATTGCCGTGAAGCGTAGGCAATTACGTGTCGATCTTGCATGAGAATGCAACCTAGTCCTTGTCGCGAGGCGTCGCAGTAGATAACAAAGTCCTTGGAGAAGTCTGGCGGTACCAGTACGGGAGCAGAAGTCAGGCGTCTTTTCAGTTCCTGAAAGTTGTGCTCACATTGTGGAGTCCACTCGAACTTCTTATCTTTCTTGAGGAGTTCGGATAGAGGTTTGGCAACCTTGGAGAAGTTCTCGACAAAGCGACGACAATAGCTCGCTAAGCCTAGAAAACTCCGAACTTGCTTGACCGATTCAGGTGGAGTCCAGTTAAGGACGGCTTGAACTCGCTCAGGGTTAACAGCAATACCTTTACCAGATATTACATGACCCAGATAGGTCACTTCTGACAACCAGAATTCACATTTAGAAAATTTGGCATAAAGGCGATGCTCTCGAAGTTTCTTCAACACTAGCCTTAGATGTTCGGCATGTTCTTCCTCGTTCATGGAGTAGATGAGTATATCATCGAGGTAAACCACGACGAATTTATCCAAATACTCCATGAAGATTGAGTTCATTAACCGAGAAAAGGTGGCTGGAGCGTTGGTTAAACCGAAGGACATGACGGTGTACTCGTATTGGCCATAACGAGTAACAAAGGCCGTTTTAGGAATGTCCCCGTTTCTGATTTTGATTTGATGGTAGCCCAACCTCAAATCCATCTTGGAGAAGACTGAGGATCCAGCGAGCTGATCATACAGGTCGTTGATCCTGGGAAGCGGATATTTGTTCTTGATTGTGACCAGATTGACAGGTCGGTAATCTACAACCATCCGGTCCGTACCATCCTTCTTCTTGACGAATAGGACGGGGCAAGCCCACGGAGATGAACTAGGTCGGATGAAACCCTTTTTCAAGGACTCATCGAGTTGTTTCTTAAGCTCGGCTAGTTCTAGGGGTGCCATCTTATAGGGTCTTCTAGCAATCGGAACGGTTCCTGGAATGAGGTCTATTACAAACTCAACATCCCTGTCAGGTGGAACACCTAGCAATTCTTCTGGGAAGACATCCGGAAAGTCACGGACTACCGGAACGTCCTCAAGGTCTGGCAAAGGGCTGGCGTTAAGAGAATATAATTGTCGCTTGGCTATTCGGGTCAAGACATTGACTATCTTCCCCGAAGGATGGGTGAGTTGAACAGTCCTAGAGAAGCAATCAATTTTGGCTTGATGAGCTGACATCCAGTCCATACCCAGAATGATATTAATATCTGAAAATTTAAGGGCTATCAAAGATGCGAGGAAAACAAGTCTGTCGACTTGGATTTCATTTCCATAACTTACCCTAGAGGTCTGCCATCTAGAACCAGGGGTAGAAATTTCCATAGTGGATGGCATGTCACAGAATGCAACGTTATGCAAACGAGCATAATTTTCGGATATAAAAGAATGAGAGGCTCCTGTATCGAAAAGAACAGATGCCGGGTGGCAATTAACAAGAAGCGTACCGAGAACGACGTTGGGATCCTCTTGAGCTTCTTCGGCAGAGATACAGTTGACATGGCCACGTGTAGCGGTGACCGGCTTGGCGTGGAATACTTTTCCTGTCGGCTTGCCACGGCCAACAGCTTTAGCAGATTGATTGGGGTTGGTCTGGGGACACTCACGCATATAGTGGCCAGATTCCCCACACTTGAAACAAGTCATGGAACTGGTACATGGAGGAGCATTGTTGGTTGGACCCCCATAGGGCTTGGCCGGTACAGACTGTTGAACGGGGCGAGGCGCCTGGAAGGATGGCCTCGGTGTAAACCTGGGTGGCAGGGCGGTGTTGGGTACCCACACGCGGCGCTTCTGAGGACCAGCACCGGATGAGGAACCCATATCACGGTCATGCTTGCGTGTTGCGTCATAGTCAGTCTGACCAGTTTCAGCACTGATGGCTTTGTTGACAAGTTTCTGGAAGGATGTGCACTCATGCAGACGGAGGTCGCGGCGAAGCTCAGGACTAAGGCCCTTACGGAACCTTGCTTGCTTCTTGGCATCGGTAGACACTTCCTCAGTTGCATATCGTGCGAGATTACCAAACTCCCTGCTGTAAACATCCACAGAAAGTCGGCCTTGGGTGAAACTGCAAAATTCTTCACGTTTACGGTCCATGAGACCCTCCGGAATATGATGCTCACGGAAAGCCTCGCTGAACTCAGCCCAAGTAGTGACATGGCCCGCTGGGCGCATAGCTCCATAATTTTCCCACCATAGACTGGCGGGGCCTTCAAGATGATATGCAGCAAAGGTGACCTTGTCAGCCTCAGCTACTAGCTCGGAACGCAGCTTGTGAGAGATACTGCGAAGCCAGTCATCAGCGTCGAGAGGCTCGACGGAGTGGTGGAACGTGGGTGGATGCAATTTGATAAAATCACTGAGTGACACCACGTTAGCCCTCTGATGGTGGGCTGTATTCTGTTCAATACGCTCCAGCAAACGGTTGGTCTCCCGCTTGTTTCTCTCAGCTTCCATCATAACCTCGGCTAGTGAAGGAGGATGAGGCAGATTTTCATTCCTGCCTTCACTGCCTTCGGCCTGCTCTTGAGAAGCAGGGTTAGCGCACGTGTTGACCATCCTAGGTAAACAAGACAATGATTTAGTCAGAATGATAAAATTCCGACATAGGATACAAAATGTAAGGAATAATTCGGAATGCAAGATGATCATCCGTATGACATGGTAAATACAGAAACTGCTTCTTTATTCCATCGTCATACACACCATACAGGGTTTAGTACAAGACCAAACAAAGTACTATTACGGTGAAAAAGGATTACATCTCATCGGAGGCATTCCAAGCTCCTATACATTATTTTTCTACACCTCCGGAAGGAGTACAAACTAGGTCATATCCCACGAGTCACGCGGGACGATAGACGACACAGCTAGTGCGAACTAGTGATACTACCACTAACTCAGACCGATCCGTAGTAGTCCTCGTAAAAGTCACCTCCATAGCCTGGAAGCTCAACATGATCATCCGGAAACAGACGATCTCGCGGAGCTTGTGGACCATAGGGGCTAGGATGAGGCCTTGGACCAACAGACGGTGGCCTGCGGGGACCGCGAGGTGGGGTGATGCCTCCTACATCACGCCAAACCATCACGTCTGGCAGAGCAGATCTCACAGGATAGAGATCGCGCATATCTGAGAATCCAGCTTGCACCGCCGGTGCGAACCAAGTCAAAGTGGCCCAGTGGTCAGCACGGGTATTGAAGAGCTCTAACCTCAAGGCCCGATTTTCACGGTCCTTATCCTCGAGCATCTCAGCAGTGGTGCGAGTCCGTGAATCCTCCTGAGTGGGGTCAGCATAAATAGCCTGGAGATACCCTTGTGCTCCCGGAAGTGATCCTGGCATATACCGGAAATCAGAGTCCCGAAATAGACCAGATCTGACTCGCATAATGGTCATCATAGAGTAGGCGGCGTCCTGCACAGCCATCTCAATAGTAACCCCGAGTCCATAGGAGCAGTGAAGAGGCTCGGTGGATCCAGGATAAGATGGAAATATCCTGACAGTGCAGAGATACTGGCTTTGATTAAAGTCTCGGAATTGCTCTTCGACCGTGTACTCAGGATACCAGCGGTATCCAGCCTCAGTCATTACCCTGACCAACTTGGCAGTATGGCCGGGTACATCTAGGCATCGAGTCAGGCGAACCACTTGATTGGGGTCGCGAGTGGCCATCTGAAAGCACAATCATAATGCAAAGGCATTAGAATTTCTAGCAAAATTTTGGCAGCATAACAGCTGTAAATGCTCAAGAAGGATTTTGAGACATTTGACAAAGGATTTCGTACACACTCAACATCATCATATCAAAGTTCTGAATCCATTCTAACAACATAATGTGGTAGTAGAACTGAACTAGGCTTGTATCCATCAAACTTATAAGGTACTACTGATTGGTAACACGTGATCCTGATAGAGAGAATGGATCCTAATTCCTTAACCCCCGGTGGAAGAATGGACTGACTCAGATCAGAATGTCATGAGATAAAGGAGTAAAAAGAGCCTTACGTTCCATCCCACAATCAATTCCCCTACATATAACTAAAGAATTTCTAGACTCAACATCGACCAGTTTGGCTTGGAGAACCTACAGGCAGTCCGGCTCTGATGCCAACGCTGTCAGGACCCCGACTCGATGTCACATCCATCTAGCCGGTAACACCTCATATCACTTTGCGGCCTCACGCACGGTATCCCCACGGGTGTCGCCTTACCTTTGCCCGGGACCGTTTGCGCCTTTTGGCTCACGTATATGATAGTGTCGCTAGCATCCATATGATAAAGAGCCCGGGCTGACATGACTAGTCGTAAACCCAAAGTGGCACAGACTTACAGGGACAGGCATCCATGACCCAGCTTCAAACGTGTCGGTCATCAGCAAGTGGGTCCGGGCTGTAGCACTGGGCTAGCAGGACTCCGGTAAACCGGGCTGTAGCGGGCTAACAGGACTCCGGTACTCAAAGCGTGACATTTCCCCGAAGGGACAGACACAGGAACGAAGAAGGACACATGCCGGCCAGCCTAAGTGTTCCAGAGCAGTAGCAAGCTACCATGGCTCAGCGGTAACACTAGGATACATTTCCCGGTAAGAGAGGCTACTAAAGATAAACAACTAGATAGTCAGATCCCACACATACCAAGCATTTCAATCATACACACAATATGCTCGATATGTGCAAATACAACGAAGCATCACAACATGACTCTACGACACAAGTACTTTATTTAAGGCTCAGGGAGCCATACATAACATACACAAAGGTACGGGTCTCATGACCCAACATACAAGTCATACAGTCATACAAACCAGCAGCGGAAGTAACTTGTCTGAGTACAGACAACTAGTAAAATAAAGGAGGCTTGGAAAGCCTAGCTATACTACGTGGTCCTTCACAAGCTCAGGGTCACCACCTGGGTCTTTAGCCTACTCGTTGATGTCAACGTCTACATAGAACCCATCAGAAGGGGTTGCAGCGTCTTCTGTAAAAATGTAGATTATAGCAACATGAGTACAAGGGTACTCAGCAAGTCTTACATCAGATCCTACATACATGCATGTTATCAAGAAGGGTTGGTGGAGTTATTGCAGCAAGCCAGCTTTGACTCTTGGCTAGGCTATCCTACGATACTCCAACTTGAAATGGTTTTGCGCACACGAGTCCACTACTCACCACTTCAATACACCACCGAGGATCCACCTCCATCTTCCTACGGAAGAGCCATCCTCGGCACTCACCCTTATCTTGAGGCTTTTAGTAGTTTCCATTTACTTGTCTATGAACTGTATAGGCAACCAAGTAGTCCTTTACCGCGGACGCGGCTATTCGAATAGATCATGTTAACCCTGCAGGGGTGTACTTCTTCATACACGCTCTCACCACTTATCGTCGTTTACACGACATGTACTCGGCAACCTTCAAGCGGAAGCCCAACGTGGGTGTCGGCCACGACCTACCTAATCACCTAAGCCTCCAGTACAAGTTTATCGCCTATTCAGGTTCCATCCGCAGGGAGTCCGGCCGAGGTTTCCCATACGGCCCCGAACGATGTGAACAGGGTTCCCGAGATACCTAACGGGTATTCGGTACACCCGGCCACGTACCTACCGCATCACAGCCCACCCCTACGATCAGCGCTGTCCACGGCCTCCAGTAGGCTACAAACACCAGAAACTACTTGCAACTCCTGGACGGAGAACTAGGGTGAATAAGAAGCCGAGAGGGTCCATTGGTTTCGGGCCCAATGCATGGTAGTAGCTGATTCTTAAATCACACATACAGATCTCAGTGCTTAAGGTCGGCTTCAATGAAACAACCCACCATGTACTCCTACATGGCCTCTCATCGATACCTTTACCAAGTCGTGTTCACCACACCACTCTCATTACCGACATAATCATTTCACTCTAGCCCATCACCCAGATGAACCAGACCTGACACGACTCTAAGCATAGCAGGCATAGCAAGGTAGGAACAACACATACATATGGCTCAATCAACTCCTACACATGCTAGTGGGTTTCATCTAGTTACTGTGGCAATGACAGGTCATGCAGAGGAAATGGGTTCAACTACCGTAGCACACAGCAGTTTGAATCGTGTTGTCTTAATGCAGTAAAAGAGAGCAGGAGCGAGAACATGGGATTGTATCGATATGATCAAATGGTTGGTTGCTTGCCTGATGGTTCGATGCACGGATACGGTTCTTCGTTAGGGTAGTCACGGTACTCCTCGGGGACAGATCCTGTCGTAAAGGATAACGATACACAGGCATCACCAAACAATGTGCAACAATATGATGCATGCATGAAACATGGCAATATGAGTGTGTTGGGCTAATGCAACTAAAGCTACCAACGCTGTCAGGACCCCGACTCGATGTCACATCGATCTAGCTGGTAACACCTCATATCACTTTGCGGCCTCACGCACGGTATCCCCACGGGTGTCGTCTTACCTTTTCCCGGGACCGTTTGCGCCTTTTGGCTCGCGTATATGAAAGTGTCGCTAGCATCCATATGATAAAGAGCCCGGGCTGACATGACTAGTCGTAAACCCAAAGTGGCACAGACTTACAGGGACAGGCATCCATGACCCAGCTTCAAACGTGTCGGTCATCAGCAAGTGGGTCCGGGCTGTAGCACTGGGCTAGCAGGACTCCGGTAAACCGGGCTGTAGCGGGCTAACAGGACTCCGGTACTCAAAGCGTGACATTTCCCCGAAGGGACAGACACAGGAACGAAGAAGGACACATGCCGGCCAGCCTAAGTGTTCCAGAGCAGTAGCAAGCTACCATGGCTCAGCGGTAACACTAGGAGACATTTCCCGGTAAGAGAGGCTACTAAAGATAAACAACTAGATAGTCAGATCCCACACATAGCAAGCATTTCAATCATACACACAATATGCTCGATATGTGCAAATACAACGAAGCATCACAACATGACTCTACGACACAAGTACTTTATTTAAGGCTCAGGGAGCCATACATAACATACACAAAGGTACGGGTCTCACGACCCAACATACAAGTCATACAGTCATACAAACCAGCAGCGGAAGTAACTTGTCTGAGTACAGACAACTAGTAAAATAAAGGAGGCTTGGAAAGCCTAGCTATACTACGTGGTCCTTCACAAGCTCAGGGTCACCACCTGGGTCTTTAGCCTACTCGTTGATGTCAACGTCTACATAGAACCCATCAGAAGGGGTTGCAGCGTCTTCTGTAAAAATGTAGATTATAGCAACATGAGTACAAGGGTACTCAGCAAGTCTTACATCAGATCCTACATACATGCATGTTATCAAGAAGGGTTGGTGGAGTTATTGCAACAAGCCAGCTTTGACTCTTGGCTAGGCTATCCTACGATACTCCAACTTGAAATGGTTTTGCGCACACGAGTCCACTACTCACCACTTCAATACACCACCGAGGATCCACCTCCGTCTTCCTACGGAAGAGCCATCCTCGGCACTCACTCTTATCTTGAGGCTTTTAGTAGTTTCCATTTACTTGTCTATGAACTGTATAGGCAACCAAGTAGTCCTTTACCGCGGACGCGGCTATTCGAATAGATCATGTTAACCCTGCAGGGGTGTACTTCTTCATACACGCTCTCACCACTTATCGTCGTTTACACGACATGTACTCGGCAACCTTCAAGCGGAAGCCCAACGTGGGTGTCGGCCACGACCTACCTAATCACCTAAGCCTCCAGTCCAGGTTTATCGCCTATTCAGGTTCCATCCGCAGGGAGTCCGGCCGAGGTTTCCCATACGGCCCCGAACGATGTGAACAGGGTTCCCGAGATACCTAACGGGTATTCGGTACACCCGGCCACGTACCTACCGCATCACAGCCCACCCCTACGGTCAGCGCTGTCCACGGTCTCCAGTAGGCTACAAACACCAGAAACTACTTGCAACTCCTGGACGGAGAACTAGGGTAAATAAGAAGCCGAGAGGGTCCATTGGTTTCGGGCCCAATGCATGGTAGTAGCTGATTCTTAAATCACACATACAGATCTCAGTGCTTAAGGTCGGCTTCAATGAAACAACCCACCATGTACTCCTACATGGCCTCTCATCGATACCTTTACCAAATCGTGTTCACCACACCACTCTCATTACCGACATAACATTTCACTCTAGCCCATCACCCAGATGAACCAGACCTGACACGACTCTAAGCATAGCAGGCATAGCAAGGTAGGAACAACACATACATATGGCTCAATCAACTCCTACACATGCTAGTGGGTTTCATCTAGTTACTGTGGCAATGACAGGTCATGCAGAGGAAATGGGTTCAACTACCGTAGCACACAGCAGTTTGAAACGCGTTGTCTTAATGCAGTAAAAGAGAGCAGGAGCGAGAACATGGGATTGTATCGATATGATCAATGGCTGGTTGCTTGCCTGATGGTTCGATGCACGGATACGGTTCTTCGTTAGGGTAATCACGGTACTCCTCGGAGGCAGAACCTGTCGCAAAGGACATCGATACACAACATGACCAAACAATGTGCAACAATATGATGCATGCATGAAACATGGCAATATGAGTGTGTTGGGCTAATGCAACTAAAACCAGAAGGGTTTGAACAAATTTGAATCAAGGATTCAAATTTCAAATTCAAATATGGCCTTTTAAAGTGCTTTTCCTTGTTCTGCTTGAAACATCAATTTAACTTGTTTGATCATGCATGAAAATAGTACAGATGGATAGATTGGATTTTTCTGATCATTTTTCATATATAATTTGTCCAATTTGGAGTTACAGAATAAAAGTTATGAATTTTTGAAGTTTAAATAATATTCTGGAATTTCCTGATTTAAATTAAATCCAGAAATTATAATTATTGCGCCAGCATGATGTCAGCATGACGTCAGTGGTCAACTGCGGCTGTCTGGGGTCAAACCTGACGTGTGGGGGCCACACGTCAGTGACAGGGGGGTTTAACAGGGTTAAATTAATCCTAATTAGGGATTAGTGGCGCTGGGGCCCACTGGTCAGTGTCAGGGGGTTAACTAACAGTGGTTAGCGCTAATCCTAATTAGCTAGAGGGCTGGGCCCACCTGTCAGGGACTCAGGGGGGTCCTGCCGTGGTCAAAGTGGGTCAAACCCACCGGCGACGTGACGCCGGCGAGGCCCGAGACGGCGGCGCGATGCGGGATCGCTCTACAGGGCACGGGCGAGGCCGTTCTTGGGCTCGTTGGAGAGCTCTTGCTCCCGCGCGTCGAACGGTGGTGGTGGCCGAGCCTGGGGTGGCCGGTACCGTCGACGGCGAGCTCGTGAGCGGCGGCCGGAGTTCGGGTGCGGTCGGAGTCGGTGTTGCAGGGGGTTTGGGGAGGCGTTGGTGCGTGCTGCGTGCTCCTAGTGAGGCGTGGAGCACGATAGTGTGCTCGGTTGGGCGCTACGGTGACCGTGGCCACGACGGCGACATCGCCGGCGGCGTGGAGCTCTCGGCCAAGGTGGGGCTAAGGCCTAGAGGTCGAAAGAGACCAGGGGAGAAGGGGGAAACGACTCGGGGGCTCACCGCGGTTGCAGTGGGCGTCGAAGTGGGCTCGGAGATGCGCTGGAGACGGCGAATTCGACGGCGATGATGGTCGGAGCCCGAGGAGGGGAACGGCGACATGGCGGTGATGCAGGGCTTCCGGAGGCCCGTGAAGCGGTGGGGAGGAAGAGGGGGTTGTGGCGGAGCTTCTGAGCTAGTCGGGGGAGCGAGGGGTGGCCGGAGACGGCTGCTATGGCGAACGTCGGCGACGGTGGGGTTCGGCTGTGTGAGAGAGAGAGCGAGGGAGAGGAGGGAAGAGCCGAGGGCGAGTGAGAGAGAGCAGGGGGGAGGCGTGGCGTCGTCCAGGGGCATCGAGGCGAGGAGGGGAGGGCAGGCAGGCAGGGAGAGAGGTGGCGTGGCGCGGTGGCGCGCGCGCGCGCCGGCCACACTCCCCTCCCTCTGTCGGGACGAAGACGACAGAGGAGGGAGACGGGCTGGGCCGCCTGCTGGCTGGGCCGGCCAGCTGGATGGGCTGCACAGGGAGGAGCCCAGGTAAGCTTCTCCCTTTTATTTTTTCTGTTTTCTAATTTCTGACATTTGTTTTGATTTAAATAATATATTAAATCATTTATTTAACTTATGCCAATTTTTGCAGGGGCTAGATATATTATTCCAGAGCTCCTTTATAATTGGCATAATATTTGGACATATATTAATATATATAGAAATATATTTCCAATGCAAATATTTATGCATTAATTCCAAATGCCCAAAATAAATGTCCATGAGCCACTAAAAATATTGGTTTGATTTTTATCTCTGTCCAATATTTTCAGAGAGCAACATGAGCATTTTCTTGGACCCTTTTGGAGAAATTTTTATTTGGGTCATTTTCAAAATGATTCTGAGGGTTTCACAGATCCCCATTTCAAGTTTCTGATGAAAGAGTAAACATGATGCAACACTCTAATGCATGACTAGCTAGGGTGTGACAAACTTCTACTAGATTTTTTTGTTTTTCTTAAGGTTTATTAAACACGCAAAAAGAAAGCATGAAAAAGAAAGTAAACTAGCATGGATATTACAGTGAAAGAGTATGAACACCGACATCTAGCAATGAGTGTGTGTGAACATGAATGTAATGTCAGTGGGAAATACGTACTCCCCCAAGCTTAGGCTTTTGGCCTAAGTTGGTCTATTGCCAGGGATGGCCTGGCGGATACCCGTAGGTGAAACTGGGGTCGTACTGCAATGAACAAGACTCTGACTGCCACTGGCTGGCAACCACCTCTGGATCCCAAGAATAAACAGACTGTCATGGAGGCTCATCTTGTGGCTCCGGTTCCGGGGTGGGTGCAGGATTTTGATAGGCTTGAATGGCCGCCCACGGAACGATGTGAGGACCCGCATACAAGTTAAACAAAGAGGGAGCATGCAAAGTAATAGTCTCAGGGTGATGTTTATCAAAGTACAATTTATATTTGAGCTCCCCTTCACGACTCTTAACAAGAAAGTCATGCGCTAGCATACTCTTATAATCTAAATAAACACGGGGCAGCGATGTTTCCTCTTTCTCCTCATGCCTAATAGGTATTTCAAAATATTCAGCTAGGCGTGAAGCATAAATGCCTCCGAAGACGGGGCCCTTAGTACGGTTCAGACTTAACCGTCTAGCAACAATTCCACCCATACTAACAAAGTTATTGCAGTATAAAGCATGGAACAAAATGGTAACATCAGGAACACTAAGGTTTCCACACTTCCCGAGACCAATCAAGCAACGACTAGCAAATAAGGCAAAGTAGCGTAAAACAGGAAAATGTATGCTAGTGATTCTTGCATCAGAAACCTTCCTGGTCTCTCCCACCGTGATAGTGTTAATAAAAGCTTCTACTTTGTTACAGTGTGGTTCATCCAAGGTGCCCTCAAAGGGTATTTTGCAAACCTCGCAAAATTCAGCTAATGGCATCCTCTTAACAACGTCATATAAATGAAACTCTACTGATGCGGGTGAATTCTTAGGGAAAAAGTAGAAGTTTTGCACAAAAGTATGTGTGAGTAAGAGATACTGATGACGTTGGTCACGGAGGAAGTCGGTGAGGCCAGCATTCTCAATCAATAAATAGAAATCTTCATAAATCCTGGCTCTCCTCAAGAAGTCATCAGAAGGCCATTCACACAGCCGGACCTCCGCGGTGTGAGGCAAATTAAATTTGGGCTTCTGTTCTTCTTCCTTTTGTTTTTCCTTCGAGCTTCGGCTCGACGAGCCCCTCAAAAGTCTCTTCATTATTTCTGAAACAATCTGAAATTTTTAGTAACTTCAAATAAAAGTGAACTTCAATAAAATTGATAGCGACTACTCCCACAAGTGCCTAGGACCTATATAAGCAATTAGAACTACTTGGAACCATATAAATTTGACATGCAAGCTCAAGAACATGGTCACCTTAACAGCATAAATTTGCAATGAATAAAGAACTATAACAAAAACTAATTGGACCAATGGAGGAGTCACATACCAAGGAACAATCTCCCCAAGCAGTTTTGCGAGAGGTGCTTTGAGCAAGGAGATCGAAAATCACAGCAACCGGGGCTGGAACTCGTGCTTGTGTTGGTTTTTTGTGTTTGTGTGAGGCAGAGGAAGAAGATGGGTGCAGGGATAAGTGGAGGAGGGCCACCGTGGGCCCACGAGGTAGGGGGGCATGCCCAGGGGGGTAGGGTGCGCCCTCCACCCTCGTGGCCAGGTGGCAGCTCCCCCGTGGTGATTTTTGCACAGTAAATTCTCAAATATTCCCGAAAAATATATATTAAATTGGCATGGCATTCTGAGGACTTTTATTTTCGGGATATTTTTATATTGAGCCGATAAGTCAGGCGACAGACAGAAAAATACTATTTTACTTTATTTCTACTAAATAACAGAAAATATAAAGAGGGTACAGAAGGTTGTGCTTCTAGTTTCATCCATCTCATGTTCATCAAAAAGAATCCACTAACAAGGTTGTTCAAGTCTTGTTAACAAACTCATTCTGATCAACATGGAACCGGAGAAATTTTGAACAACACTAAGTTACCTCAACGGGGATATGAAAATCCCCAACAATAAGAATATCATACTTTTTCTTGACAGTAGGGAGAGGAAATTCAAAACCTCCAAATATAATTGATGGAATTTTCCCAATAGAGTTGATACGATAAACTTGAGGTTGTTTCCTCGGAGAGTATACCGTGTGCTCGTTACCATTAACATGAAAAGTGACATTGCCTTTGTTGCAATCAATAACAGTCCCTGCAGTATTAAGGAAAGGTCTTCCAAGAATAATAGACATACTATCATCCTCATGAATATCAAGAATAACAAAGTCCTTTAAAATAGTGACGTTTGCAACCACAACAGGCACATCCTCACAAATACTGACAGGTATAGCAGTTGATTTATCAGCCATTTGCAAAGATATTTCAGTAGGTGTCAACTTATTCAAGTCAAGTCTACGATATAAAGAGAGAGGCATAACACTAACACCGGCTCCAAGATCACATAAAGCAGTTTTAACATAATTTCTCTTAATGGAGCATGGTATAGTAGGTACTCCGGGATCTCCAAGTTTCGTTGGTATTCCACCCTTAAAAGTATAATTAGCAAGCATGGTGGAAATTTCAGCTTCAGGTATCTTTCTTTTATTAGTAATAATATCCTTCATATACTTAGCATAAGGATTTGCTTTGAGCACATCAGTTAATCGCATACGCAAAAAGATGGGTCTAATCATTTCAGCAAAGCGCTCAAAATCCTCATCATCCTTTTTCTTCGATGGTTTTGGAGGAAAAGGCATGGGTTTCTGAACCCATGGTTCCCTTTCTTTACCATGTTTCCTAGCAACGAAGTCTCTTTTATCATAACGTTGATTCCTTGATTGTGGGTTATCAAGACTAACAGCAGGTTCAACTTCTACATCATTATCATTACTAGGTTGAGCATTATCATGAACAGCATCATTAACATTTTCACTAGGTTCATGTTCATTACCCGATTGTGTTTCAGCATCAGACATGGAAATATCATTTGGATTCTCAGGTGGTTCAGCAATAGGTTCACTAGAAGTTTGCAGAGTCCTATCATTCTTCTTTTTCTTCCTTCTTGAAGAACTAGGTACATCAATATCATTTCTCTGAGAATCTTGCTCGATTCTCTTAGGGTGGCCTTCAGGATACAAAGGTTCCTGAGTCATTCTACCAGTTCTAGTAGCCACTCTAACTGCATAATTGTTTTTCTTACTATTCATTTCATCAAGCACTTCTTTTTGAGTTTTAAGTACTTGTTCTACTTGAGTGGTAACCATAGAAGCATGTTTGCTAACAAGTTTAAGTTCACCTCTAATATCAGCCATATAATCACTCAAGCGTTTAATCATATAAGCATCTTTGAGGAAATCCTCGATTAGAGGGTGTCCGGATGGCCGGACTTTGACCTTTGGCCGGACTCCCGGACTATGAAGATACAAGATTGAAGACCCCGTCCTGTGTCCGGATGGGACTTTCCTTGGCGTGGAAGGCAAGCTTGGCGATACGATATGAAGATCTCCTCCCATTGTAACCGACTCTGTGTAACCCTAGCCCTCTCCGGTGTCTATATAAACCGGAGAGTTTTAGTCCGTAGGACGAAGAACAATCATACCATAGGCTAGCTTCTAGGGTTTAGCCTCTGTGATCTCGTGGTAGATCCACTCTTGTACTACCCATATCATCAATATTAATGAAGCAGGAGTAGGGTTTTACCTCCATCGAGAGGACCCGAACCTGGGTAAAAACATCGTGTCCCTTGTCTCCTATTACCATCCGCCTAGACACACAGTTCGGGACCCCCTACCCGAGATCCGCCGGTTTTGACACCGACATTGGTGCTTTCATTGAGAGTTCCTCTGTGTCGTCGCCTTTAGGCCCGATGGCTTTTTTGATCGTCAATCACGACGCGGTCCATGGTGAGACCTTTCTCCCCGGACAGATCTTCGTATTCGGCGGCTTCGCACTGAGCGCCAACTCGTTTGGCCATCTGGAGCAGATCGAAAGCTACACCCCTGGCCAGCAGGTCAGGTTTGGAAGTTTAAATTACACGACCGACATCCGTGGGGACTTGATCTTCGACGGATTTGAGCCATGGCCGAGCACGCCGCACTGTCACGATGGGCATGATTTAGCTCTGCTGCCGGACAACGCCCAGAGCGTCGCTCAGGTGTCCGCTCCGACCATTAGCTCGGAGCCTACTACGCTAGTCGGGGATGGACGGTTGGATGCCACCTCGGGAGCCGCAATCTCTATGGCGATAGAGCCGAATACCAGCCTAGTCCTTTGTAGGGCCCGTGACTCTAAGGTGCCGCACTCCGTTCCGGACTCCGTATATCACGCACCTCTTCCGATCGAACCCGATTGGGCTCCGATCATGGAGCTCACCGCCACGGACGTCTTTCAGCACTCGCCCTTTGGCGATATCCTGAATTCACTAAAGTCTCTCTCTTTGTCAGGAGAGCCCTGGCCGAACTACAGTCAGCATGGTTGGGATACGGATGACGAAGAAATTCAAGGCCCACCGACCACCCACTTCGTAGCCACTTTCGACGATTTAACCAACATGCTCGACTTTGACTCCGAAGACATCGACGGTATGGACGCCGATGAAGGAGACGACCAAGAACCAGCACCTATAGGGAACTGGAAAGCCACCTCGTCATATGACATATACATGGTGGACACCCCCAAAGCAGGGGATGGCAAGGAAAAAACGGAGAATGACCCCTCCAAGAAGCAACCCAAGCGCCGACATCAGCGGCGCCGCTCTAAGTCCCGCCAAAGCAAAAACGGCGATTCCGGCACCGGAGATAACAACACGCCGGACAGTGCCGAAGACAACCCCCTCCAGCAGGATTCAGTGCAGGAGGACGAAGGAGCCAGCCCTCATGAGAGAGCGGCCGACAGAGGGGTTGAGGACGACAACTATATGCCTCCCTCCGAAGACGAGGCAACCCTCGACGACGACGAATTCATCGTGCCAGAGGATCCCGTCAAATAAGAGCGTTTCAAATGCAGGCTTATGGCCACATCAAGCAGCCTTAAGAAAAAACAGCAGCAGCTTATAGCTGACCAAGACTTGCTAGCCGACAGATGGACCGAAGTCCTGGCGGCCGAAGAGTATAAACTCGAACGCCCCTCCAAGAGCTACCCAAAGCGCAGGCTGCTACCCCAACTTGAGGAGGAAGCAACTAAACCTACATCACCAGCGTACGATGCACCCGATCGGCCACCCCGTGGCCGCCATAGAGAGGCCTTCAGGCCCTCGACCCAAGCCGCACCCCGGCACCGCTCAAAACATACCAGAGTACGGGGAGTTGCAACAGACCTGCAAGACATATTGGAGAATAAGGCAAGGCAAAAAAGATCGATCTACGGATCGCATGGGCGCCCCGCTTCACGTGACGCTAGCCGTCACGCCGGACATGATAAGTACGGCTAGGCCGAATACAACAGACCAAGCTCATCCGAGCTGCGTCGTGATATAGCCCAGTATAGGGGCGCCGCACACCCACTATGCTTCATAGATGAAGTAATGGATCACAAAATCCCCGAGGGCTTTAAACCCGTAAACATCGAATCATACGATGGCACAACAGATCCTGCGGTATGGATCAAGGATTATCTCCTTCATATCCACATGGCCCGTGGTGATGATCTACACGCCATCAAATACCTCCCGCTCAAGCTTAAAGGACCAGCTCGACAATGGCTTAACATCCTACCAGCAGAGTCAATTAGTTGTTGGGAGGACCTGGAATCCGCATTCCTTGACAACTTCCAGGGCACTTTTGTGCGACCACCAGACGCCGATGACCTAAGCCACATAATCCAGCAGCAAGAGGAATCGGCCAGACAATTCTGGACACGGTTCCTAACCAATAAAAATCAAATAGTTGACTGTCCGGATGCCGAGGCCCTTGCAGCCTTCAGGCACAACATCCGAGACGAATGGCTTGCCCGGCACCTAGGACAGGAAAAACCGAAATCTATGGCAGCCCTCACGACACTCATGACCCGCTTTTGTGCGGGAGAAGACAGCTGGCTAGCTCGTCGCAATAATATAACCAAGAGCCCTAGCAATTCGGATACCAAGGACAACAACGGCAGGTCACGTCGCAACAAGCATAAGCGCCGCATTAACAGCGACAATACTGAAGATACGGCAGTTAATGCCGGATTCAGAGGCTCTAAACCCAGTCAGCGGAAGAAGCCATTCAAAAGAAACCCTCCGGGCCCATCCAGCTTTGACCGGATACTCGATCGCTCGTGCCAGATACATGGTACCCCCGAACAGCCAGCCAACCACACCAACAGGGATTGTTGGGTGTTCAAGCAGGCAGGCAAGTTAAGTGCCGAAACCAGAGACAAGGGGCTGCATAGCGATGACGAGGAGGAGCCCCGGCCGCCGAACAACAAAGGACAGAAGGGATTCCCCCCGCAAGTTCGGACGGTGAACATGATATACGCAACCCACATCCCCAAAAGGGAGCGGAAGCGTGCTCTCAAGGACGTCTATGCGTTGGAGCCAGTCGCCCCAAAGTTCAACCCGTGGTCCTCCTGCCCGATCACTTTTGATCGAAGGGACCACCCCACTAGCATCCGTCACGGCGGATTCGCCGCATTGGTCCTAGACCCAATTATCGACGGATTTCACCTCACCAGAGTCCTAATGGACGGCGGCAGCAGCCTGAACCTGCTTTATCAGGACACAGTGCGAAAAATGGGCATCGATCCCTCAAGGATTAAACCCACAAAGACAACCTTCAAAGGCATCATACTAGGTGTAGAGCCAGCTGTACAGGCTCGGTTACACTCAAAGTGGTCTTCGGATCCCCGGACAATTTCCAAAGCGAAGAGTTAATCTTCGACATAGTCCCATTCCGCAGTGGCTATCATGCCTTGCTCGGACGAACCACATTTGCAAAATTCAACGCGGTGCCGCACTACGCATATCTCAAGCTCAAGATGTCAGGACCTCGCGGAGTCATCACGGTAAATGGAAACACCGAACGCTCTCTCCGAACGGAGGAGCACACGGCGGCCCTGGCGGCGGAAGTACAGAGTAGCCTCTCAAGGCAATTCTCCAATCGAGGTGTCAAACGTCCGGACAACGTCAAGCGAGCCCGAAGTAACCTACAACAAATCCGGCTGGCATGTTCCGAGCAAGCATAGCAGTGCGGCACCAACCCCAGCCCTCGCCAAATGGTGATATTGGTACCACACGTACATAATTACGCCTTAGAGATACCATGGGCATAAGGGGAGGGGCACAACTACGGCACGCCTAGAATGCGGCTCAACCGCACTAAGGGGCTCCCTATTCCGCTGTTTCCTTTTTACACACTTTCACGACCCAACTATTGGAAGGCCTGTCCGGCAATACACTCGCCGAACACATGATGCAACAGCCAGGGAGAGAACAAGCCGCGTCAAATGTCCAGGTGGTCTCTATAACGAGCTTAATACCTGTTTTACTTAAAATCCCGCAGCTTGCCCCTAGAGGGGAACATGTCAAATAATCCCATCTCTTGCTTATCGCACTACTTGTATCGTTCTGCTTTCGTAGCAGCCCTCTTTCAATAAACAATACATAGCTCTTATCTATTATTGTACTCATCTATTTTTATATACAAATATGTTCAGTCGTGACATTCTACAACCGTACACTTTGGTACGGCCAATACACCAGGGGCTTAAGCACCCCCTAACATGGTGTGAGAAGACCGAACACTCTCATGAGTGCGGCACCCCGAACTTATAGCACTATATGCATCGGCTCCGAATCATGTCTTTGGTCAATAGTTGGGTTTGCCCGGCTCCCATGTTTGGTTACCTTACGTTCCGCAATGTTGGCTAAGGTAGCGCTGGGAGAACTACTGCGATTGTGCCCCAGTTGAGCTGGGTTAACACCTCAGTAGAGAAAGCTAAAACTGACTATCATGATAGTGCGAGAGACCGGTCGCTGTTCGCGAGGATTTTCGAGTCCTTAAAGACTTATGCCGCTTAGAGCGAGGAACCGGACTTATCTGGCCTAGGCGTGGATAGCGCCCCGAACTCGGTCTTCCGAATACTAGGGGCTTCGCCAAAATTTAAAATTATAGAATTCTATGGCTAAGTGAGAGTGATAAAGCATTATAAGTCCGACGGCCTGGTTCGTTGTGCTGAGCGCCTCCCTAGATGGACCCAAGAATGGGAACAAGAGCGCTCAGGTTTATCCCGAACATCCTAGCACTCGTGGGATGGGGGTCGAAGCCGACGACTTGCATCTCTCACATTTGATAAACGGCCGCACAGAAGGTAATATTTTAAATTAACAAGCGTTGCTTAACGCACATGAACAAAGTTTTCAGCATACATGATAAAAATGCGAGTCTACTCAAAAATTACATCTTTGGAGCACTCATCCACTATACGGCGGGCACCCTTCAGGACGCCCTTATAATACATCTCGGGCATGCGATACTCCTTGCCCGGCGGTGGCGCGTCTGTCAAAAGCTTCTCCCTGTCCAGCTTGCCCCAGTGCACTTTAGCATGGGCAAGGGCCCGACAGGCACTTTCAATGCAGACGGAGCGCTTGATGACCTCAATCCACGGACAAGCGTCCACCAGCCGCCGCACCAGACCGAAGTAGCTCCCAGGCATGGCTTCCCTAGGCCATAGTCAAACTATGAGGCCCTTCATGGCCTGTTTGGCCACCTTGTGGAGCTCGACCAGCTGCTTCAGTTGGTCGCTCAGGGGCACTGGATGCTGAGCCTCAGCATATTGATACCAGAACACCTTTTCCTTTGAGCTCCCCTCCTCGGCTCGGTAAAACGCGGCAGCATCAGACAAACTACGGGGCAGATCGGCGAACGCTCCTGGAGAGCTCCGGATTCGGGTAAGTAATAGATAATTTACTTTTACATGCTTGCTTTGCATAAAGAATGCCTTATCCGCCGCTATTTTCTTTATCGCCTCCATCTCCTGGAGGGCCTTCTGGGCTTCGACCTTAGCGTTTTTGGCACCCTCAAGAGCCAAGGCGAGCTCGGACTCTCGAGTCTTCGAGTCACGCTCCAAACTCTCGTGTTTTTCCACGAGAGCCTGGAGCTCTTGCCGCACCTCCGCCACACGCGCCTCCTGCTTCTCTCGCTCGGTGCGCTCCAAGGCCGCACTGTTCTCGGCCTTGGACACCGCCTCCTTCAGGGTCGCCACCTCGGTCGTGGCCCCTGCAACATTTACGTTGGTCCTGTCATTATTTGCAACCAAGTATTTCTATATACATTTACATGCGGTACTACGTACCCTCTTTGTCCTCGAGCTGCTTCTTGGCACGGACGAGCTCGCTCTCAGAACGCTCGAGGCTCTCCTTCAATGCATTGACCTCCGCAGTCAGTGCGGTAGAGGTCATCAGCGCAGCCTGCATTCCCATATTGACATATTTTTATTAGACTCCTGCGTATATCTTTTTAGATCCTCAGCTCGGCTTTTCTTTCCGAACGCTGAACTGAGCATCAGGGGCTACTGCCTATGCGGTAACATTTTTATATGTTGTTGAACACATACCTCAAAGCCTGTTAACAGGCTTGTATAGGCTTCTGTCAGCCCGCTCTTGGCGGACTGAACCTTCTGAACCACCGCACTCATAACAGTGCGGTGTTCCTCGTCGATGGAGGCGCCGTTAAGCACCTCCAGCAAATTTTCCGGCGCCTCCGGATGGACGAAGGTCGCCGGCGTCGTAGGCTTGCCCTTCTTATGAAGGTGCCGCTTGTCGGACTCTGGAACCATTGATGGTTCCAGAGCAGTGTCCGGCCCGGGGCGGGACTTGGATCCCTCCGGGGCTTTACCCCCTTTGGGCCTGAAGTCTGGGAGGTCACCTTGTGGCGCCTCCAGGACCACCTCCTCCTGGTTTAGTCCCTTTCGGGACTCCACCTCGGCGTCGTCCGTAGGGAGAGGGGAGGAGGCCGTCGGGAGTGAAGCCCTATTCACATCCGACGAATCCAAGGAGCCGCTCGTCGAATCGTCGAGCTAAGCCTTGGGCGGACTGCATGATCAAATACGGCGTCAGCAAATGCCAAATAATGGAGGGGCATCATAAGTTATTCGGACGATCGGATGCTTACAATTTTTCTAGGGGCTTGACCCTAGATGGCCATTCCTCCCCGCCGTCTTCGGCGTCGGAGGTGTAGTCCTGAAGGAGGGTTCTCCCCTTCTTGGACCCTCCGGCCTCCCCAGTTGGGGCGGCTTTCCTTTTCTTCCATTCCCCCGTAGGAGGGGGAGAGGCTTCTTCTTCTTCCTCCTCCTCGTCCTCAGAGGCGGAGGGTGCTTCAGGGTTGTCGGGCGATGAATCTGACACTACCAGGCGCCGGGAACTCTTTCGAGTCCCTGTGGCCTTCTTCTTGGCCTTCTTCTCCGGCACCACATGAGGTGCCGGAACCAGCAGCTTCGTCAAGCGAGCGTATGCTGGATCTTCGGGCAAGGGAGCCGGACAGTTGATTTTCCGGCCTTTTTCTGCCAGTCCTATTAAAGAGATGGGGGTTTAGGTCCCGCATAGAATCAAATCTATGAAAAACAAATACCCCGTAAAGGGAAAATTAAGCTCACCATGCTGGCTTGGCGCTCGGCGCAGAAACCGCGATCCTCGGTGACGGGAGGAGAGACCTCAGAGCTCTTGAATAGCACCTTCCAGGCGTCCCCATGCTTTGTGTCGAAGAGCCGGGACAGAGTCTGATGCTGGGCTGGGTCGAACTCCCACAAGCTGAAAGCCCGTCGTTGACACGGGAGAATCCGGCGAAAGAGCATGACCTGGACTACGTTGACGAGTTTAACCTTCCTACCGATTAGGTCTTTGATGCCGGTTTGAAGTCCGGTCACTTCCGCCGAACTACCCCACGATAGGCCCATCTCTTTCCAAGATGTGAGCCGTGTGGGGATACCAGATCGGAATTCGGGGGCTGCTACCCATTCAGGGTCACGTGGCTCGGTGATATAGAACCACCTCGATTGCCACCCTTTGATGGTCTCTACGAAGGAGCCCTCGAGCCATGTAACGTTGGCTATCTTGCCCACCATGGCACCTCCGCACTCCACTTGGTAGCCGCCCATGACCTTCGGCTTGACGCTGAAGATCTTCAGCCATAGGCCAAAGTGAGGCTGGATGCGGAGGAAGGCCTCGCACACGACGATAAACGCCGAGATGTTGAGGATGAAGTTCGGGGCCAGATAGTGGAAGTCCAGGCCGTAGTAGAACATGAGCCCCCGGACGAACGGGTGAAGAGGAAAACCCAGTCCGTGGAGGAAATGGGGGAGAAATACAACCCTCTCATGGGGCCTTGGGGTGGGGATGAGTTGCCCCTCATCTGGAAGCCGGTGCACGATGTCGTCAGACAAGTATCTGGCCTTCCTCAGCTTTTTGATTTTCCCCTCTGTGACGGAGGAAGCCATCCATCTACCTCTCGCTCCGGACATAATTGGAGAAGGTTGAGGTGGGAAGTGCGGGCTTGGGTGTTGGAGCTCGAGCGCGGCAGGGACGAATAAGCAAAGGAGGAAGAAGGCATGAATGGAAAGGGCGGATTCTTATCCCCTTATATGGGCGGCCGAAACTACGAGCCCCCACCAGCCTAATAAAACTCGCTTATCTCCCAAGCGCTGCGGTTAATGGCCCGGTTGGGTTACCCACGCCCGTATTGATGAGAATCCCAGAATAAGGGGACACGATCTCCGCTTTGACAAGACGTGCCAAGGAAACCGCCTCGCTAAACGCGCTGAGGTGGAGCGGTATAATGAATAAAAGCCTGGCTGTGGCGTGATGTCACGTTGCGTAATACGTTAGCAGATCTGATTGGTGCAAATATTATTCTCTCTACGGTGGAATGTGGAACTTATTTTGCAGAGCCGGACACTATCCTGGTGTTCAACATCTTCTATGAAGTATTCGGAGGAGGAACCCGCCTTGCAATGCCGAAGACAACTTGCGCGTCGGACTCGTCGTCATTGAATCCTGGTTCAGGGGCTACTGAGGGAGTCCTGGATTAGGGGGTGTCCGGATGGCCAGACTATGACCTTTGGCCGGACTGCCGGACTATTAAGATACAAGAATGAAGACCCCGTCCCTTGTCCGGATGGGACTTTCCTTGGCGTGGAAGGCAAGCTTGGCGATACGATATGAAGTTCTCCTCCCATTGTAACCGACTCTGTGTAACCCTAGCCCTCTCTGGTGTCTATATAAACCGGAGAGTTTTAGTCCGTAGGACGAAGAACAATCATACCATAGGCTAGATTCTAGGGTTTAGCCTCTCTGATCTCGTGGTAGATCCACTCTCGTACTACCCATATCATCAATATTAATGAAGCAGGAGTAGGGTTTTACCTCCATCGAGAGGGCCCGGACCTGGGTAAAAACATCGTGTACCTTCTCCTGTTACCATCCGCCTAGACGCACAGTTCGGGACCCCCTAGCCGAGATCCGCCGGTTTTGACACCGACAATCTTGTTTTAGTTGTCTACCAAAATAGGCATTAAAGTCATCTTGCTTAACATAAGGTTATCAAACTCATCCAAGCACTGACTAGCAATTTTAGTAGGAGGGACTTCAGCTTTATCATATCTATAGAGAGAATTTACCTTTACTACCTGTGTCGGGATATCAGGATTAGGAGGTTCTTCAGTGAATAAAGTATTGAGATCATATTCTTCTTCAACAAGCGGTAAATTAAGACCATGTATTTCTTCAATAGGAGGTAAATTCTTAACATCTTAGGATTTAATACATTTTTCCTTCATAGATTTCTTTGCTTCTTGCATATCTTCGGGGCTGAGAAATAGAACACCTCTCTTCTTTGGAGTGGGTTTAGGAATAGGCTCAATAATTGGCTCAGGGATTGGCTCAGGAGGTTCCCAATTATTTTCATTTGTCAACATATTATTCAATAGAATTTCAGCTTCATCCGGTGTTCTTTCCCTGAAAAGAGAACCAGCACAACTATGCAGGTAATCTCTAGAAGCATCGGTTAGTCCATTATAAAAGATATCAAGTATTTCAGGTTTCTTAAGAGGATGATCACGCAAGGCTTAAGTAACTTGGAAGCCTCCCCCAAGATTGTGGGAGACTCTCTTATTCAATTTGCACGAATTTGTATATTTCCCTCAAAGCAGCTTGTTTCTTATGAGCAGGGAAATATTTAGCAGAAAAGTAATAGATCATATCCTAGGGACTATGCACACAACCAGGATCAAGAGAATTAAACCATATCTTAGCATCACCCTTTAATGAGAACGGAAATATTTTGAGTAAATAAAGGTAGCGCGATCTCTCATTATTAGTAAACAGGGCGGCTATATCATTTAACTTAGTAAGATGTGCCACAACGGTTTCAGATTCATAGCCATAGAAAGGATCAGATTCAACCAAAGTGATTATAATAATCCTTATCAGGAACACAAATACGTGAAGTAGCAAAAGCAGGGTCGGGTCTCATTGTATCTCTAAAAGATTCTTTACTCCATTTAACTAGCAATCTCTTAAGTTCGTATCTATCCTGGCAAGCAAAAATAGCTGCAGAAGATTCCGCATCAAAAAGATAACCCTCAGGAATAGCAGGCATATTTTCATCATCACTCTCATCATTGTATTCATATTCAATAATTTCTCTTTCTCTAGACCTAGAAATTTGCTCATCTAGAAATTCACCAAGGGGCACAGTAGTATCAAGCATAGGAGTAGTTTCATCATAAGTATCATGCATAGCAGAAGTGGCATCATCAATAACATGCGACATATCAGAGTTCATAGCAGAAGCAGGTTTAGGTGTCGCTAGCTTACTCATAACAGAAGGTGAATCAAGTGCAGAGCTAGATGGTAGTTTCTTACCTCCCCTCGTAGTTGAGGGATAAATTGTTGTCTTAGCGTCTTTCAAGTTATTCATAGTGTCCAGCAGATATAAATCCCAAGTGACTCAAAGAATAGAGCTATGCTCCCTGGCAACGGCGCCAGAAAAAGGTCTTGATAACCCACAAGTATAGGGGATCGCAACAGTTTTCGAGGGTAGAGTATTCAACCCAAATTTATTGATTTGACACAAGGGGAGCCAAAGAATATTCTCAAGTATTAGCAGCTGAGTTGTCAATTCAACCACACCTGGAAACTTAGTATCTGCAGCAAAGTGTTTAGTAGCAAAATAATATGATAGTGGTGGTAACGGTAACAAAAGTAACGATAGCAAAAGTAATGTTTTTGGTATTTTTGTAGTGATTGTAATAGTAGCAACGGAAAAGTAAATAAGAGAGAACCAGTATATGGAGAACTCGTAGGCACCGGATCAGTGATGGATAATTATGCCGGATGTGGTTCGTCATGTAACAGTCATAACATAGGGTGACATAGAACTAGCTCCAGTTCATCAATGTAATGTAGGCATGTATTTTGAATATAGCCATACGTGCTTATGGAATAGAACTTGCATGACATCTTTTGTCCTACCCTCCCGTGGCAGCGGGGTCCTATTGGAAACTAAGGGATATTAAGGCCTCCTTTTAATAGAGAACCGGAACAAAGCATTAGCACATAGTGAATACATGAACTCCTCAAACTATGGTCATCACCGAGAGTGGTTCCGATTATTGTCACTTCGGGGTTGCCGGATCGTAACACATAGTAGGTGACTATAGACTTGCAAGATAGGATCAAGAACTCACATGTATTCATGAAAACATAATAGGTTCAGACCTGAAATCATGGCACTCGGGCCCTAGTGACAAGCATTAAGCATAGCAAAGTCATAGCAACATCAATCTCAGAACATAGTGAATACTAGGGATCAAACCCTAACAAAACTGACTCGATTACATGATAAATCTCATCCAACCCATCACCGTCCAGCAAGCCTACAATGGATTTACTCACGCACGGCCGTGAGCATCATGAAATTGGTAATGGAGGATGGTTGATGATGATGACGGCGACGAATCCCCCTCTCCGGAGCCCCGAACGGACTCCAGATCAGCCCTCCCGAGAGAGATTAGGGCTTGGCGGCGGCTCCGTATCGTAAAACGTGATGATTTCTTCTCTCTGGTTGTTTTCTCCCAAAAAGCCAATATATGGATTTGGAGTTGGCGTCGGAGGGCCACCAGGGGGCCCACGAGGTAGGGGGCGTGCCCTAGGGTGGGGGGCGCCCCCCACCCTCGTGGACAGGGTGTGGGCCCCCTGGTCTTCATCTTTGGCGAGGACTTTTTATTATTTATTCTAAGATATTCCGTGGAGTTTCAGGTCATTCCGAGAACTTTTATTTTCTGCACATAAAATAACACCATGGCAATTCTGCTTAAAACAGCGTCAGTCCGGGTTAGTTCCATTCAAATCATACAAGTTAGAGTCCAAAACAAGGGCAAAAGTGTTTGGAAAAGTAGATACGACGGAGACGTATCAGTATCCATGTTCAACATCGTCATGTGATGGATCAATTCCTAGAGAGAGTGATTCATTAGATAAATGATCATGACAATAATCATCTTTATGAAATCTAATGGCTTCAGTTATTGCTAATGATTCCAACATCTCCTTTGGCACGCATAAGATCATGAAGCTCAAACAGATAATCATCAAACTTACGATCACTAGTACTCATTTTATTCAAGGCAATTGACTTATGAAGAATCTCATCTTGATTTTGCAAGGAATAGTTTGGAAATCTTTCCTCAAGAAATATCCATATAGTATAAGCACAATTAAGAGTAGGCAAGTAACCAATCAAATTTCTAGGCAATCCTCTAATGATAAGATTGATAGTTCTAAGATTGCGAATCATGTCAAGATCCCCATCGGAAGTGGGATGCAAAGGATCAACAAGGCGAGCACAAGGGTTGGTAATGTACTTGCTCAAATGATATTCATTGAAAATCGCAAGCATCTCAATTTTCCACTCATGAAAGTACTCTCCATCAAGTATAGGCACTCTATGTCTAAGACTCCCCAATGTAGACTCATCCATCATCCTCCAATGGTGATTAAACCAAAGAAATGGAGACCAAAGCTCCGATACCAATTGAAAGTATCGAGAAGAGGTGTCTAGAGGGGGGTGAATAGACTTTCGACCAAGAAAAGTAGCAATTTTTTAAGTTCTTCAAGTTGAGGTGGAGTTTAGCACAAGTTTAAGCATCACAATACATTTCTAGCAAGCATGAGTATATGAGCAGCGGAAAATAAAGCATGCAACTTGCAAGAAAGTAAAGGGATGGGATTGGAGTGTGCAAACGCAATTGGAGAGACGGAGATTTTTGGCGTGGTCCTGATAGGTGGTGCTATCGTACATCCATGTTGATGGAGACTTCAACCCACGAAGGGTAATGGCTGCACAAGTCCACGGAGGGCTCCACCCATGAAGGGTCCATGAAGAAGCAACCTTGTCTATCCCACCATGGCCATCGCCCACAAAGGACTTGCCTCACTAGGGTAGATCTTCACGACGTAGGCGATCTCCTTGCCCTTACAAACTCCTTTGTGCAACTCCACAATCTTGACGGAGGCTCCCAAGTGACACCTAACCAATCTAGGAGACACCACTCTCCAAAAGGTAATAGATGGTGTGTTGATTCTGAACTCCTTGCTCTTGTGCTTCAAATGATAGTCTCCCCAACACTCAACTCTCTCTCTCATAGGATTGGATTTGGTGGAAAGATGATTTTAGTGGAAAGCCACTTGGGGAAAGCTAGAGATCAAGATTTATGTGGTTGGAATGGAATATCTTGAACTCAACACATGAGTAGGTGGTTCTCTCTGAGAAAATGAATGCTGGAAGTGTGGGCATGTTCTGATGGATTTCTCCAAGAATGAAGAGAGGGTGGAGGGGTATATATAGCCTCCACACAAAATCTAACCGTTACACACAATTTACCAAACTCGGTGAGACCGAATCAAAAAACTCAGTCTGGCCAATTTAGTTCATAATGTGACCGTTAGGAATTTCGGTGGGACCAATATGATCAACTCGGTAGGACCGATGTGCTACGGTTTGGGTAAAACCTCATCTCGGTTTGACCGATTACACAAATTCGGTGGGACTGATTTTGGTAATAAGCGAAACAGAGAGTTGGTCAAGCAAACTCAGTGGGACCGATTGCATATCTCAGTGAGACTGAAATTATTGCAATAGACAACAGAGAGTTTGCAAGCCCATCTCGGTGAGACCGAGATCCCATCGGTGAGACCGAATTGATTAGGGTTTCTGGCAGTGGCTATGTCAAGTGAACTCGGTGACGCTGGATAGATCAAATCGGTGGGGCCGAGTTTGACTTTTGGTTTGAGACATATGTGGATATGATAAAGTGGCTGAGGGCTTTGGAGCATGTCACTAAGCACTTTGAGCAAGCAAGCCATTAAGCAACACCTCATCCCCTTTTAATAGTATATGCTTTCCTATGGACTCAATGTGATCTTGGATCAGTGAAATAGAAAATGTAGAGTCATGAGCTTTGAGCTTGAGCCAATCCTTTGTCCTTAGCATCTTGAAGGGGTTCCACATCCTCTAGTCCATGCCACTCCACTGTTGGACTTATCTGAAATGTACTAGATAAAAGTATTAGTCCAACAAGAGATATGTTGACATTAATTACCAAAATCACCTAGGGAGCACTTGTGCTTTCACCTGCCCTATCATGTTGTCAACATGGTCAACAAACAACAGGAATCGACCGAAGTACGTGGAGAGGATGACAGTAGGGGCCCACCATGTCAACGTATGGAAAAAGAAAATGCTTCCTCCTAGTGGTTTCCTGACATGTGGGACCCACGACATTCTGAGTGTATATAGTCAATAGACAAGAGAACAACACAAGATCATCTGACACCTGGGACGTAGCTGCTCGAGCAGTATTTTTTTGTTATTGTTGAGATGGAGCAGGGTTTCAACTGGGCTGTGGCCCGTATAGCCCAGGCTAATATTTTATGTTCACCATATGACCAACCTAGCTATTTTTTCTTTGTGAAATGAGCCTAGTTTTTTTTTTCTGAAGAATACCCAATCCATGCCTACTTATTTTTCTATGCCCTGATGGGCTGCAACTCTTTCAAGACGCCTGCAAATCTTGAAAGTAATATGAAATGGGTTGTAAATAAAAAACAAATGACAAATTGGTAATTACTTTACAATTTCTGATTTTTTTAACATTTTCAGATTCCTATTTCACTAGGCTTTAACCTAATTTAAATATATCTTCAAAGTACTTTAAATCTGGTTCGACATTTCGGTATTAAAAATAGTTTGGAACCCACAGAAATATGCAAAATTTCATTTAAATTTTTAACCTTAGCCCTGGCCAACAAAAAAATGGACTACAATAAATTGCATAAGAAGTTGCAATGAGCTATATATAAATTATTAAAAATAGGGAATGGTCTGACTTGTGGGCCTATTAAGTTGACGCGCTTGCAAACCCATCTTGGTGAGACTGAGGTCCCATCGGTGAGACCGAATTGATTAGGGTTTCTGGCAATGGCTATGTCAAGTGAACTCGGTGGCGCCGGATAGATCAAATCAGTGGGTCCGAGTTTGACTTTTGGTTTGAGACATATGTGGATATGAGAAAGTGGTTGAGGGCTTTGGAGCATGTCACTAAGCACTTTGAGCAAGCAAGCCATTAAGCAACACATCATCCCCTTTTAATAGCATTGGCTTTTCTATGGACTCAATGTGATCTTGGATCACTGAAATAGGAAATGTAGAGTCCTGAGCTTTGGGCTTGAGCCAATCCTTTGTCCTTAGCATCTTGAAGGGGTTACACATCCTCTTGTCCATGCCACTCCACTGTTGGACTTATCTAAAATGTACTAGATAAAAGTATTAGTCCAACAAGAGATATGTTGACATTAATTACCAAAATCACCCAGGGAGCACTTGTGCTTTCAATCTCCCCCTTTTTGGTAATTGATGACAACATACATCAAAGCTTTAGATAAAGATATAGAGGAAGGCAGGTAAAGCTTTGGAAGGACATGTAACATGCATAGGCTTCCCGTACATGTATGCAATCATGTAAATATGGAATATAAGAGCATGTGAGTGCATAATCATGACAGAGCAAGCAATGAGTTACATGTATCTTGGCTATATGCATCAGAGCAAATGGTGTGAATATAGGAAATGTACCTTCATGCTCATGAGTCCTTCTTGCAAACAATATGTACATCAACAAGAGATCCTCATGCACATGAGTGTGATGCATATACTTACCTTGTGGTCTTGAGATAGCTTTGGAAGATATGAACCTGAGTAAACAAGGTTAGACAACACAGAAACATCTACTAAACAGAGCAAGAGCAGCAAACCACAATACTACCAAGATTGGGATGACATGTAGAGAGTGAGTACTAGGTACTCTATTTGAGTGTAGACATGTCCCCAAATGTAAAGATATGCAATGAATTCAAAGATTTCCTTCCCTTAGATGTCTTGCTCCCCCTGTATCTTATATGGGATACTGGGAGAAGATAAGGAATAGAAAATCAGAGCAAAGCAAACACATAAACAACATGAACATGCCTTTTCCCTCTAAATACATGTGACTTCTCTTCTCTTTAAATACCAAGCATCTGGGGTCTCTCTATGATGTGATTATTTATCTCTCTTTCCCCTTTTTGATATGATTAAGCTTTGATCTTAGCTCTCTCTCCCCCTTTGACATCAATTTCCAAGAAGGGGTCTCCTAGAGTGTGAGTCAAAATAGGTTTGGTCCTTGAGTCACATAGCAAAGTAGCAGGGAAAAATAAGGTGCTGGTAGAGGATAAGAATCATCGAGTGGAGCTGGAATAAAATGTGTAGGATGCAAATGACAAAGTGTCTCCTCAGCATTTGAAATCGGTAACACTGAGTTGTTGTCTTTGGTGGCACCGAGGTGATTCGGTTTGACCGAAGGAGACAAACCGGTGTGTCCAAGTTCATTACAGAGATAAAGCACTTGTCACCTCAACTCACTAAGCAAATAAGATCTCACAAGGATTTACAGGGAATTAACTAAAGGATTTGCAATGAATTGGATGCAGGGAATGGAGAACAAAAATTAAAAAGAAAGAAATCTAGATGAATTAGGAAGGGAAACAAATATGCAAGAGACAAATGCAAAAACAAAGAGAAACACTAGAGAACTTCATCTAGATTTGGTCGGTGACAAAGTCACCTATGTTAGAGTATATTGACTTAGGAGTCAAGTGAAGACACTTGATCATAGGTCATACTCATCATTTAAGCTCAAACTCGGGTTTCGATTTTTCGTTTAAGCATTTTTATGTATTCACATCTTGTTGAGCTGCTTTGACCCATGACTTGGGGTAAAGCTTCTCTAAGATGGAGTAACTTACCTTGGGTGGTGGTGTTGATCTTGATCATGTAGTTGAACTTGTGTGGGATGCTCAAGGTTGATGTAGTTCATTGGGAGGACCACTTGTAATTGGAGTTCATCTACCTACATGAATTAGTTTTGCAAGGATGAGCACTTGTGTATGCAAAGTGTTAATCATGAAGTATGATACCAAAAGAAATTTGATGATATATATAAATTTTCAAAGGATATGTTTGAAGGGTTTCATGCTTCCTTGTCTTCAACCACCGTATTGTAGAGACCTGGTGATGTAGAGATTGCTCAAGATGTGAGTGAGTTGCAATCTCATAAGACAAATTATCTCATCCAAGTGCCTACAAGGGTTAGATAACATGCAAGGGTGCAAGTATATCCAAGACATATGATTATCATCATAAGAGAAATATCAAGGATTAGTCAAAGACTCATGCCTTGCTGTATCCAAATGGAGTTCCTACTCCAAGTTTGAAGCATCAATGATGTTCAATTCACCTCTCAACCGGCAAAATACTTTCTCATCAAGCGGTTTGGTGAGTATATCCGCCAATTGCTTATCGGTACGAACATGCTTAAGGTCAATGTCACCTTTAGCAACATGATCTCGAATGAAATGATGACGAACCTCAATATGCTTAGTTTGAGAATGTTGCACGGGATTGTGAGCAATCTTAATAGCACTTTCATTGTCATAAAGCAATGGAACATGTTTCACATATATCCCATAATCTTCAAGAGTTTGAGTCATCCAAAGTAATTGAGCACAACATGAACCGGCGGCAATGTATTCCGCTTCGGTGGTGGATAAGGATGCCGAGTTTTGTTTCTTGGAGGACCAAGACACAAGGGATCTGCCGACAAGTACCTGAAGTAGACTTTGTATCGACCTTGTCTCCGGCATAGTCCGAATCGGAGTAGCCAACAAGATCAAAAGAAGACCTCTTTGGATATGAAATGCCAAAAAATTGGTGTATTTATTAAGTATCTCACTATCCTTTTCACAGCCTTAAGATGACATTCTTTAGGGTCCGCTTGATATCATGCGCACATGCACACACTTAGTATAATATCGGGACGGGAGGCACATAGATATAACAATGAACCAATCATAGAGCGGTAAACCTTTTGATCAATGGGTTCACCATCTTTAGTTAAATCAAGATGTCCACTAGTAGGCATGGGTGTATTCATACCTTTGCATTCTTGCATATTGAACTTCTTGAATAAGTCCTTGGTGTACTTTGTTTGAGAGACAAAGGTACCTTCCTTAGTTTGCTTGATTTGCAAACCAAGAAAGAATTTGAGTTCACTCATCATGGACATCTCAAATTTCTCCGACATTAGCTTTCCAAACTTCTCACTAAAATGAGGGTTAGTTGAACCAAATATAATATCATCAACATAAATTTGGCACAAAAATAATTCTCCATTAAACCTTTTAGTGAATAGAGTAGAATCAATTTTTCCGATCTCAAAGCCTTTTTCAATAAGGAACTTGGTCAAGCATTTATACCACGCTCTATGAGCTTGTTTGAGACCATAAAGAGCTTTGTGAAGTTTGTACACATGATCGGGTTTCTTAGGACTAATAAATCCGGGAGGTTGTTTAACATAAACTTCCTCCTCAATTTCACCATTTAGAAAAGCACTTTTAATGTCCATTTGGTACAAGGTTATATCATGGTGATTAGCATAGGCAAGTAATATGCAAATGGACTCAAGTCTAGCAACGGGGGCATATGTCTCACCATAGTCCATACCTTCGACTTGAGTGTAGCCTTGGGTGACGAGACGTGTTTGATGCGAACTACTTGTCCATCTTCATCTTGCTTGTTGCGAAACACCCATTTGGTACCGATGATGTTGTGGTTGTTGTCGGGCTTCTCGACCAATGTCCACACTTGGTTTCTCTCAAAGTTGTGTAGCTCTTCATGCATGGCATTTATCCAATCCGGATCTTCCGATGCTTCTTCAACCTTCATGGGTTCAATGCTAGAGATGAATGAATAATGTTCACAAAAATTAGCGAAACAAGTTTTAGAGCGAGTGATTCTCCCGGTTTTGATATCATTGTAGACTTGCTCGACGGGATGGTTTCTGGCGACTCTTGCTCAAACTCGTGAGAGCTTTTGTTTTGGTCGGGGTGGAACATCTTCTTCATCATCTTGTTCTTCTTCTTGGCCTTCTTCATTGTTGATGTTGATCTTGTCATGGTGGAGAAGGAGGTTGATGAGGTTCATCTTGGTGTACTTCCTCGTTTTCTTCATCTTGGTGTGTCCCACTTGTGGATGCTTCCATATCAACTCTTGGTTCACCTTGTCGTGAGGTAGAAGCTTCCACTTGGACGGACAAGGTACTCTCCTTCACCTCCGTTGGACGGATCTTGCCAATAGACAAGTCTTGGATTGCTTCTGAAGGGTCTTGGTCTCTTACATCAATTGGCAATTGCTCTACTTGCAAGCCGTTAGATTCATCAAACTTCACATCTACTGTCTCTTCAACCTTTCGGCTGAAATTGTTGTAGACATGATAAGTGTGAGAGTTTGAGCCATAACCAAGTAGGAAAACCTTCATGAAATTTGGGAGCAAATTTAACGACGATGCTTATCAAGAATGTAGCACTTTGAGCCGAATACTTGAAAGTATCCAACTTGGGGTTTGTTACCGATGAGGAGTTCGTACGCCGTCTTGCCGAGTAGCTTGTGAAGATACAAGCGATTTAGTGCTTGACAAGCTGTCTCAACCGCTTCCGCCCAAAAGTGTTTTGGTGTCTTGTACATATTAAGCATCATTCTTGCCATCTCAATAAGAGTCTGGTTCTTCCTCTCAACAACTCCATTTTGTTGAGGCGTGTGTCGGCATTCTGGGAACGGGGGTACCCAGACTTGCCTGCCTGCGGCCCGCAGCGTGGCTCAAGGAGTGGCCCAGTACGGCCCATCTTTGTCAACACAAGACCAAGACCCTCGCGAGGGGCCAAGCCTGGCGGGGCGGACGACATAAAGCTTCCACAGACATAGCCTTGTCAGGTTGGCTCGCGAGGAGGTAGAGAGATCAAGGTGGGGTACCTCACGAGGTGCCCATGACGCAAGCCATGACGACCAGAGCCAGGCGGGCGCCGGCCTACGCAGTGTCCTTGTTTCCCCTTTGGTGCAAAGGGGGCAAGCTCAGGCCAAGGCATCAAGCAAAGGCTACCATTTCGGTGCAACGAGACCAAGACCAGCAGAACAGCAGGATGGAGGTCATCGTGGAGCCCAGGAAGGCGTCATCGTCAGAGTCTTTGGGAGGCGAGGACCAACTTTAGTCAGGATAAGTGTACTAGATGTTCCCCTTCAAAATGGCCAATTGTTGGCGCCCTTCCCGCTCAATATTTGGGAAGAGGACTAGGGCCTTGCTCTATAAATAGGACTAGCCACTCTCAAGGCGGGGGATCGAATAGTCGAACCTTAGCCAGAACCACCAACACAAGAACATCCCTCGCGAGGCTGTTCTTCCCTTGTATTGTTCATCATCAGCCCCTGAGGCAATCCACCACACCACAAACTAGAGTAGGGTATTACACCACAATGGTGGCCCGAACTAGTATAAACCTTGTGTCCCTTGTGTTGTTCTTCGTGTAGCCTAGATCCTTTGCGAGCCGATGAGACGTGAGCCGGTAAGGGGAGTGATCTCCGTGCGCACCCCAGAGTTCAAACCTTAAGGGTCTGCTGGAACCCGAAATCCGACATTTCGTGCGCCAGGTAGGGGTGCGCCGGAATCACGCCTTCCGTCGTCTGTGCTTTGCCGTCCGTCACGTCCACATCTGACGCTCGTCGAGCCCACGCCGAGCGTCAGGCTGCTCTCGCCAACCGCGTTGCCCAGACGGTGCCCGTGGCGAATGCCCCCGTCGTTCCACGTCTCCTGCCGTCAATGCCGCCACCAGTCCGGCGGGGAACAAGCAGCAGGCCTCCTGCCTGCATCCCTTGGTGAGGTGAGAAGGCCGCACCGCCACCCCGTCGCTGACCCCAGCAGGCTCTTCATCGCACGCCCGTCACGCCCCCACGGACGCGCACGCCGTGTTGCTCCTGGCACGAGAGCTCCTGCACTACCGTCCCATCGACGACCTCTACAACGAGTGGCTCGCCGCATCACCGAGCTCGTCAGCTCCGCAGGGGGCTCCCCTCCACCATCCCTCTCACTGCACCACCCACCGCCCTGCGCGGGCAACGCAGCTTCGGAGGCGCCTCAGCCGCCTCCCCCTCAAGAAGGCGCCCTGGCCCCATGGCACGCGGCCCCTAGATGGGACCCGCTCCGTCCAGCACCCGTGCAGCAAGAGAAGAGCTGCCAAGAGATCCCTCGTCCTCAAGAAGCTGCCCGCGTGCTCCCTGCACCGGCGTGTCATGACCGCGCTCCTCCTCCAGCACGCCAAGGCCCCACGCTGCTCCTGGCGGCAGTGCGTGGAGACCTCCAAGATCAAGTCCTTCGCCACCAAAGGCCCCCAGTGGCCACTGCGGGCTACCGTGCCTTCACCGCCGAGCTGCGCAGCGTAGCTTGGCCGGGCAAGTTCAAGCCAGATCTGCCCCTACGCTATGACGACACGGCTGACCCTGTGGAGTTCCTCCAGCTCTACGAGCTGGGCATCGAAGCCGCGAACGGGGACAAGAAGGTCATGGCGAACTGGTTTCCCATGGCGCTCAAGGACGGTGCCCGCACCTGGCTCCTGAACCTGGCTCCTGGCACGATTTCCTCCTGGGACGAGATGCGCACTCGCTTCATCGCCAACTTCCAGGGCACTCACGACTGGCCCCCGGCCATGAGTGACCTGCGCCGCATCAAGCAACAACCAGGAGAGACCCTGCAAAAGTACATCCAGCACTTCAACAATGCTCGCCTCAAGATCCCCAGGGTGACTGAAGAGGCCATCATCTCAGCCTTCTCTGACGGCGTGCGTGACATCAAGATGAAAGAGGAGCTAGCAATCCATGAAAACATGTGCATATCCCTGGAGCTGTTCAACTTGGCGACCAAGTGTGCCAGGGCTGAGGAAGGGCGCCTTTCCCTCCTCGAGCTTCCGGCTGCCGATCCAGAAGAGAAGAAGCCCAAGGTCAAGGACGTGAAGCACAAGGGGGCCGTTGTGCTTGCAGCAGAGCCAGATACCAAGCGAGGCAGGGACCAGCCTGAGTCATCCAAGGGCAGCCGGTACTACGTGTACCACGACCTCCACACCCACAACACCAACGAATGCCAAGAGCTCAGTGCCGTGCGAGATGTGCGTGTCGGTCGATGCCCCGAGCGCAACGACCGGGGCTATGGCCGAGGAGGAGGAACAGGTGGAGGACGATGGGAAGACCGTGGCCCTCGCTAAGGGTGGCGTGACTGACCTCGCGAGGACCGCTGGCAGGACCAACCTCGCGAGGGGGGCTGGAGGGATCAGCCTCGCGAGCATCGCCCTCAAGGCAACGCAGGCCTTCCCCCTCTGCCACCTCAGCCAAGGAGGAATGAAGACCATCATCAAGACGAAGGGGCTGGGGGCTTTCAGGAGCCCCGCATAATCGCTTGCATCTTGGGCGGCGCTCAGGCCCCAGCCTCTCAACGCATCTTCAAGCAGTTTGCTCGCGAGGTGAATGCAGTCCTCCCCAGGCTTGAGGCCACGCGCCCTCTCAGGTGGTCAGCGTGCGCTATCACGTTCAGCTCAGCGGATCAGCTCAAGTGCGCAGCCACGGCCGGAGTCCTCCCGATGCTTTGCTCCCCGATCATCAGCAATGTGCAAGTCACCAGGACCCTCATCGATGGCGGTGCAGGACTCAACGTCCTGTCCGTCGAGACATTCAACAATCTCCAAGTGCCATACAATCAGCTTCAGCCAACCAAGACTTTCTCAGGAGTCACTGATGGTTCCACCATACCGATAGGGCAAGTTCGCCTTCCTGTCACCTTTGGGCAGCGCGACAACTAATGCACCAATCTCATTGACTTCGACGTCGCCCACATTCTCCTGCCATACAATGCCGTCCTCGGGTACCCAGCCTAGCCAAGTTCATGGCAGTGACTCATCATGGCTACAATGTCCTCAAGATGCCAGGAAGCGGTGGAGTCATCACAGTGCCTTGTGAGGAGAGGGATGCAGTGTGGTCCCTTGAGCGTGCTTTTCAAGCCGCGGCAATCGAAGACCCAGAGCACAGGAGCGGAAGACTTCCCGAGGTAGTCCCTAAGAAGAAGAAGGCATCACCAGGTCTGAACCCTCGGGAGGCAGGCCCTTCAGGATCCGCGTCCGTTCAAGGGGCGCCTCCTTCTGTCGCATAGGAAGGCGCGCCCAACGCCCTCCTTGGGCAAGGCTCGGGGGCTCTCTCCTAGAGGGCCATCGACTTTGCCAAGATCACAAGGGAGGTGCTCGGGCACCACTTGGAGCCGTGCTTCGAAGCGCGTTTCCCTCAGGAAGGAACAACGCAAGGAGGGCCAAACCCTTAGGAGTTCATCAGCGAGATCATTCAGGAGCTGCAGGAGTCAAGAGTCATGAGTGGCAGCCGCCGCTTACCCGCCGTAGCTCTCCATCCAGGCGAGGATGGTGGGCTGCGCGTCTGCATCGATATACCAGGGCTCAACCAAGCCTCATCTCAAGAGCACCTCTGGCCTTCGCGCGTGGGGCGTTGTGAGGGTCCACCTCACAACTATGTTCGCATGCCTTTTGGCCTGCCGAACGCGGAGGCCGCACGTCAGCATCTTATGAGGAGCATTCTGGAAGCTCAAGAGGTCAGGCATTCCGCAGTCCAGGCAGAGATGGAGATGGTCCTCGAGGAGACGCATGTGCCTCCGGAGCCCCCCGAGGCTCCTGGGCCTGGGGGCTCATGAGGAAAGGTCTCCGTAGCGTGCATCGTCAGCTACTTCATCATCCCTTCATCTCCAACATCATCAGGTGACATCTTTCGAGTTTAATTTTCAGCTGGGAGCGCTCCCAGGGCTGCATCATTCCCAGGCTGCGTGGGTCCGTCCCTGCAGCATGTATCCCTTTTGTTCATGCATTTAAGTTACTTTGTTGGGGGCGCCCCTCGGGCTGCATTATCCCCAAGCCGCTCGGGCCTGACCCAGCGGCATGTATCTCTCTCGCGTTTATTCAAGTCGTGCGTTTGACCCGCCATGATTATTATTTTATGCCTGTGATGGCACCCTTCTTCCCTCATGCCAGACGCTTGCACGTTAAAGGGGGGGTACCTGAGCATCGTGACTCATGGACTTTTACTGGCTCTCCAGCCCTCACCTCTTGGCCTTGTCCACAACATCGCGACCTGGCATACCAGCGACGGCTGAGCTCGCTCGAGGGCCGGGGCATGAGGACGTAGAGCGTCGGCATCTAACCTAACTTGCAGGACCACATTACAAACAAAGGCCTAGGGCCAGGCGCAACCCGCCTTGAGGTAGGGCCCCGTGAGTCCCGCACTGGCTCACGGGTGCCCATATACACCTCATCAAGCCCTACCGTGCCAGCCATGTGACAGGGCGGGGATGTACACGCCCCGGGGGCTCCTCCCGGAGGGGAGCCCCCTCCCATGCACCAGTGGAAGCACCATGCACCGCGCTGGCTGACGACACTGCCGAGGAGCGGCTATGCCCGTACACATACGGAAGCGCTATGCTCCGTGCTGGTGATAAACAACTGAGGGTGGCCCACAGTCGCATCAACCTCAGATAGCCCAGAGCTCAGTGTCCGGCCCTATCATAACGCCTCCCCTTGGGAGCACTGTGCGAGGGGGCTAGACACGGGGGCTACGACCGGGCCACGCCCGGGCGCACGCCACCCCGCCAGGCCCCTCGGGCCTGGTTCGTCGTGTGTCCCTCCCCGAGCGGACCCAAGATACGAAGGTCGTTTGAACATCAAGGGGGACTCCTGAGCATCACGACTCAGGAGCCTAACTGGTCACGTAGCCCCTCACTCCTTGGTCCATCCTGGGCTAATGGCAGTTGAGGTATGCGCGGGGCCAGGCCCTGCTGACGTAGAACGGTAGATCCACTCCTACACCTCCCCTCCCTACTTGATGTTCGTGCGTCAAGGGGGACTCCTGAGCATCGCGACTCAGGAGCCTAACTAATCACGTAGCCCCTCACTCCTTGGTCCCGTCCTGGTTTCCGGTCGGGGCTAACGACGGCTGAGGTATGCGCGGGGCCGGGCTCTGCCGATGTAGAACACAAGCAAGTAGGAAGGAAAAGCGCAAATCTCAAGGAATTCAAAAGCAAATATTATAGTCCATAGGTTGTTTTCACAACGCCAAACACAAGTTTAAATGCCTCCACAAGGCATTATGCATGTTGCAGCAACTAAAACAGGACAGGAGCCGTGAAGGGGTCACTTTTCGACGGTGCCATCCCTGGTGGTGGAGTTGCACTGGGTGGCTTCACCTTGCGGAGCCCCAGGGTTGGCAGCATATCGCCTTGGCTTGGTGCTGAAGGCGCGGAACTTTGCCAGCAGGGTTTCTGCTCGACCCATCACCGCCTCGGCAGCGGCAGCGGCAAGCTCGCTCCTTGCAGGCTCCAGCAGGCTGTCAAGATCGACGTTGGGGTCTCAAAGATAGACATGGGTGAAGACACGCGCTAGCGCTGCAGAAGAAAGGACACGAGCCTCGGCCTCGGCCGTGGGGCCAAGGCCGTTAGCGACATCTTCAAGTGCGCGGACCAGGAAGGGAAGCAACTTGGCGGGGCCATCCTTGGCGCCAGCTAGCGGCTTTTCCAGGCCGCCGTCATAAAGTGTCTTCAGCGAGGCGCGAGCCCTCTCCTCCAGCTGCACGAAGGCCACACGGTCCTCAGCCAGGACCCTCGCCTTGCCATCCAGCTTGATCCTCTTTGCCTCCAACGCCTGCTCCAGTGTATCCAATCGACCATGACGTTCATCAAGCTCGGCGTCCCGGTCCTTGACAGCAGCCTCTCGAGTCTTCATCTCCTTCTCCGTCTCCTGGTGGTCACCAACCTCCTTGGTGAGCTGGTCGCGTAGGCCTTGCAGCTCCCTCTCCAGCGCCTTGCAGCGGCCCCTGACATCCGCAACCTCGCCCAAGGCGGCGTCACGAGCGGCCTTGGCTTTGAGGATGGCCGGCTTCTCCTCATCACAGGCTGTCACGGCCTGGACCAGCGCCGCTCGAATTGAGGCGTCAGAGCGGACCCAGCCAGAGGCCAACTCCAAGCGCCCGTCCACCAGACGGGGGTCGGCGCCCTGAAGATCTTCTCGCAGTCGATCCAGCTCAGCAGCAGCACGATCCAAGATAGTAGAAGGAGTCGGAGAAACGGCGGTTGGCGGAGTAGGAGGAGAAGACGGCAGCGTGATCACCGCGCCATGCGTCGGGACCTTCTGGGCCCCAGTGGCTGCAGTAGTGGCATCAGGCACGGACGCCTCGGGAGTCGCCTGGGCCACGGGGGCTGAGCTCACACTGGCACGCCCCACCTGGCCTCGGAGGATGACCGGGCAGGGGAGGCTCGGGCCTCGCCACCTCCTTCTCCCACAGGTGGAAGCATTTCCCCGGCGAAGCCTCAGGGGCCCCCTTTAGCCTTTTCGCCGCAGGCACTGGCCTAGCCAAGGAATAGGGACGTCAAGCCTTAGCAATAGGAGCAGGAAGCAAAACGAAAATCAAGCACTTACTGGTCATCGATCACGGACTCAAGTAGCCTCCGACCAAACTTGAAGCCCAAGAGCCGGCTGCTGGGGTCAGCCTCAGGAGACTCGGAAGCAGGGGGAACGTCAGAGGATATGGAGCTGGCTTCAGGACGCCTTGGAGCCGGAGCAGGCCCGCGGAGAACCAGCCCCGTCCTGTCCTTCTTCGAGACTAGGGGCGAGCTCTCCCCGCCTCGCTCGTCGTCGTCCTCGTCATCGTCTGGCATCAGGCGGAGGACACGGGACCTGCGCCGGGGGAGAGACTTCGCTGACTCCCCGTCGGTCACCTCAGAGTCGGACTCCTCTTCCTCCCCCTCTTCTTCCTCCTCCCTATCGGAGTTGCCAGAAGATACGTTCACCGTCGCTAGGGCCGCCAGATCCTCGGGAACCTCCGCAGGCATAGGCCCCTCCCCGTTGAAAGCAGGCATGGAATTCACCACCTACTCCCAGTCATGCCGAAGGAACAGGGGTACAGGAGCACCCTCCAGTCTCGCCACGTCTCCCCCGACCAAGGAATGGAGGACCGCGGCTAGATCTTCGTCGGCCATGGCTGCGGAGCTCGGGCGGAGGGCAACATCAGCTTCCCCGAGCCTCCACAGTGGGAGCGAATATTCCCGAAGCGGATCCACCCAGTGCTCCAGGAACTCCCTCAGGAGCATTGCCCCGGTGAACTTTGCCGTCGCCATGTTGCCCGGCCACAGGTCTACGTCCATCCTCTTCAGCACCGGCTTCGCGCAGGGATCAATGAGCTCCGTGCGGGACCAAGCATCGACAGCCTTAGGCTGCCCCATAGGCAGGACCAGCCGAGGGTGGATGCGCCCCGCATCCACCATGACCCACTTGCTCCGGAAGCCTTCGATCTCTTCCCAGGCTTCGAGATGGCGTTGGAGCTGGAATACGCAACGAAGCTCGGGCATGCGGTGATGGAGCCGTGAGAAACCCGGAGGTAAAAATAATGGCGCAGCAAGGTCACCGAGGGCTTTACCCCAACATGAGCCTCGCAATAATAGGAGAAAATCGCCAAAAGAAGAACAGAGTTGGGGTGGAGGTGCAGAGCTTGCAAGTTGTACTGGCGAAGAACGGAAAGGAAAAACTCGGAAAAGGGAGGCACCAGACCGGCGGTGATGGCGCTCACGAAGAGCGGGTAGAAGGTGCTCCCTTTGTCCTCGGGCAGGGCGGAGCCGACCTTGAGCGCTGATGCCCCTTTGTTGCCTTGCACCGCCATCATCTGGCGCGTGAGGGAGAGGTTCTTCTCCGACACGTTCGGAGAATCCAGAGCGGGCGAGTACCAGGCCCCGACTGGAGTCTGACGAGGCGCCATGGCTTGCCGAAGGTGCAGGATTGAAGCAGATCTGGAGGATTTCGGAAGCAAGATGGAGGAGAGCAAAAAAGGGGATCTGGAGAATAACTGGCGAAGGCAAAGAAGGTAAGCCTGGCCCGGGGCCGCCTTTTTGTCAAATCATGCAGTTGCCGAGGCATTGTGGGGAAGCGGGGACGACCACGTCCAATCAACCGCCATGCGTCACCTAAGACCGCAGGCTATTGGGGCCCGTGGCACTTCGCACTTGCCCCTTCGCTTCTCTGCTAAGCCAAGTCTGGGCACGCCTTGGGCCCGGGGGCTACTGTCGGCGTTCTGGGTACGGGGGTACCCAGACTTGCCTGCCTGCGGCCTGCGGCGTGTCTCAAGGAGTGGCACAGTACGGCCCATCTTTGTCAACACAAGACCAAGACCCTCGCGAGGGGCAAAGCCTCGCGGGGCGGATGACAGGAAGCTTCCTCAGGCACAACCTTGTTAGGTTGGCTCGCGAGGAGGCGGAGAGATCAAGGCGGGGTACCTCACGAGGTGCCCATGATGCAAGCCATGACGACCAGAGCCAGGCGGGCGCCAGACGGGCGCCGGCCTGCGCAGTGTCCTTGTTTCCCCTTTGGTGCAAAGGGGGCAAGCTCAGGCCAAGGCATCAAGCAAAGGCTACCATTTCGGTGCAACGAGACCAAGATCAGCAGAACGGCAGGATGGAGGTCATTGTGGAGCCCAAGAAGGCGTCATTATCAGAGTCTTTGGCAGGCAAGGACCAACTTTAGTCAGCATAAGTGTACTAGATGTTCCCCTTCAAAACGGCCAATTGTTGGCGCCCTTCCCGCATAATATTTGGGAAGAGGACCAGGGCCTTGCTCTATAAATAGGACTAGCCACTCTCAAGGCGGGGGATCGAACAGTCGAACCTTAGCCAGAACCACCAACACAAGAACATCCCTCGCGAGCCTATTCTTCCCTTGTATTGTTCATCATCAGCCCCTGAGGCAATCCACCACACCACAAACTAGAGTAGGGTATTACACCACAATGGTGGCCCGAACTAGTATAAACCTTGTGTCCCTTGTGTTGTTCTTCGTGTAGCCTAGATCCTTTGCGAGACGACGAGACATGAGCCGGTAGGGGGAGTGATCTCCGTGCGCACCCCAGAGTTTGAACCTTAAGGGTCTGCCGGAACCCGAAATCCGACAGCGTGTACGTAGCCGAGAACTCGTGTGAAATCCCTTGTTCGCCAAGGAAGGAATCCACATTTGCATTCTTGAACTCCATTCCGTTGTCGCTATGAACCTTCTTGATCTTCACTTCAAATTGATTTTGCGCCTTCCTAGCGAAGTTCTTGAAGATCTTTTGGACCTGCGATTTATCATCAAGAAAGAACACCCACGTAAATCTTGAAAAATCATCGACTATAACTAGACCAAATGAGTTTCCACTGAGACTTTTGTAGGCATTGGGACCAAAGAGATCCATATGAAGTAGCTTGAGCGGTCTTCTCCTGGTCATGATATTCTTCACAGGGTCTCTTCCTCCAACCTATTTTCCTGCTTGGCAAGCGCTGAAAGTCTATCCTTATCAAATATGACATGCCCACATGATGTGATCACCTTTAATAAGCTTGTCAAGGTTTCGCATGCCCACATGACCTAACCTTCTATGCCACAACCATCCTTTAGAGGATTTAGCAATTAAGCAAGTTCTAGGTTGAGCCTTTTTAGTGAAGCCAACAATGTATAGCACCTCTACATATACCGATAAAGAGCATTTTATGATTATCTCTTTGAAACACTTGGCAGACTACTTTAGTAAATAGGACATTGAAACCAAAATCAGCAAGTCTAGATACAGAAAGTAAATTATAGCCAAGAGATTCAACGAGCATGCCATCTTGTATGGAGCTATCATGTGAGATGGCCACCTTACCGAGGCCAACCACCCTACCCTTTGAGTTATCACCAAAAGTGACATACTTTCGAGGGCCGTCGTTTTCAGCAAGCTCACGAAACATATCTTTATCTCCGGTCATGTGATTGGTACATCCACTATCAAGGACCCATTCATTTCCTCCTGCCATGTAGCCGCGAAGATTAGCCATAAGACCAGAGTGTCTAATTGCATCATCGAGATCATAGTCACTATCATCATCCTCATCATAGTATCCATGTTCAACATCATCATGTGATGGATCAATTCCTAGAGAGAGTGATTCATTAGATACATGATCATGGCAATAATCATGTTTATGAAATCTAATGGCTTCGAAGATAATATTGCTAATGATTCCAACATCCCCTTTGGCACACATAAGGCCATGAAGCTCAGACAGACAATCATCAAACTTAGCATCACTAGTACTCATTTTATTCAAGGCAATTGACTTATGAATAATCTCATCTAGATTTTGCAAGGAATAGTTTGGAAATCATTCCTCAAGAAATCTCCATATAGTATAAGCATAATTAATAGTAGGCAAGTGACCAATCAAATTTCTAGGCAATCCTCTAATGATAAGATTGATAATTCTAAGATTCTGAATCATGTTAAGATCCTCATCGGGAGTGGGATGCAAAGGATCAACAAGGCGAGCACAAGGGTTGGTAATGTACTTGCTCAAATGATATTCATTGAAAATCTCAAGCATCTCATTTTTCCACTCATGAAAGTACTCTCCATCAAGTATAGGCACTGTATGTCTAAGACTCCCCAACGTAGACTCATCCATCTTCCTCCAATGGTGATGAAACCAAAGGAATGGAGACCAAAGTTCTGATACCTATTGAAAGGATTGAGAAGAGGTGTCTAGAGGGAGGTGAATAGACTTTCAACAAAGAAAAGTAGAAATTTTTTAAGTTCTTTAAGTTGAGGTGGAGTTTAGCACAAGTTTAAGCATCACAATACATTTCTAGTAAGCATGCAAAGAGTATATGAGGAGTGGAAAATAAAGCATGCAATTTGCAAGAAAGTAAAGGGAAGGGATTGGATTGTGCAAATGCAATTGGAGACACGGAGATTTTTGTCGTGGTTCCGATAGGTGGTGCTATCGTACATCCACGTTGATGGAGACTTTAACCAACAAAGGGTAATGGCTGCGCGAGTCCACGGAGGGCTCCACCCATGAAGGGTCCACGAAGAAGCAACCTTGTCTATCCCACCATGGTCATCGCCCACGAAGGACTTGCCTCACTAGGGTAGATCTTCACGAAGTAGGCGATCTCCTTGCCCCTACAAACTCCTTGGTTCAACTCCACAATCTTGGCGGAGGCTCCCAAGTGACACCTAACCAATCTAGGAGACACCACTCTCCAAAAGGTAATAGATAGTGTGTTGATGATGAACTCCTTGCTCTTGTGCTTCAAATGATAGTCTCCCCAACACTCAACTCTCTCTCATAGGATTGGATTTGGTGGAAAGATGATTTGAGTGGAAAGCAACTTGGGGAAGGCTAGAGATCAAGATTTATGTGGTTGGAATGGAATATCTTGACCTCAACACATGAGTAGGTGGTTCTCGCTCAGAAAAGAATGCTGGAAGTGTAGGCATGTACTGATGGCTTTCTCCATGAATGAAGAGAGGGTGGAAGGGTATATATAGCCTCCACACAAAATCTATCTGTTACACAGAATTTACCAAACTCGGTGAGACCGAATCAGAAAACTCGGTCTGACCGATTTAGTTCATAATGTGACCGTTAGGCATTTCGGTGGGACCAATATGATCAACTCGGTAGGACCGATGTGCTAGGGTTTGGGTAAAATCTCATCTCAGTTTTACCGATTACACAAACTCGGTGGGACCGATTTTGGTAATAAGCGAAACAGAGAGTTGGTCAAGCAAACTCAGTGAGACCGATTGCATATCTCGGTGAGACCAAAATTATTTCAATAGGCAACAGAGAGTTTGCAAGCCCATCTCGGTGAGACCGAGATCCCATCGGTGAGACCGAATTGATTAGGGTTTCCGGCAGTAGTTATGTCAAGTGAACTCGGTGACGCTGGATAGATCAAATTGGTGGGGCCGAGTTTGACTTTGGAGCATGCCACTAAGCACTTTGAGCAAGCAAGCTATTAAGCAACACCTCATCCCCTTTTAATAGTATTGGCTTACCTATGGACTCAATGTGATCTTGGATCACTGAAATAGAAAATGTAGAGTCATGAGCTTTGAGCTTGAGCCAATCCTTTGTCCTTAGCATCTTGAAGGGGTTCCACATCCTCTAGTCCATACCACTCCACTGTACGACTTATCTGAAATATACTAGATAAAAGTATTAGTCCAACAAGAGATATGTTGACATTAATTACCAAAATCACCCAGGGAGCACTTGTGCTTCCAGCCACCCTCTCGCATTGTCAACATGGTCAACAAACAACAGTAATCGGCAGAAGTACGTGGAGAGGATGACAGTAGGGGCCCACCATGTCAGCGTATGGAAAAAGAAAATGCTTCCTTGTAGTGGTTTCCTGACATCTGGGACCCTCGACATTGTGAGCGTATATAGTCAATAGACAAGAGAACAACACAAGATCGGCTGACACCTGGGACGTAGCTGCTCGAGCAATATTTTTTTTGTTATTGTTGAGACGGAGCAGGGTTTCAACTGGGCTGTGGCCCATCTAGCCCAGGCTTATATTTTATGTTCACCATATGACCAGCCCAGCTATTTTTTCTTTGTGAAAATGAGCCCAGTTTATTTTTTCTGAAGAATACCCAATCCATGCCTACTTATTTTCCTACGCCCTGATGGGCTGCAACTCTTCCAAGACGCGTGCAAATCTTAAAAGTAATATGAAATGGGTTGTAAATAAAAACAAATGACAAATTGGCAATTACTTTATAATTTCTGATTTTTTTCACATTTTCAGATGCCTATTTCACTGGGATTTAACCTAATTTAAATATATCTTCAAAGTACTTTAAATCTGGCTCGACATTTCGGTATTAAAAATAGTTTGGAACCCACAGAAATATGCGAAATTTCGTATAAATTTTTAACCCTAGCCTGGCCAACAAAAAACGGAATGCAATAAATTGCATAAGAAGTTGCAATGAGCTATATATAAATTATTTAAAAAATAGGGAATAGTCTGACTTGTGGGCCTATTAAGTTGACGCATATGCAAGATTTTTTTACTTATTATATACGTCAACAAATAATTCTAGCAGACGTAACCGTTGGATGTCAATCCAACGGCCGTCGTGTTTCTTCAGTCTCTGATCTTTTTCCTCCAGCCGGCAAATCTAGCGCCACTGGGACCGCCTGTTCCCGCCTCCCGTGGCCGGCTGTGCTGCCGCGCAGGACTCACCGCCCCCTACTACTCCCACCGCTGGCCAGGGCATCCCTCTACTCACCCACACCCCCTGTTATTCTGCGACGACGACAGCCTCACACCGCAGCCGAACCAGTGAACCCTCGTACTCCTCTCCACGCGGGCTTCACTGCCGCGTCTTCCGCGACTCCGCGTCGTCCCCTTCCTAGGCCTCCCCATTTCCCACCGCCCTGGTGCTCTCGGCGCGGCGTGGTCAACGTGGTCAAGGAACGACTTCCATCGGAAGAGTACTTTACGTGGAGAGGCTGACAGCTGGGTCCACGGCCGCAGCAAGGAAGTGCCTCCTTATTACGTGCAAAATAATGATTCCTCCACCTGACAGTAGGGACCCATCGGACGGGCCACCGTATTTCGCGAAAAAACATTTCCCCCTGACTGCTGGGACCCACCAGCTACATCTTCCCACGCAAGGAAGTGCGTCCAATTACGGGCCCAAAAAACGATTTGCCCCCTGACTGCTGGGACCCACCAGCTACATCTTCGCATGCAAGGAAGTGCCTGACAGTCGGGACCCACCTAGTCGAAGCATATTGGTCGATCGGCCGCTTTGCAACGATGAACCATGGTTGAGTAAGTAGCGGCACATGTCATAGTAGAGCCCCCCACGTAGCAGTTCAGGTTGTCCCATCTAAACTGTGTACACGTACATACAACCACACGCCAAAAAATACGGCCACATACGTACATACGGGCGGGGTCTCGAACGCCTACTCGCGCATACGTACGGCCATGGATTGTGTACATGGCTGGGTCGGAATAGCGAAACTGTGTTGTTGTCGTGTTCATGGGGAGCCGACCGACTGGGTCGGAACAAAATGCGTCGTCATGTTCATCGGGAGCCAACCGGCTTGGACGAAACAGCTGATGGAAACGAGGCCTAGCGTACTACAGAATGGAGGAAACGGCCTTGTGTTCGACCATCCACGGTTGAAACGGGATCCTATTCATCGGGAGGGGTCTGGCATACCGCAAAATGGAGGAAATGGACTTCCCTTGGACCTCCTACGGTCAAAATGGGGTCCTGTTGATCGGGAGGGGTGTGACGTACCGAAAACGAAGGGAACGGACTTTTGTTGGAGCGCTACGGTCAAAACGGGGGTACTATTCATCGGGTGGGGTGTGGCGTACCGCAAAACAGGACTCCAAGGGATACTGTTCATCTCCACTGTCGACCTCCTCCAGCCTGCACGGGCTACTGTTCATCCACCGTCAACCTCCTCCAGCCTCCACATGCGACTGTTCATCCACGGGCTCCTGTTCATCCAGCCTCCACCGCGCGCTCCTCCACCGGCTACTATTCAACCAGCCTCTCCACGGGGTCCTGTTCAACCATCCCTCCATGGGCTATTGTTCATCAAGCCATCCACCGACTACTGTTCAACCAGCCCTCCACAGGATCCTGTTCATCCAGCCCTCCACGGGGTCCTGTTCATCCACCCCCCAACCGGCTCGATCGATCAGGGTCCTGTTAATCCAGCGGCAACGACCTCTACTACCACGGGGTCTTGTTCA
>NC_041381.1:439255077-439303149 GCF_002162155.2 Triticum dicoccoides
AACATCGATCGGCTTTAGTTAGCAGCAGTAGCGAAGGAATCGCTCGATCAGGTTCAGTTAACAGCCATCAATCAATCGCTCGGGTTCAGTAACATGTAGCCTGCAGTTTAATCGCTCGAGTTTAGTTAGGCAAACGCGTTGCTCGGGTTCAGTTAGAGCCCAACGCCTTGCACCCACGCGCATACGTGTATGAGAGAAACACGCATCGCTTGGCCCCCAGCCACCCACCGTAACCGGGAACTCCCCGAAATTTTCCTTGCCCTCGCTTCTACCACAGTTTTTTCCATCATGGAAGGCCCAAAGAATGTCATGCAGCTGCCTCTCCAGCCCGCCCAGGATGAAAACCCCATTTTTTGTCATAGAAGTAGGAGCCCACCACATCTATGATGATACCGTGTTTTGTCACAATTATAGTCATAGAAGTGTTGTAAGCATGATAGGAAAAAAATCGTCCGACCCAAAATATCACGGATGTGTCTTTTTTTTGTAGTGATAGTAGTTAGCTAGATGGCTTCATCTCTCTCTTTGATTCTCAATACAAAGTTCTCCTCGATGTTCTTGGAGATCTATTTGATGTAATACTCTTTTGCGGTGTGTTCGCCAAGATCCGATGAACTGTGGATTTATGATCAAGATTATCTATGAATATTATTTGGTTCTTCTCTGAATTCTTATATGCATGATTTGATATCTTTGCAAGTCTCTTTGAATTATCGGTTTAGTTTGTCCTACTAGATTGTCTTTCTTGCAATGGGAGAAGTGCTTAGCTTTCGGTTCAATCTTGTGGTGTCCTTTCCGAGTGAAAGTAGGGGCAGCAAGGCACATATTGTATTGTTGCCATCGAGGATAACTCGACTGCGTTACCCATGATTGAAACACAAGTTGGAGACGTATCGGCCTATATCCCCGGTTACCAATGATTTAACAGTATATATCTTGTTTGGTGAGCCAATCGACTTCACCCGAGGATGAAGGTAGTAGAACAAAGAGGACACTGGTTGGCACTGCACCTGGCACCAACGGAATTTGGTGGTCACACAAGATGGGTTTTTCATCATATTGCTTGAGTTAATTCATCTATGTCATGTCATCTTTCTTAATGCATTACTCCGTTCTTTATGAACTTAATACTCTAGATGCATGCTGGATAGCGGTCAATGTGTGGAGTAATAGTAGTAGATGTAGGCAGGAATCGGTCTACTTGACACAGACGTGATGCCTATGTTCATGATCATTGCCTTATATGTCATCATAATTATGCGCTTTTCTATCAATTGTTCGGCAGTAATTTGTTCACCCACCATAATATATGCTATCTCGAGAGAACCCACTAGTGAAACCTATGGCCCCTGGGTCTCTTTTCCATTATAATGAATCTCGTTTACATCTTGCTAGTTTCTGATCTACTATTTTGCAATCTTTACTTTCCAATCTATAAACCAAAAATACCAAAAATATTTATTGTACTATCTCTATCAGATCTCACTTTTGCGAGTAACCGTGAAGGGATTGACAACCCATTTATTGCGTTGGTTGCAAGTTCTTGATTGTTTGTGCAGGTATTCGGTGATTTGTGCGTCGTCTCCTACTGGATTTATACCTTGGTTCTCAAAACTGAGGGAAATATTTATGCTACTTTGCTGCATCACCCTTTCCTCTTCAAGGGAATACCAACGCAAGCTCAAGAGGTAGCAAGAAGGATTTCCGGCGCTGTTGCCGCGGAGATCTTCGTCAAGTCAAGTCATACCATGTACTCGTCATAAACTCTTCTCACTTGCATTACATTATTCTCCATTCACCTCTCGTTTTCCTATCCCCACTTCTAAAATGATTTTTGAAAAGATTTGCCCTTTTGTTCGCCCTTCTTTCGTTCGATCTTTTGTTCGTTTGTGTTACCATGTGCCTTCGTTTTGCTTGCATCTTTGCTTAATAAAAGTTTATGGATCCTCATCCACTTGCAAATATTTTTAGAGATCCAGTTATGACGAATCAATTGCTAGTGAATATTGTGCACTAGATTATCTTCATGATGTTTGCTTGAAATTCGTGAAAATTGTGATGAAGAAATTTATGAAGAGATTCGCGATAGCTCCTTGAATAAAAAGCATGATTGCAATGATTTTACTATAAATTCTATTGATATCAATCGTGCTAATAATATGCAAAACCCCAAGCTTGGGGATGCTAGTTTTGCTATGTCCACTATTTGTTGCAATGATCATGATTGGGGTGATTCTTCTTATAATCTTAAAAATTTATTTAAGCCCCATGATGAATATGAGATTGATAATAGTGTTTGCAATAATATTGAAAGTGGGTTTGGAAGAGTGTCAACTTTCGATCCCACATATTTGGAGAATGTTCAATCTTATGAATTTTTTGATAAAACTGGGTTTGGAGAGGTCATGACTTTGGTTAACGTTAATCCCACTATTTTGGAAGAGTGTCAACTTCACATGCATGTGGATCATGTTGAGGATGTGTTATGTGATAGCTATATTGTTTAATTTTCTTATGATCCTACATGTAATTATTATAAGAGAGGAAAATATGGTTGTAGAAATTTTGATCTTACTAAATTACCTCTCTTCATATTGAGATTGCTATCGTCTCTTTTTTTTCTTGCATACACTAGTTTTTGCTTGCCTTGATAATTTGTTTGCTTATAAAATGCCTATGCATAGGAAGTATGTTAGACTTAGATGTGTTTGTCATGTGTTTTATGATGCTCTCTTTGTGTTTCAATTTTAATCTTTTATGTGAGCATCATTAAAATCTCAATGCCTAGCTAAGGGCATTGAACGATAGCGCTTGTTGGGAGGCAACCCAATTTTATTTTTGTTCTTTACTTTTTGTTCCTGTTTAGTAATAAATAATCTATCTAGCCTCTGGTTAGACGTGGTTTTATGTTTTAATTAGTGTTTGTGAAAAGTAAGACCTTTGGGATAGCTTACGGTGATAGTGGTGTTGATCCTGCTGAAAATCAGAAACTTTTGCGCTTAGTAAATTAGTTTTGAAGATTCACAGAAACATGCTTTTGATAATATTATTTTTGCTATGGATTGGTGCACAAATTACTCAGGTTTTCCTAATTTGGTAGGATTTTTAGAGTTACCAAAGTATTCAAGAGTTACAGAATACTACAGACTGTTCTGTTTTTGACAGATTCGGTTTTTCGCGTGTTGTTTGCTTATTTTGATGAATCTATGGGTAGTATCAGGGGGTATGAACCATAGAGAAGTTGGAATACAGTAGGTTTTACACCAATATAAATAAATAATGAGTTCACAATAGTACCTTAAAGTGGTGATTTATTTTCTTATACTAACGGAGGTTATGAGATTTCTGTTGAAGTTTTGTGTTGTGAAGTTTTGAAGTTTTGGATAAGGATTTGATGGACTTTGGAATAAGGAGTGGAAAGAGCTTAAGATTTTGGATGCCCAAGGCACACCAAGGTAAAATTCAAGGACAACCAAAAGCCTAAGCTTGGGGATGCCCCGGAAGGCATCCCAGCATCCCCTCTTTCGTCTTTGTCTGTCGGTAACTTTACTTGAGGCTATATTTTTATTCACCACATGATATGTGTTTTGCTTGAGGCGTCTTGTATGATTTGAGTATTTTCTTTTTAGTTTACCACAATCATCCTTGCTGTACACACGTTTTGGGAGAGACATGCATGAATCGTGATTTATTAGAATACTCTATGTGCTTCACTTATATCTTTTGAGCTAGACAATATTGCTCTAGTGCTTCACTTATATCTTTTTAGAGCACGACGGTGGTTTTATTTTAAAGAATTTGTTGAACTCTCATTATTCACTTATATTATTTTGAGAGTCTTTTAGAACAGCATGGTAATTTGCTTTGGTTACATCCAAGATGATGGGCATCCAAGATGGGTATAATATGATGGGCATCCAAGATGGGTATAATAAAAACTTTCATGTGAAGTGCATTGAATACTATGAGAAGTTTGATTCTTTATGTTTGTTTTGAGATATGAAGATGGTGATATTAGAGTCATGCTAGTAGAGTAGTTGTGAATTTCATAGATACTTGTGTTAAAGTTTGTGATTCCCGTAGCATGCATGTATGGTGAACCGTTATGTGATGAAGTTGGAGCATGATTTATTTATTGATTGTCTTCCTTATGAGTGGCAGTCGGGGATGAGCGATGGTCTTTTCCCACCAATCTATAGCCCTAGGAGCATGCACGTAGTACTTCGTCTCAATAAAAGATTTTTTTCAATAAGTATGTGAGTTCTTTATGACTAATGTTGAGTCCATGGATTATACGCACTCTCACCCTTCCACCATTGCTAGCCTGTCTTGTACCGCGCAACTTTCGCCCGGTACCATACACCCACCATATACCTTCGTCAAAACAGCCACCATACCTACCTAGCATGGCATTTCCATAGCCATTCTGAGATATATTGTCATGCAACTTTCCATTGTTTCGTTTATTATGACACGCTCCATCATTGTCATATTGCTTTGCATGATCATGTAGTTGACATCGTATTTGTGGCAAAGCCACCATTCATAATTCTTTCATACATGTCACTCTTGAATCATTGCACATCCCGGTACACCGCCGAAGGCATTCACATAGAGTCATATTTTGTTCTAAGTCTTGAGTTGTAAGTAAATAAAAGTGTGATGATCTTCATTATTAGAGCATTGTCCCATGTGAGGAAAGGATGATGGAGACTATGATTCCCCCACAAGTCAGGATGAGACTCCAGACAAAAAAATAAAAAAAAAGAGAAAAAAAGAGGCCATAAAAAAGAGAAGGCCCAAAATAAAAAAAATGATAGAAATAGAGAGAAGGGGCAATGCTACTATCGTTTTTTCACACTTGTGCTTCAAAGTAGCACCATGATCTTCATGATAGAGAGTCTCCTATGTTGTCACTTCCATATATTAGTGGGAATTTTCATTATAAGAACTTGGCTTGTATATTCCAATGATGGGCTTCCTCAAAGTGCCCTAGGTCTTCATGAGCAAGCAAGTTGGATGCACACCCACTTAGTTTCTTTTTGAGCTTTCATACACTTATAGCTCTAGTGCATCCGTTGCACGGCAATCCCTACTCACTCATATTGATATCTATTGATGGGCATCTCCATAGCCCGTCGATACGCCTAGTTGATGTGAGACTATCTTCTCCTTTTTGTCTTCTCTAGAACCACCCTTCTATTCCACCTATAGTGCTATATCCATGGCTCACGCTCATGTATTGCGTGAAGATTGAAAAAGTTTGAGAACACCAAAAGTATGAAATAATTACTTGGCTTGTCATCAGGGTTGTGCATGATTTGAATATTTTGTGTGATGAAGATGGAGCATAGCCAGACTATATGATTTTGTAGGGATAGCTTTCTTTGGCCATGTTATTTCGAGAATACATGATTGCTTTGTAAGTATGCTGGAAGTATTATTGTTTTTATCTCAATATTAAACTTTTGTCTTGAATCTTTCGGATCTGAACATTCATACCACAATAAATAAAAAATACATCATGTCATATTGCTTGAGTTAATTCCTCTACATCATGTCATCTTGCTTAATGTGTTACTCCGTTCTTTATGAACTTAATACTCTAGGTGCATGCTGGATAGCGGTTGATGTGTGGAGTAATAGTAGTAGATGCAGGCAGGAGTCGGTCTACTTGACACGGACGTGATGCCTATGTTCATGATCATTGCCTTAGATGTCATCATAATTATGCGCTTTTCTATCAATTGCTCGGTAGTAATTTGTTCACCCACCATAATATATTCTATCTCGAGAGAAGCCACTAGTGAAACCTATGGCCCCAGGTGTTGGGGATATAACTACTGAGTGTAAAACCGCCCAAGAGGGACCGGTTCACGCTCAACCATATTGAAGCCCACGAAGACTCAGAAGATGGCGCTTTACTATGCAAGCTTAGAGGCCCGGAGCCCAAAGGCGGATTAGGGCCCATAGTGGTAAACCGCCATAGACATATAGCTTGTATTGTAAGATAAGAAAAGGAGAGACCGAGCCGAACACTTGTATGAGTCAGCCTCGGGACTCTGTAAACCGGCTGGGCGTCAACCCGTGTATATAAGGGGACGGCCCGGTGGCGGTTCAGGAAAAAAAGGAGAACTCGAGACTCAGGCAAGCGTATTCCGCTCCCTGACCATCGAAACCCAATCAATCCCATCACAACTAGACGTAGGCTTTTACCTTCATCGAAGGGGCCGAACTAGTATAACTCTCGTGTCCCTTGTCCGGTTTAACCCCTTCAAGCTAACATGTAGCGATGGCTCCACGACTAAGTCCTTTCACAAGGACATCTGACGTGATAATTCCACGACAGTTGGCGCCCACCGTGGGGCTATCGCACGATGGTGTCGAGTTCTTGAAGGGCTGCTCTGAAGGACTCAAGGGGTACGTGATCGGCCGGATGACCAAAAGTTGTCGCGGCAAGCTCTACATCGATGATAAGGGATGGGGCCCCGAGGCCGGTTCAATTGAGTACGGATACCGGGTCCCCTTCGGCAGAATTCATGTCTTCATTGGCAAGATTGGCGACTCGGGCCCTGAGCCGGACATCTGCACTGACCTTGTCGAGACGGCTCAGCGTGCGAGTCCAGCCCGGGGTACGCCCGCCGTGAAGCATGCGTTCGTAGGATGTGTCCACGGGATCGGATCTGAACCGGTGTCTGAGGACGAGACAATGGTGTATTCCGACGATGAATCATCCACTGGTGAGACTGAGTCCTTGTACCAGATCCATGACGGCATGCCTAAGGGGTATTCCGATGGCAACAGTATTCCGGATTTCCTTGAAGCGCCGAGCCGGGTTGCTATTTACATGGCCGGCACACAGCCCGTGTTACAGTCTTCCTCTACCGCGGCAATGGATATCGGATTTGCGGCCGCGGCGGGTACCTCGGTGCGCCGGCCGGCGCAGGTTCTCGCCGGTTTAATGGATGCTTGGGCGACCTTGTTAACCGCGACAGTTACCCCGGACACGCGGAATCAGCACGATGCAGAGGTTGCAAGATTGAAGGAGCAAATTGCGCAGGCTAAGGAGGACCTGGTGGCTGAGGACATCAGGATGGCTGAGGAACAGGCCGCTTTGAATGCTCAATCGCAGCAGATACAAGCACAGAATTACCGGCTCATGTTAGATCGGACTGCGACAGAGGATGTGATCCGAAGGAAATATCGGTCACGATTGCCGCCGGTTTACGAAGGGGTAAATCTCTTTGAGACGCCAGGCGCTGGGCCGAGAAATCCGTCAGCTGCAAACCGAGCTGAAGCGCCTAGGGTCGCCCCGGATCAGCCGCAAGCAATGGAGCTACCCCGACGGACGGTAAACCCGCCACAGTATGTGCCTGCACCGCCGGGTCACTTTTCGAGCCCCGTGGATAACATGATTGCTGCGGCCTCACGCCTGGCCGCCATCCCGATGGAAGGAAATTCGATAGAGGCAGTCGAGACACGGCGAGCAAGAGATCTCCTTCAAACCACGGTGATGCAGCAGCAGGCTTATTCATACAGCCGGGATAGAATTCATTCAACTCCTCGTCCGAGCCCAAGTTATAGCAGGCGGATGGATGAACCGGAAGTATCTAGCAGTGCACGGCGTCGCAATGCTCAGGAAGTAGTGGATCATGGCAGGGCACGAAGGGATGGTACTTTGGGTCGTCATCAACCCGCCCCGGTTCAGCCAACAGTATCAGTTGATAGGGGCACCGGGCTTGCTTTCAGTTCCTGGGGAGTGCCGTGCCTTATTCCGGCTCTCCGAAACGTGCGTCTACCCAAAGATTTCAAGGGTCCACGCAAGGTGCCTAACTACACGGCGGATCAGCCGCCGGAGGCGTGGGTCGAGACTTATGAGATGGCAATGGAGATGCTGGATGTAGATGAGGCGGCTTGCGCAAAGTACTTCACGATGATGATAGAAGGAACAGCCCGGACCTGGCTGAAAAATCTGCCGGCTAATTCCATCGAGTCATGGGATCAGTTGAAGGCCCGGTTTATAGCCAACTTTAAGGATACGTGCAAACAACCCATGTCCATTGTAGATCTGGATGCTTGTGTTCAGGGCGAGAACGAGTCCACAACTCATTAGGTGCGCCGAGTCTCAGAAGTTTTGCACTCGGCCGACCGGATTAACGCCGGCCAAGCAATTATCACGCTGGAACGTAATTGCCGGTTTAAGTCGCTGAAGGAAAAATTGGGACGAATCAAACACCACTGCAATGACCTGGGAACCCTCATGGCAGCCTTGGTAAAATATGCCGATTCTGATAATACCAAGGATCCCAATTCTGATAATGAGAAGCCGGAGAAGGGAAAGAGGAATGGTGGTGCAAAGGAACAGCAGCACAACCAGGGAGGCCATGGGAATAATGGTAAGCATAAGGCGGGTTCAGATTTTGTGGCTAATGCTAACGTGCATCGTCGTAAGGGTAAACCGCCCAGTGCGGTGGAGCGATGAATCTGGAGCGCTTGATGAATCAGCCCTGTCCAAAGCATGGAACCAAGGAGGTCCCCGCAACTCATCTCTGGAAGGATTGCAACATTATGAGGCAGTTCAAAAACTCTGATCTCTTCCGATATGATCAGGGCCCATCGGGCGGTTCAGGTCCAGGTTTTCATAGTGGCGGCGGTTCAGGTTCTCGATTTCAGAACAATCAGAATAACCAGAACAACCATAGCGGTAATAACCAGCAGGGTAATCAGGGGAATCAACAGCAGTCAGGTTACCAGAGTAATCCGAAACAGCTGAATGGTGGACAATATCATGTGTTCACCACTAGTCTGTGCAAACGAGATCTGAAGCTGCAGAAGAGGGCAGTTAATGCGGTTGAACCGGCAGTTCCACGCTATCTGCGCTGGTCGGAGCAGCCCATCGTGTGGAGTAGGGAGGATCATCCGCCCCGGGTTGACAATCCGGGTCAGCTAGCTCTGGTGGTGGCACCTCAGGTGGGAGGTTACAAATTCACCAAAGTACTTATGGATGGAGGAAGCAGTATTAATATTCTGTATTATGAGACATTCCGCCGCATGGGGCTGACAGATAAGAATCTTAAACCGTCCAGTACTGTTTTTCATGGTGTAGTACCAGGAAAATCGGCGTATCCAGTGGGCAAGATCGCTTTGGAAGTTGTGTTCAGGGATGAGCACGATTCTCGGTCTGAGACATTGACTTTCGAGGTGGTGAGAATCCAGAGCCCGTATCACGCGCTGTTTGGGCGACCGGCTTATTCCAAATTCATGGCGAGGCCTTGTTATATTTACCTGCAGCTCAAGATGCCGGGTCACAAAGGAACCATCACGGTTCATGGAAATCGGAAAATCGCTTTGGATTGCGAAGAGAGTGATGCGGCTTATGCTGAGTCGGTTTGTGCTATAGAGGAGTTAAAGTTCTACAACGAGAATGTTGATCCGGCAGATATGACCCCTCTGAAGAAGCCTACCACTGAGCATGACCCAACCCTGCACTTCAAACCGGCGGATGAGACCAAACTTGTTGACTTTGTACCTGGAGATTCGTCCAAGCAGTTCAGCATCAGCACCAATCTGGATCCAAAATAGGAAAGCGCGCTCATCGAGTTCATCTGTGAGAACCGGGACATCTTTGCATGGAAGCCTTCTGACATGCCAGGTGTACCGAGGGAACTTGCTGAGCACACCCTTAATATCGATCCGAAGTTTAAACCGGTCAGGCAATTCCTTTGTTTCTTTAATGAAGAGAGACGCAAGGTGATTGGGGAGGAGGTAGCCCGGCTGTTGGCTGCTGGTTTTATCGCTGAAGTGTTTCATCCTGAATGGTTGGCTAATCCGGTGCTAGTTCTTAAGAAAAATGGGACTTGGCGCATGTGTGTGGATTACACTGACTTAAATAAAGCTTGCCCAGCTGATCCTTTTTCTCTCCCGCATATTGATTAGATCATTGATGCGACGGCGGGATGTGAGCGCCTGAGTTTTTTGGATGCTTACTCAGGGTACCATCAGATCAAAATGGCGGTTAAGGACCAGGAGAAAACAGCCTTCATCACTCCCTTTGGAGCCTTCTGCTACGTTTCTATGCCCTTTGGGCTCAAGAGTGCTCAGGCAACTTATCAGCGTCTTCACACACAGATTGGGCGTAATGTTCATGCCTACGTGGATGACATTGTGGTGAAATCCAGGGAAAAGGAGACATTGATAGCTGATCTCAAGGAGACGTTTGACAACCTCCGGGTTTACAAAATGATGCTCAACCCGGATAAGTGTGTCTTTGGTGTACCGGCGGGCAAGCTGCTAGGTTTTCTTGTATCTAACAGGGGCATTGAGGCTAATCCGGAAAAGATCAAGGCAATCGTATCCTCGGCTAAACCGACATGCATCAATGACGTTCAGCGTCTCGCAGGCCGAATTGCAGCTCTCAGCCGGTTTATCAGTCGTTTGGGTGAGAAGGCTATTCCCTTGTATCAGATGTTGAAGAAGGCGGATAATTTCGTCTGGAGTGATGCAGCCAATGCGGCTTTCGAGGAGTTAAAATGGCAATTGGTCGAACCGCCCGTTCTGGCAGCCCCAGTTGATCACGAGCCCTTACTGTTATATGTGGCTGCTAATGCCCGAGCGGTCAGTGTGGCTATCATTGTAGAGCGTAAAGAGGCCGGGAAGGAATTTCCGGTTCAACGACCAATATACTACATCAGTGAAGTTCTGATTGAGTCAAAGCAAAGCTATCCACATTGGCAAAAATTGGTGTATGGGGTTTTTATGGCCAGTCGAAAACTCAAGCAATATTTTCAAGGTCACCCCATCACAGTGGTTAGTTCGGCTCCCTTGGGCGATATCATCCAGAACAGAGAAGCAACTGGTCGGGTTGCAAAGTGGGCAATTGAACTTGGTCCACATGGTTTGAAGTATGTGCCTCGTACAGCCATCAAGTCTCAGGCTCTTGTGGATTTTATCAATGATTGGACCGAGTTACAAGCACCGGAAGAAAAGCCGGATAATACGTACTGGACTATTCATTTTGATGGGTCAAGGCAGTTGGAAGGCTCGGGGGCTGGAGTCGTTATTACTTCCCCCCGAGGTGATAAAATTTGCTACATCCTCCGCTTGATGTTTCCTTGTACTAACAATGCAGCTGAATATGAAGCTCTGCTTCATGGTCTCCGTGTGGCTAAAGAGATGAACTTAACTCGAGTTCGTTGCTTCGGTGATTCTGATCTAGTGGCTCAGCAAGTTTCTGGTACTTGGGGTTCTAAGGATCCACTCATGGCGGCTTACAGGCGTGAGGTAGATATTATGGCGGGTCACTTCAAAGGTTACCAGGTTGAGCATATTGATCGGCGCAAGAACGAAGCGGCAGACGCATTGAGTCGACTTGGATCTCAGCGTAAACCGGTACCTCCTAACACCTTTCTGGATATCTTGCATAACCTGTCTGTTAAATTACCTACAGAAGAGGATCTGGCTGTTCCTGATCCGGAGGCGCAGCTGGTGGCCGCTTTACACGTCGTGCCGGATTGGACGGTTCCGTATCTGGCGTATATGAACCAGGGTGAGCTACCAGATGATCAAGTCTTAGCCCGACGGATAGTTCGGCGTTCTAAGTCCATGGTTATTCACAATGGCGAGTTGCACCGTTGTAGTGTTTCCGGTGTATTTCAACATTGTGTTTCTCCGGAAGAAGGCAAAGCGATCCTCCGGGAAATTCATGAAGGGGATTGTGGTCATCATGCCGGTTCAAAGTCCTTGGTTGCAAAGGCTTTTCGTCACGGGTTTTACTAGTTGACAGCTCATGCTGATGCAGAGGATCTGGTAAAGTGATGTGATGCTTGTCAAAAATTTTCCCGCAGAGCTCATGTTCCGGCTCAGGAGCTACGGATGATTCCCATCACATGGCCTTTTGCTACTTGGGTCTTGATATGGTGGGGCCTTTTAAGCGTTCCCGAGACAAAAAACCCACTTATTGGTGGCGGTTGATAAATTCACTAAGTGGGTTGAAGCGGAGCCTGTTAGCAATTGTGATGCAGCAACGGCGGTTCAATTCCTCAAAAAGATCATTTTCCGTTTTGGTTATCCACACAGCATCATCACGGATAATGGTACTAACCTCTCCAAAGGCGAGATGGAGGATTTCTGTCAAAGAGAGCATATCCGGCTTGACCTAGCATCTGTGGCGCACCCTCAATCCAACGGTCAAGCAGAGTGAGCTAATCAAGAAATTTTAAAGGGTCTTAAACCCCGGCTCATGATTCCCTTGAAACGAACGCAAGGTTGTTGGGTGGAAGAATTACCTTATGTGTTGTGGAGCATCAACACCACCCCCAATCGATCAACAGGATATACGCCTTTTTTCATGGTCTACGGGGCAGAGGCGGTTCTCCCAAGTGATATACGTCATGATTCCCCCCGGGTTGCTAATTATGTTGAAGCGGACAACGAGCAAGCCCGCCAAGAGGCACTGGATTTGCTAGATGAGAAGCGGGATATGGCTTTGGCACGCTCGGCAGTTTATCAACAAGACCTGCGGCGTTATCACAGCCGTCGGGTTAGGACAAGAGCCTTTCAAGAAGGTGACTTGGTGCTCCGGCTTATCTAGGATCAGACCGGGATACACAAGTTATCCCCGCCTTGGGAAGGACCCTTTGTGGTCAGTAAGAATCTTCACAACGGATCATACTACCTCATTGACGTTCGAGATGACTCACGCAAATCTGAGGAAGAGACCCGGTGGCCTTGGAACATAGCTCTCCTTCGGCCTTATTACACTTGAGCCATGGGCTCTCTTTTATGTACATATTTTGACAATGTATATATTATCGTCAATAAATAAATCAGCATCCTTGCTTCAAAGCGGGGCCTTTGCTGTTTTTTCTCAAACATTCTTTGAGTTACATGGGGGCTTCAGATAACAAAGCGGAGTACTATCCCTTAAAGCGGCTATCACGCCACAAAGCTTGGGAGCTTCACACCCAAAGGGCCAAAGAGAGTTTCGATGCTATGCACAACTCAAACATAGGCACCTAATGAGCACCGCTCATCACGTTACTTGGGGGCTCCTTGGTCCAATACCAAGAAGTCTGAATGGACCCTTGTAGCTGGGTATTGACCCACGGCTTGGAAGCCTGGTATATTTACCTAAAACCCCGGGTTAACCTGCCTTCATCAAGTAACACGCTCCTATCCAGGTCATCCTGGCACGGCCCTCCGAACGTTTGACATTTACTCTCCTTGAGACCCTGCACTTGTCAAAGTTCAAACGGTGATTGGCTAGTTGGAGGTCTATCTTAAAAGGCTTTGTTAAATGGTTCAACTCAGTGGCCTGGCAGCCCACAAAAAGCCTTGCATTTGGGCCTGGCAGCCCCCAAAAAAGCCTCGACTACATGGTTTTTCATTTTGAACTTTGGCTAATTTTAATCGTTTTCCTTTTGGCTTGCTCAAACATCTTCTCAGCCCGGCATTTCTTAGCCCAGCTTGGTTTGCAATTTTACGTTGACAGACCTTTATCTTAAACTGGAGTTTTCATAACCCGGCTTGGCGTTGATTTCCTATCAACAGCCCGGATCACCTGGTGTGAATCATCACCCGGCATGACTTAATCTACAACATCAGAAAATGATGGAGATACAAATAATTCAGATTTGGGTTTTTTACCCTTATCATATTTCAAGCTGGCCCACCAACTAGCCAGGGATATTATACTACCAGAATTGCATATTATGATACTTGGAACAAAAATTGACATTGATATGGCGAGTTCATGCAAAATATCTCTTGCGCGATGGCAGCAGATCAGCATAAGTTTTTTGCTATCCTATTACACGGCGCTCCGAGGCCCAAAATATGGAAATATTCATGGATCATTCCTGATATATCAATTGCCTTGACGGATTAAGCTTCATCACTGGGTTGACGCGAGGTAGATGGATCATGTTACGTCGGTTCAACCTCCTCATCCAAGGGCTGGAAGTCGTTGGTGGTCCAGTCAATCCGGGTTAAAGCCTGAAAGACAGCCTCTTCACTTATAAGCTCAGCTGGATCAATGTCAGGAGCGTAAGTATGCTTACGGATTGGTGGAATGAGGCTCTGCACTTCAGGAATCACGGCTTCAACCCGTTTGTTGTCTGCATCATAGAACGATCGGTGAACCGTCAGGTTCGCTTCTTCTGCTAGTTGACTCGCCAAAGGACGCATCTCCCTTGTTACCCGTTTCAGGGCGTCATTGTCAAACTCTTCGCCATTTTCTTGGGCACTAGGGAAGCCTTTGGATATATCCGCCGGGTCAAGATCAGCTATCCATGCCTTGGCTCGAGTCAGCGCCAGCAAAGCGCCCGCCCGAGCAGCGGATCGCTTCAGCTCTTCTATTTGCGCTGGTGTCATTGAGAGACGATCCAGCGTATCCTTGATAAGTGTTGGTGCCGCGTTATCATATGAAGCTGCGCATATAACCCGTTGAGCGCCGGTATACAGCTGTTCAATCAGTGTATATGCCACTTTAAGCTTCTTCCGCATGTCAGAACCTAGGTGAGCGATGCGACTTCCTATATCGGTTCAAGAAATACATGTTAAACTGATGAATTTTCAAAGGGATACAACTTTTGGCAATCACTACTTACCAAATATGGCGAAGGTCATGGCGTTGATTTGGTGCTTTAGCCCAGATAATTCTTCTGCCGCCGGTTTAAGAGCCGCTTCAGCAGTTTCTGCTCGCTTCATTAGACCGGCTTTCTCGGTGTCCCAGTTGGCCTGCTCAGATTTGAACCATGCCTTAAGCTGCTCCATGGTGGTCAGGGCGGTTTTCAGCTCATCCTTGGCTTTGATGGTTTCTGCTTGTTGAGTCTCAAGATTTGCTCGAAGATCAGCAATTTGGGAGGTTTGGTGATTTATTTCACTCTGCAACAGTAAGAAAGCATGTTAATATTTTTTATTCAAAGTCCCAAGCATATAACCAGTTATACACTCGGCACTTGGGGGCTAATGCGGATCATTTTTTATATGGATATTTCAAAGTCCCAAAGATTAATACATGTTTTAATCATGGCACTTGGGGGCTAATGTATGTTCAGCCAAAGAAGTATGAAGTATACAAAGTACCGGTTTGACTTTCTCAGGACAAACCGGCCCTTGGGGGCTACAATGCAATAAAGGGGCAGAGTTTTTAAAAGTGCAATGTTTACCTCATAGCGCTCTTTCATCAGATTCACTAAACTGGCTTCAAAATCACGGCTTGTGTACAGCCGGTTCAGAAAGCCGGAATGAAGATCTTGAGCGGAGAAATCGGTATAAGCAGACAGATCAGTTGTACCCTTTCCTTTGTTCATGGCAGTAGATTCATCCTTAGCAGTATGCTTTGATAGAGCAACCAGATTTCCAGGGGCGTTGTATGCAGTGCCTGTAACAATAACGTCATCATCCTTGGCCGGGCTAGAGGAATCAATATGTTGAACAGGACTTGGCGGTTTGTCAGCTGAATGTGGCGGATCGGCAATTGAGTCCTGCTGTTCCATTGTCGGGCTTGGAGGAGCAGGAGGATTTGAAGTATCAGCTTCTGCGGTTGGATCAGCTTCTGGCGGTTTAGCATTGCCATCTTGATTAGGCCCAGCAGAACTGTCCATAGCAACCTCTTGATGTTCGGGTGTCTTTTCCAGATCAACTCCAACAGTAGGGTCGCTGGTCTTGGCTTTCTTGCTTAATCGAGCTTTGGCGCTATAACATAAAAGGTTAGAGTATGGTAAACCGACAAAGTAAAGTTACAAAACAGGTAACACTTACCTAGCGACAACTTTGAGAGGAGGCAATTGGGTGGTCGACGAACCGCCAGACGAACTGGAAGAGGCCTGGTAATTTGGGTCAGACGGATTGAGAGGGCATCGGAAGAAACCTTTTAAGGGGTATTGTTTTTCAGGAGAGCAAGTCACCTCTGGATGGCGTTTCCGGGGGGGCATATCAGCTAAGCCGGATGAGGTAATTTGTTGACCACTATGCCGGGTTGTGCGACGTTCTTCTGCTTGCCGTTTCTTCAAAGAAAATTTTGGATCCAAATGAGCAACGGGGTGAGATTGTTTTACTTTCCGGACTGCACGGCGAACTCTTTGAGCCGGCACAGGCTCTGAGTCGAAAGAGAGAAGAATTACCTCAATATGATCTGCATGGCTAGCCTCAGTTTCATCCTGAAGAGGATCATTGTCAATAAGATGTACGAAAAGGGTGCCAAGTGAATCAAGTTCTACCTTTGCGTCTGATTCTTCCTCCTCCGGCGGATCAGAAGATTCGGCGGCTTTCCTCTTGACGGCCTTCTTGGTGACCTTGGTTTTTACACGAGGGGCACGGGCCGGTTTGTTACGTTTCCAGAAAGAGTTGTCAGCCTGAGATAAAGGTAAAGAAAGGTTAGTAAAGAGTCAATACGGAAGCCAGTAAGATATGTACATGAACTTACTGCTGGCGGTTTGTTTGAGACACAAAACGGAGCCAAACCGGTTTGGCTGCATGCAGAGACCGGTTCATCAAGCATCTTCTTGACACATTCAGTGATTTCAAGTTTGGTCATTATTACTTTATGATGACGTTGAGGATCTTTTGCACTTCCGGTATACTCATGCATCAATCCAGGGCGGCAACTCAAGGGCAGAATGCCCCATGAAACCCAGCAGCGGACAAGATCAATGCCAGTTAAACCATTGGCCATTAGAGCCCGGAGCTTGGCGAGTTGAGGAGCAAAATTCTTCCGTTCCGCGGCAGTTAGACGCGGAGGCATTGGGTGGCCATTGCTAAGCCGGTGAGAGCGGTAGCCCGGCAAGGGATTTTCTCCATCAGGGGCAGTATTCCGGCAGTAAAACCAGGTCTGGTTCCAATCTTTGGGATGGCTATGGTGTTTGGCATGAGGAAAATCAACTTCTTTCCTTTTTTGAATTGATACGCCACCAAGCTCTGTGTTGGGGCCGTCTGAGAATTCTGTGCGGCGGTTTAGATGAAAGAAATCCCGGAACAATTCCACGGTTGGCTCTTCTTGAAGATAAACTTCACAGAAAACTTGAAAGTTGCATATATTTGATACAGAATTCGGACCAATATCTTGCGGATGAAGATGGAAGCTAGCAAGGACATCCCGGAAAATTTTTGATCCGGGCGGGCTAAATCCCCGGTCTAAATGTTGCATAAACACAATTACTTCTCCCTCTTGAGGTTCAGGTGGGCATTCCGGTCCCGGAACTCGCCAATGGAGAGTATTCTTCGAAGCTAAGGCACCGGTGGTGACGTAACCATTGATCTCTGTCTCCGTGATCCGGGAGAGAACCCAATTGCAGGCAGAAAATTGCTTCGACATTCCAGAAAGAGGAACTGCAAATGAAAGTTTCCGATTTAAGGCGTCTAATTCAGTGTTAAACCGGAGAAGGATACTGTGTGAGTTTAGTTGGCGGTTTAAGAGAGGGCTAATGTTATATGGCGGATTGACTTTTAAGGAGTTAAACCGCCTATAGGCAGGATAGTCAGAATTTGAAATTTCTGCTAAGTGTTACAAAAACAGGTTTCATAATATGGCAATGTGATTTTGGATCTACCGTGGATAACTAAAGGAAATGTTTCTGAGCCCTACAATGGCGCTAAATAGGAACAGAGACGAACCAGACAGAGTCTATGCAGAAGCAGTAAGATGTTATGGTGCGGTGAACTAACAACATGGATCTAGCCGCAGTTCAAAGCAGTCAGGCGCACACATATATACTCAATAGGAAGACTAGAAGAAGGAACACAAGAGAACTGATGAACGGCGATGAACATGGATGAACTGGAAACCCTAATGAAGATCTAGGGTTACGCGGAAGAGAGCTCACCAAGGCCACACAGCGGCGGACGAACGCTGCAGGGTCTCTGGAACAAACAGGGTGATGCAGCGGCCTTGGTCGGTGCAGAGTCGAAGATCGACGGCGGCGGCGGCGCTGGGGTTTTCTTTCGGTCGCGAGGAAGAAGAAGAGAAGAAAGGGGGAGAAAATGAAAGTGCCCGTCGGGCCTATTTATAACAGGGCAAGGGATAAGTGACAGGCGCGAGAATCGAGGAGTCCAATGCGGCAAGTGGCGCAGCTGTCGCCTCGATTTCTGGATGACATTAAATAAAGGGAATCTTTTTATTCATTTTTTACAGAAATGACGTCATGATGATCCGTTGCTGTATCCAGAGGATGACGTCACGGCGGTTTAACAAAAGAAGGCATCGTGGCGGTTTATGAGAAATGAAGGAAGGCGTTCACAGGATTATTCTAAGTATTGAAGATTAACATGAACAGGTTCAAATCAATCTGGGGCCTAATGTTGGGGATATAACTACTGAGTGTAAAACCGCCCAGGAGGAACCGGTTCACGCTCAACCATATTGAAGCCCACGAAGACTCAGAAGATGGTGCTTTACTATGCAAGCTTAGAGGCCCGGAGCCCAAAGGCGGATTAGGGCCCATAGTGGTAAACCGCCATAGACATATAGCTTGTATTGTAAGATAAGAAAAGGAGAGACCGAGCCGAACACTTGTATGAGTCGGACTCGGGACTCTGTAAACCGGCTGGGCGTCAACCCGTGTATATAAGGGGACGATCCGGTGGCGGTTCAGGAAAAAAAAGGAGAACTTGAGACTCAGGCAAGCGTATTCCGCTCCCTGACCATTGAAACCCAATCAATCCCATCACAACTAGACATAGGCTTTTACCTTCATCGAAGGGGCCGAACTAGTATAACTCTCGTGTCCCTTGTCCTGTTTAACCCCTTCAAGCTAACCTGTAGCGATGGCTCCACGACTAAGTCCTTTCACAAGGACATCTGACGTGATAATTCCACGACACCAGGGTTTCTTTTTCATTATATTGAATCTCGTTTACATCTTGCTAGTTTCCGATCTACTATTTTGCAATCTTTACTTTTCAATCTATAAACCAAAAATACAAAAATATTTACTTTACTATCTCTATCAGATCTCACTTTTGCGAGTGACCGTGAAGGGATTGACAACCCCTTTATCGCGTTGGTTGCAAGTTCTTGATTGTTTGTGCAGGTATTCGGTGACTTGTGCGTCGTCTCCTACTGGATTGATACCTTGGTTCTCAAAACTGAGGGAAATACTTATGCTACTTTGCTGCATCACCCTTTCTTCTTCAAGGGAAAACCAATGCAAGATCAAGAGGTAGCAACCATTGATCTGATGAATACCATGTTTTTTCCAACTATACCTTTCCACAAGCACTCCTTGTTTCCTATATGCCACCACCACTCACACAACAGGTTGATATTAAACCTTTCTAGATCAATGTCAAGCCTACTTTTTTCTCTGGTCTACATATAACGGGCCATCTTACCATATGGTATTTCGTCTTGATACCACTCCCATGGAAAAATAATCTCCTAATGGACTTATCCACCCTACCAAAATTAGTTTTGGGGAATCTGTACATAGAAAAGCAGTATACGGGTACGTTGGTCACCCTACTACCAAGGGATGGAGCTCGGGACTCTCATCCATCCAATTCTTTGTTATTTTCTCATCAGCAGGCACCCAGTTAGTCACATGCACTCTGCAATCACATACTGGTGCCCCCAAATATCTTATAGTCCAATACCACAATTGATAGTTGAAAATATCAGCATACATCTACCCTCTCATATCATCATACAACACCATCAAATCGTCATTTTAAACCAGACATTTGTTCAACAAATACGGAAACTGTTTCAGATTCCTAGCACTTTCAGTGGCATCTTGTATGAACAAGATTGTGTCATTGACATATTGTAAAATGGTCACCCCTTTTATTAACCATGTGATAAATAAAGAAACAATATGGGCCCTATTTCGAGCAAGCCGAACAGTCTTTTGCAAATAGTTAAATGCAGTGTTAAAAATAAAAGGTGATCCCCTGACACCTTTTAACCTCCCAAAGTTTATCCCAACCACGTCATTAACCTTGACATTAAAAGTTGCAGCTTAACCACTACAACAAACCAACTCATCCTTGTCTCATTAAATACTCCTTCATTCGGACCATGGAAAAGAAATTTCCAGTTCACCTTGTCATAAGCCGTTTCACCTTGTCATGTAGAGACCTCACTCCATCCATAATTTTTATTCCTTTAGTGAAGGAATTCTAACACACAAACATCAATTTGTTCATAAATGGTTTTACTATCTCATCCATCGCCTTTGGGACCATTTTGAACACAACTGATAACAAACAAATGAGTCTATTTCTAGATTATGTTAGCATCAACTCCTTTTGGAATTAGAGTGATCATTCCAAAATTTTAACCTTTCCAAGTCCATTCTTCCATCATGAAACTCATGTAAAGACATCATAACATCATCCTTAAAGAAATGCGAACCCAGCTGATAGAATTGAATAGAAATCCATCACAACCCGCAATCCTATTTTTTTCTCATACCACCAGTAACACTTTTAACCTCCTGCTCGCTGAAAGGCTTGCATATATTAATGTTATCTTCTACAGGTAATCTTGAAGAACACGCATTTACAAAGCTATCTTTCTTAGCACGCAATCTAGCGGTTCTTTCCTTGCACTCGTCAATGGAAATTCTCATTGCTTTGAGAGACTCATTGATATCATGCTTAGGAGAAGAAGATCTACGTTTAAGAGAATCAACATCAAGCGAAAGTCTATCAACGTTCCTAGCCAAATCATCAACTTTGAGCAATTTTTCTTCAAGCAAAGCATTAAAATTCTTTTGAGAGACCATAAATTCTTTCACACTATTTTCAAAATCAGAGGGCATCTTATTAAAATTACCATAAGAATTATTGTAGGAATTTCCATAATTATTAGAGGAATTTCTAGGGAACGGTCTAGGATTAAAGTTTCCTCTATAATCATTGTTTCCAAAATTATTCCTACCAACAAAATTTACATCCATAGATTCATTATTATTCTCAATCAAGGTAGATAAAGGCATATCATTGGGATCAATAGAAGAACTCTTAGTAGCAAACAATCTCATAAGCTCATCCATCTTTCCACTCAAAACTTTAATTTCTTCTATAGCATGCACCTTTTTACTAGTAGATTGTTCGGTGTGCCATTGAGAATAATTAGCAATAATATTATCAAGAAGTTTTGTAGCATCTCCTAAAGTGATTTCCATAAACGTGCCTCCGGCGGCCGAATCTAAAAGATTTCTAGAAGCAAAGTTTAATCCGGCATAAAAATTTTGTATGATCATCCATAAATTCAAACCATGAGTAGGGCAATTGCGAATCATCAATTTCATTCTTTCCCAAGATTGGGCAACATGCTCATGATCAAGTTGTTTAAAATTCATAATATCATTCCTAAGCGAGATGATCTTAGCGGGAGGAAAATATTTAGAGATGAAAGCATCTTTGCACTTGTTCCAAGAATCAATACTATTTTTAGGCAAAGACGAAAACCAAACTTTAGCACGATCTCTAAGTGAAAACGGAAATAACTTCAATTTAACAATATCATTATCCGTATCTTTCTTCTTTTGCATATCACACAAATCAACAAAGTTGTTTAGATGAGTAGCGACATCTTCACTAGGAAGGCCGGTGAATTGATCTTTCATAACAAGATTCAGCAAAGCAGTATTGATTTCACAAGACTCAACATCATTAAGAGGACCAATTGGAGTACTAAGGAAATCATTATTAATGGTATTGGAGAAATCACACAATTTGGTATTATCTTGCGCCATGGCAACAAGTAATCCAACACACAAGCAAACAGAAAAAGGCAACCGAAAGACAGAGGAGATTGGGAAAGAGAGGGCGAATAAAACGACAAGGCTGAAGTGGGGGAGAGGAAAATGAGAGGCAAATGGCAAATAATGTAAATGCGAGGGAGATGAGTTTGTGATGGGTACTTAGTATGTCTTGACTTGAGCGAAGACCTCCCCGGCAACGGCGCCAGAAATCCTTCTTGCTACGGCTCGAGCTTGCGTTGGTTTTCCTTGAAGAGGAAAGGGTGATGCAGCACAGTAGCGTAAGTATTTCCCTCAGTTTTTGAGAACCAAGGTATCAATCCAGTAGGAGGCTCCTCACAAGTCCCACGAACCTACACAAACAAACAAAGAACTCGCAACCAACGCGATAAAGGGGTTGTCAATCCCTTCACGGCCACATGCGAAAGTGAGATCTGATAGAGATAGTATGATAAGATAAATATATTTTTGGTATTTTATAATATAGATGCAGAAAATAAAGATGCAAATAAAAGTAGATTGAAAGCTTATATGATAAAGGATAGACCCGGGGGCCATAGGTTTCACTAGTGGATTCTCTCAAGATAGCATAAGTATTACAGTGGGTGAACAAATTACTGTCGAGCAATTGATAGAAAAGCGAATAATTATGAGATTATCTAGGCATGATCATGTATATAGGCATCATGTCCGCAACAAGTAGACCGACTCTTGCCTGCATCTACTACTATTACTCCACACATCGACCGCTATCCAACATGCATCTAGAGTATTAAGTTCATAAGAACAGAGTAACGCATTAAGCAAGATGACATGAAGTAGAGGGATAAAATCAAGCAATATGATATAAACCCCATCTTTTTATCCTCGATGGCAACAATACAATACGTGCCTTGCAACCCTTTTTGTCACTGGGTAAGGACACCGCAAGATTGAACCCAAAGCTAAGCACTTCTCCCATGGCAAGAAAGATCAATCTAGTAGGCCAAACCAAACCGATAATTCGAAGAGACTTGCAAAGATAACTCAATCATACATAAAAGAATTCAGAGAAGATTCAAATATTATTCATAGATAAACTTGATCATAAACCCACAATTCATCGGATCTCGACAAACACACCGCAAAAAGAGTTTACATCGAATAGATCTCCACAAGAGAGGGGGAGAACATTGTATTGAGATCCAAAAAGAGAGAAGAAGCCATCTAGATAATAACTACGGACCCGAAGGTCTGTGGTAAACTACTCACAACTCATCGGAGGGGCTATGGTGTTGATGTAGAAGCCCTCCATGGTGGATTCCCCTTCGGCAGACCACCGGCGACGGCTCCAAGATGGGATCTCGCAGATACATGAGGTTACGATGGCGGAAATATTTCTTCGGTGACTCCCTGGATGTTTTTGGGGTATGTAGGCTTATATAGGAGGAATAAGTACGTCGGTGGACGCCCGAGGGGCCCACGAGACAGGGGGCGCACCCAGGAGGGGTGGGCGCGCCCTCCTATCTCGTGGCCGCCTCGGCTGCTTCTTGGCTTGCACTCCAAGTTCTCCGGATCATGTTCATTCCAAAAATCACGCTCCCGAAGGTTTCATTCCATTTGGACTCCGTTTGATATTCCTTTTCTTCGAAATACTGAAATAGGCAAAAAAAACAGCAATACGGGCTGGGCCTCCGGTTAGTAGGTTAGTCCCAAAAATGATATAAAAGTGTAAAATAAAGCCCATGGACATCCAAAACAGGTAATATAATAGCATGGAACAATCAAAAATTATAGATACGTTGGAGACGTATCAGCCGTCGGTGCAGGCAATGGATCCACAAAGGCAATCAGATCTCGCGGGAGACTGGTAGCACGGCAGTCGCGGAACCACGACGAAGCTCCGTCGATGCACATGCTCAATCCATCGCCGGCGTGCCCATGCTTATTACGTCAATTTCCTATTAGCTAGGTGGGACCTAATTAACCTATATTAATTTCCTATTAGCTTAACACACTGTCCCAATCAACCTCTATCAGGTGAGCCACCCCTCTAAATAATTTGTTAAACTAGTTACAAAAACAATCAAAGCACCAAACATGTGCCCATGTGACTTTCAGACCGGGTCCCACTTGTCATCCACTATGAGCTTGTCCCACATGTAGGTGACATATGGAGAGTTTTTTTTCAAAGGTAGGCTCCACATGTAAGTGTGTAGCGACCAGACCTCAAACATTCTGATCTCTGTGCATCAGTGTCATCCCTGGATCGGTAATGCTGACACGCACAGTACTTGAAGTTTCAATCACACACTTATTACATTGAAATGTCTCAAAATAGAACTTATTTCAATAATATGGCTTAAGGCCATCTAAAATTGATTACAGCGGAAGGCTTGGAAGATAAAGTGAGTCCATCAACTCCAACGGCATCATTGAGTGAAAGACAACGACCTATGGCACCTTACTCGTCATCTGAAAAGTATGCAACATGAACGTTGCAGCCCGAAATGGGTCAGCACATGGAATATGCTGGCAATGTAACACGTATAGTAATGAACAGAATAAATGCTATCACTACATGCATATATGGCTGTTGGAAAGCTTTATGGTTAACAGTTTTGCATAAAGCCAATTTTTCCCTACAACAAAGGAATAAATTTTATTTAACTATCATGGTGGTTGTTAAACATTGAGAAGGTTCCTCCAACTCAATCCCAATTAAGCATCATCATTAAACCCAACCAAATTATATTAAGAGTGACGAGATCAACATGATAATCCAAGAACTAGATACTCAAAACGTCCATAACCGGGGACACAGCTAACCATGATTAGTTTGTACACTCTGCAGAGGTTTGCGCACTTTTCCCCACAAGACTCGAATACATCCATGGTCGAAGAATCGAGACACAGTCTTTTTGAAACTATAACTCTTTAATCTGGGTGGACAGTTACACCTACTTTCCCCTACATCTGCTAGCCCACCACTGAAAGAGGTCTTGCAGCTTACTCAACTATGCTAGAGCCCATAATAGCTTGTGGCTGCACACGGAAGTTTCTAGCATGAATAATCTTATGATCCCTTTGAGCCTGGGTGGCGGACCGTAGGATGATCACACGGGTACTCCGGGATATCCTTGGACTACACTGGATTCTCCAGGTGCCCTGACAACCACCGGGTACTCCAGGGTGCCTTCAGGCAATCCACCCAGATGTGTGTTAAACTAGCCATCTTAAGTTAACCATTAAGTAACAACACTCACATCTGTCATGAATCACTCGAAACAAACCACGTCTACAAGCATAGCATAGAAATATAAGCAACGTAAAAGTAACTCCCAAAGGTTTGATAGTAAATAGGTAAATAGGTACTACCTCATCTACTTCCCAAAACCCACATGTTAAACAGATCCTAACCATGCAATTGTTTGAGGATTTATCTAATGCAATAAAACTGGGTAGTAAATAGGTATGATCAAGGTGTTACTTGCCTTGCTGATGGTCCGTGTAACCTAGAGACTCGTATTAGCACGCTTCGCACTCCGGGTACTTGATGTCTACTACACAACCTTCTTCTTGTAGACGTTGTTGGGCCTGCAAGTGCACAGGTTTGTAGGACAGTAGCAAATTTCCCTCAAGTGGATGAAGATAGTCTCTCTCAACCAACCCTACAACCAAATAACAAAGAGTCTCTTGTGTCCCCAACACACTCAATACAATGGTAAATTGTATAGGTGCACTAGTTTGGCAAAGAGATGGTGATACAAGTGCAGTATGGATGGTAGATAAAGGTATTTTTAATATTAAATAATAAAAACAGCAAGGTAACTAGTGATAAAAGTGAGCGTAAACGGTATTGCAATGATAGGAAACAAGGCCTAGGGTTCATACTTTCACTAGTGCAAGTTCTATCAACAATAATAACATAGATAGATCATATAACAATCCCTCAACATGCAACAAAGAGTCACTCCAAAGACACTAATAGCGGAGAACAAATGAAGAGATTATGGTAGGGTACGAAACCACCTCAAAGTTATTCTTTCGGATCAATCTATTCAAGAGTTCGTACTAGAATAACACCTTAAGACACAAATCAACCAAAACCCTAATGTCACCTAGATACTCCATTGTCACCTCAAGTATCCGTGGGCATTATTATACGATATGCATCACACAATCTCAGATTCATCTATTCAACCAACACAAAGTACTTCAAAGAGTGCCCCAAAGTTTCTACCGGAGAGTCAAGAACGTGTGCCAACCCCTATGCATAGGTTCATGGGCGGAACCCGCAAGTTGGTCACCAAAACATACATCAAGTGGCACATGATATCCCATTGTCACCACATATAAACACGGCAAGACATACGTCAAGTGTTCTCATAAAAGACTCAATCCGATAAGATAACTTCAAAGGGAAAACTCAATTCATCACAAGAGAGTAGAGGGGGAGAAACATCATAAGATCCAACTACAATAGAAAAGCTCGGGATACATCAAGATTGTGCCATAGAGGGAACATGAGAGAGAATGAGAGAGAGAGAGAGAGAGAGAGAGATCAAACACATAGCTACTGGTACATACCCTCAGCCTTGAGGTTGAACTACTCCCTCCTCGTCATGGATTGCGTCGGGATGATGAAGATGGCCACCGGTGAAGGATCCCCCCTCCGGCAGGGTGCCGGGAAGGGCTCCCGAGAGGTTTTTGGTGGTTATAGAGGCTTGTGGCGGTGGGACTCCCGATCTATCTTGATATTCAATGGTTTTAGGGTACGTAGGCTTATATAGGGAAAAGAAGTCGATCAGGAGGTGCTCGAGGGATCCACGAGACAGGGGGCGCGCCCAGTAGGGGGGCGCCCCCTATCTCCTGTGCTCCTCGAGTATATTCTGACATGGACTCCAAGTCTCCAGGATGATAATCTTCCAAAAAATCACGTTGCCGAAGGTTTCATTCCGTTTGGACTCCGTTTGATATTCCATTTCTTCGAAATACTGAAATAGACAATAAAACAACAATATGGGCTGGGCCTCCGGTTAATAGGTTAGTCCCAAAAGTAATATAAAAGTGTATAATAAAGCCCATAATCATTCAAAACAGATAATAAAATAGCATGAATGCTTCATAAATTATAGATACGTTGGAGACGTATCAGCATCTCCAAGCTTAATTCCTACTCGTCCTCGAGTAGGTAAATGATAAAAGAAAGAATTTATGAAGTGTGAATGCTAGAGGTGCACAAGTTTGATCAATGATAATTTCAATCACCTTTTCTAGCATGATTATATGTCATAACAGTAGTTCATCTCATAAAACTATTCATAATCAAGTAATAAGCTATTCACATGTTAAAGCATAGACCATAAACATTCTTGAAAACTAGCAAACTTCATTCTTAGTCATCAAAACAATTGCAATTCATCTTACTTTCAGGAAGAGTCTATGTCAGAGCTTTGATTTAGCAAACTTCACATACTCAACTATCATATAGTCTTCTACAATTGCTAACACTCATGCAATACTTGTGGTTATGAAGTTTTAATCAGAGACGGAGAAAGATTGGGGCTTATAATGTTGCCTCCAAACGTATTCACCTTTGGGTGATGTCAACAATAATAGTTCATGCTAACGTACATCCAATTGGATATATATATCAGGATCACCCTAACACAAAGTGCTTGCCAGAGGATAAAATGAAAAAGGGAAAGGTGAAGATCACCTTGACTCTTGCATAAAGTAAAAGACATAAAGTAAAAGATAGGCCCTTCGCAGAGGGAAGCTGAGGTTGTCATGCGCTTTTAGGGTTGGATACACAAAATCTTAATGTGAAAGAATGTCACTTTATATTGACCCTTGTATATGGACCTTTATTATGCAGTCAGTCGCTTTTATTGCTTCCATAACAAGTTCGTACAAAGCTTATTTTCTCTGCACTAATAAGTCATGCATATTTAGAGAGCAATTTTTGTTGCTTGCACCGATGACAACTTACTTGAAGGATCTTACTCAATCCATAGGTAGATATGGTGGACTCTCATGGCAAGACTGGGTTTATGGATATTTGGAAGCACAAGTAGTATATCTACTTGGTGCTAGGAATTTTGGCTAGCATGAGGGGGAAAGGCAAGATCAACATGTTTGAATGATCCATGACAATATACTTTAACTGAGATGCGAGAAAACATAACCCATTATGTTGTCTTCCTTGTCGAACATCAACTCTTTAGCATGTCATACTTAATGAGTGCTCACAATTATAAAAGATGTCTATGATAATATATTTATATGTGAAATCTCTCTTCCTTCAATATTCTTTCATGAATTGTTCAAATGACTAATAAAATGCTTGCTAACCTCCAATAAATTTACAACCTCTACTTCTTAGATGTGAAGTCATTACTCCCCATGGGATAAGCAAAAGAGACATATATAATTTCAGATTTATGACAATCAACTCATTCAACCATTTACTCATAGGATATAAGTGAAGCACACGAGTAAATGACAAACTACTCCAAAAAGATATAAGTGAAGAACAATGAGTAGCTAAATAATTATGCAACTATGTGAAGACTATCTCCCATTTAAGAATTTCAGATCTTGGTATTGTATTCAAGCAGCAAGAAGAACAAAATAAAATGACATTGCAAGGATAGCACAACTCATGTGAAGCAGCAAAAACTTAGGCTCAACCGATACTAACCGATGATTGTTGAAGAACAAAGGTGGGATGCCTACCGGGGCATCCCCAAGCTTAGATGCTTGAGACTTCTTGAAATATTATCTTGGGGTGCCTTGGGCATCCCCAAGCTAGAGCTTTTGTGTCTCCTTAATTCCTTTTATATCACGGTTTCTCTTTTTTATCAAAAGCTTCATTCACAACAAACTCAACAAGAACTCGTGAGATGGGTTAGTATAAACCAATGCAAAACCTTATCATTTTCTACAGTAAAAAATCACTAAAATTATTATTCAACATTTAATACTAAATTCCTATGCATATTTAATACTCCTATCCTCAAATAGGATCATTAAACAAGCAAACATACGCAAACAATGCAAACATAACAGCAATCTGCCAAAACAGTACAGTCTGTAAAGAATGCAATAGTACCAATACTTCCCTAACTCCAAAAATTATTAGAGAAAATTCCCACTGTAATAAATTTATCAGAGCTCAATATTCAAAAATATTTAACATTATACCATTCTCTGACTTTTCTAGGGAATTTTTGCAACAGCGGTAAACTTTCTGTTTTCAAACAGCAACATGTATACTAGCAAAATAAGCATGGCAAAGGCTATCCTTGACATTTTTATTGAAACTAAAAATGCAAAACATTAATCTAAATAACAGCAAGCAAATACTAACAAGATAAAATGGTGCTCCAAGAAAAACACATATCATGTGGCGAATAAAAATATAGCTCCAAGTAAAGTTACCGATGAACGAAGAAGAAAGAGGGGATGCCATCCGGGGCATCCCCAAGCTTAGGCTCTTGTTTGTCCTTTAATATTACCTTGGGGTGCCTTGGGCATCCCCAAGCTTAGGCTCTTGCCACTCCTTATTCCATAGTCCATCGAATCTTTACCCAAAACTTGAAAACTTCAACCACACAAAACTCAACACAAAACTTGTAAGCTCCGTTAGTATAAGAAAATAAATCACCACTTAGGTACTGCAATGAACTCATTATAAATTCATATTGGTGTAATCTATACTGTATTCTAACTTCCATATGGTTCATACCACTTAATACTAGCCATAGATGCATCAAAATAAGCAAACAACACATAGAAAACAGAATCTGTCAAAAACAGAACAGTCTGTAGTACTCTGTATCAAACGTATACTTATGGAACTCAAACAATTCTGAAATAACTTTCTGGACCTTAGTAATTAGTCTATTAATCATTTTCATAAAGAATCAACCTAAAAGCACTCTCCAGTAAAAAATGGCAGCTATTCTCGTGAGCGCAAATGTTTCTGTTTTTTACAGCAAGATCACATAAACTTCACCCAAGTCTTCCCAAAGGTTCTACTTGGCACTTTATTGAAACAAAAGTTATAAAACATGATTACTACAGTAGCATAATCATGTGAACACACTAAAACATTAAGGGTAAATATTGGGTTGTCTCCCAACAAGCACTTTTCTTTAATGCCTTTCTAGCTAGGCATGATGATGACAATGATGCTCACATAAAAAATAAGAATTGAAACATAAAGAGAGCATCATGAAGAATATGACTAGCACATTGTCGGTGTACTAGAGTAGGGGTACCCTAGTATCCCGAACTTGTGCACGGGCAGTTGCAGCGCCCCGCGGCAGGGCTTGCCGGGTGACCGCCAAGGTCCTCCGTGGTTCTTTTGGAACCATCCAAGAACAAAGTATTCAAGCCAAGAAGAGAAGGCCCCGGCAAGAGGAGCTTGCCGTGAAGGCCAACCGAGGCATCTCAAGGAACTTGCCACGACGCACCATGCGTCCCGGCAAGGCCCGGTGAGCGACAAGCTTCCGGGCGCGACAAGACAACGACCGCGGCAAGGCACTTGCCGCGGCAAGCGGCCACTCTGTGCCCACGCTCCAGCGCATCCACCAACGTGTCGCCCTGGGGGCCTTTCTAGGTGCGCGTGGTGGGAGGCTGTGCAGCCAGCGGTGCGCAGTGGCATGCGATGCTGACAAGATAGCCATCGTGGCAAGCGGTGGCACCCCTGACGGTCCTTTTCTGCACTGTTTGGGTGACACAGACGGGCATTTAATGCCCTTGTCCCCTGCCGTCAGGGTTAGGTAGGATACACTGTACAGGTAGCTGTACCAACCACCTCTCTTTTTACGTTTTTACCCTTGTTTACGTTGCCACCTGTCGGCGACCCCTTGAGCATATAAAAGGAGGCCCATGCGCAACGTAGAGGAGGTTCGGCTCAGTTCGAAGTAGCAACACTCACGCTCGGTCTTGTTAGCTGCTCATGTGTACTGTAACACTCAGCGCTCCCGAGCACGAATACAATACAATCAGACAAGCAGTAGTAGGAGTGTTATCTCTCCGGAGAGCTCCGAAGCTGGGTAAACTGCTTGTGTGCTTCGCCTCGATCTGCTCTTCGTGCGACCTCCGCCCCCCGCCGAACCGAGAGGGGCTCGGTCCGCCGGTCCCATAGGTGTTCGTGGATCAGTTTCCCCAACATCTTTGGCGCGCCAGGTAGGGGGCGTCGAGATTGTGCGAACCTGATCCGGCGTTCACACGAGCTAGATCTTCATTTTCTTCATCGACATGCCACCGAAGAAGAAGGCTTCGGAGGCAGCTGCTCCGTCCGCCTCGATCCCACCGCCACCGGAGCAAATGGGTGGTGGGGTAGACGCCGGCGGAAGAATGGACATCGACGAGGGAGCTCACCGCCAAGTCCAAGGGCAAGGCGGTGCAGACCTCGATGTCTGTGCATATTCTGCACCCATCTCAGGAGGCGCAGGACCGACAACGTCATGGTATTCGCAATACCATACGTTTGTTGGACCAAGATCAAGCTGGTGGATCCCGGGGCGCTCAAGACCAGCATGCACGTCAACGTGCCGGCACGAGCGAGACACGGTCGCCTGGACGGGATACTGCTCCTTCTAACATTGTTAGAAGTCCGAGCATATCCCGCTCCTCGCGCCGTCCGCCACTGCCGCCCACCACTCCAGCAGAAGCTTTGGCGCGAGCTCAACTGCTCCTGGATTACCCTTCGATGTCGGACAAGATCGACGAATAGAGGGCCACCATTCAGAGTCTCATCGGCTACGCCAACGGCGACACTCCGCGGTATCTGAATACATCACTACCGCGGCAGGATTGCCAGGCACGAGCCGGTGGCGACGAAACCGGTGGGGGTGCAACCACCATGCACTCTCCACCCCGAAGGCCAAGATCGCCGACTCGCCGGATCCACCTCAACAGCGACTCCACCGCATCGTCGGATCCACGAGCTCGTCGCGATCAGCGCCAAGTTCTTCATGATCGACAGCAAGAAGACGCTCGAACTCGCATCGAGCGACGAAGAGAAGCGCGGCGTCAATCCGACCAGCGCGCTGGGCCCTCTGTCGACATGCATGCGCCAGGGGAACCAGGCGACTTGCCGTACGCCGTAGGTTGCCCTGCATTCACTCGTGAGCTGCGGCAAGTCCAGTGGCCCAGTAGGAAAAACTTCAAACCAGACGTGCCAGAGAAGTACGATGGCAAGACGCATCCATCGGAGTTCCTTAGCATCTACACCATCACGGTGCAAGCTGCCGGGGGGCGAGACGACAAGATCCTTGCCAACTACTTCCCGCTGGTACTCAAACCCAATGTCAGATCCTGGCTCATGCACTTGCCGGACAACTCCATATCTTCCTGGGCAGATCTGTGCCATCAGTTTGTCGGCGCCTTTACAGGCGGCCACAATCCTCATGGCCAAGAGAGCGATCTTCATCTGCTTGCCCAGAAGGAAGGAGAGCCCCTGCGCAAGTACATTCAGAGATTCAGCAACGTACAGCACAACATCCCAGATGTCCACCCTGCCGTGGTAATCTGCGCGTTCCATCAGAAGGTGCGGAACCGCAGGATGCGGGAGGAGATGGCGATGTGCAAGATCAGAGACGTCAGTGAGCTATATGCCCTGGCCGACAAGTGTGCACGTGCTGAGGAAGGGAGGAGGCTCCCTGGAGAGAATATAGGAGCAGGAGGATCTGACAGTGAGGATACTGCCCCGGCAAGGAAAAACCGGCGGCGGAATAACAGGAAGAAGAAAGGCAAAGAGGTGCTAGTTGTTGAGCAGTCCGGCGACGGAGGTGGCGCCAAGAAAGCGAAAGCTGGTGGCTCCGGCAAGGAGATTGCCGCAGACGCTGTGGCGGTCGCCGACAAGCAGGACGGCACCAACAAGCAGTACTGCAAGATCCACCGCACCAAGGGCCATGATCTCCAGAGCTGCATGAAGGTCGAGCAGCTTGTCGAACAGCAAAAAGCTGAGTACGAGCGACGCGACAAGGAGAAGGCCCAGGAGGGTGCTGGAGGATCCGGCAAGAAGCGTCCCGGCTGAGGAGGACGCCGCGGCAAGGCCAAGCAGCGGCAAGGAGACAGACCTCCCCGCGGCCGCGACAAGGATGAAGATGACGACGACGACGAAGATATGGATGATGACGAGACCGATGAGCAGGAGTTCCAGAAAGCCACAGAGGTCTTGTGCGTTGACGGTGGTGCTTCTCTACATACTTCACACCGCCAGCTCAAGCAATGGGTGCGGGAAGTCAATGCAGCAGAACCACCTGTTGAGTCACGCAAGCCTCTGAAATGGTCCAGCACGCCTATCATCTTTGATATTGAGGACCACCCTGATTGCATAACTGCGGTCGGGTGCTTGCCAATGTTGGTTTCACCAACTATCCGCAACCTCAAGGTCACTAAGATGCTAGTTGACGGCGGGGCCGGCTTGAATCTGATCTCCTCCGCGGTACTCCAGAAACTCCAGATCCCTGACAGCGAGCTCGAAGAGACCGGCACATTCCAAGGAATCAATCCGGGAAGGAGCAAGCCGAAGGGAAAGATCACGTTGCCGGTAACATTTGGCAGCGAGTTGAACTTCAGGACTGAGAGGGTCACCTTTGACGTTGCTGATTTTCCATTACCTTACAATGGGATACTCGGCCGTCCAGCACTCGCCAAATTTATGGCAGCCTCTCACTATGCATACAACATACTGAAGATGCCAGGCCTGATAAGTGTCATCTCTGTCCTTGGCGACAAGAAGGATGCTCTTATCTGCGCCGACAAGATCTACCGGGAAGCAGCGGCTGCAACAGATCACAAATCACTTGCCGCTGAAGCTCCCGGGGGGAAGAAGAAGACAAAGTCGGGCAACAGCTCTGATGCCCACTCCGGCACGCAGCTCTTCGGAGTGCTGCGCTACCGTCGAGGACGCACCATCGAGCTCCACCGGCAAGTGTAAGAAGGCAATGGCAGCTCCACCTGAGACCAAGAAGGTGTCCGCCAAGGAGGACGGCACTGGTGGTACTTTCACCATCAATGCTACTCTCGACCCTAAATAGGAAAGTGCGCTCGTTGCTTTCCTGCGGGCGAACGTTGACGTGTTTGCATGGCAACCGTCTGACATCCCCGGTGTTCCCAGGAAAGTAATTGAGCACCACCTGGCCGTCTGTCCTCATGCGCGGCCCGTCAAGCAGAAAGTCCGGAAACAGGCAGTGGAGCGCCAAGAATTCATTGCAGAAGAAATCAAGAAATTGGAAGCAGCAGGCCTTGTCAGAGGAGTGCTCCATCCTACGTGGTTGGCCAATCCTGTAGTCGTGCGCAAAGCTAACGGGAAATGGAGGCTTTGTATCGACTTTACCGATGTCAATAAAGCTTGTCCCAAAGACCCATTCCCCTTGCCGTGCATTGACCAGATTGTTGACTCCACGGCCGGATGTGACTTGCTTTCATTTCTTCATGCATACTCTGGATACCATCAAATCTTCATGGCAGAAGAGGATGAGGAGAAGACCGCATTCATCACCCCGTCTGGCACGTACTGTTTCGTACGGATGCCTTTCGGTTTAAAGAATGCTGGTTCAACATTTGCAAGGGTAGTCCATCATGCTTTTGAGCTGCAAATGCACAGAAATGTGGAAGCCTACATGGATGACATAGTGGTCAAGAGCAAGGATAGGGCGACCCTGATTCAAGATTTAGACGAAACATTTGCAAATCTGCGCAAGATCAACCTCAAGCTGAACCCCGAGAAGTGTGTGTTTGGAGTCCCCTCCGGCAGGCTTCTCGGGTTCTTCGTGTCTCAGCGGGGAATTGAAGCCAATCCCAACAAGATCAAGGCCATCGAGCAGATTGAAGCACCAAAGCGCGTCAAGGATGTACGAAGGCTTGTCGGTTGCGTGGCTGCTCTCAGCAGGTTTATCTCTAGATCTGCTGAGCGCGCCCTGCCATTTTTCAAAATATTGAAAAAGGCAGGTCCCATGAAATGGACTCCGGAGGCGGAGGCTGCGCTGCAGGACTTGTCGCACCTAAGCCACAAGAGAAGTTGCTGCTGTATATAGCGGCAACCAATCAAGTGGTTAGTGCTGCGTTAGTGGCGGAGAGGGAGGCGGATGATGAGCTAGCAACCACGGCAGATGCATCCAGCGACAAGCAAGGGGCTTCACCGGCAAGCTCTGGTCCCGACAAAGATGGATCTGCGCAGACGCATAAGGAGGTGCAGAAGAGAATGGTGCAGCGCCCAGTTTACTTTGTCAGTTCCCTTCTGCAGGGGGCTAGGTCGAGGTACTCTGGAGTGCAGAAACTGCTTTTCGGCCTTCTCATGGCCTCGAGAAAGCTACACCATTACTTCCAAGCACATGAGATCACAGTCGTCACTCGTTTTCTGCTGAAAAGGATACTGCAAAATCCAGAAGCAACAGGCAGGATTGTCGAGTGGGCACTGGAACTGTCAAGCTTTGGCCTCAAATTTGAGAGCACTTCAACTATCCAAAGCAGGGCATTGGCGGAGTTCATAGCAGAATGGACACCAACACAAGATGAAGAGATTCCAGAAACGAGCATCTCCGTCAAGGAGGCAAGCAAAGAGTGGCTAATGTACTTTGATGGTGCATTCTCGCTGCAAGGCGCCGGTGTGGGCGTGCTACTTGTCGCACCCACCGGAGAGCACCTCAAGTACGTAGTCCAGATGCACTTTCCCAAGGAGCAAGCGACGAACAATACTGCAGAGTATGAAGGTTTGCTTGCCGGTCTCAGGATCGCAGCAGACCTTGGGATCAAGAAGCTCATCAGGGGTGACTCACAGCTTGTCGTCCGCCAAGTGAACAAGAATTATCAGAGTCCATTGATGGAAGCTTACGTTGATGAAGTGAGAAGGCTAGAATAACATTTTGACGGCCTACAGATGGAACATGTTCCGAGAGCTCAGAACGACATTGTTGATGGCCTGTCAAAGTGCGCCGCACTTAAGTTACCTGTGGAACCAGGGATCTTTGTGCTCAAGCTGACTCAACCGTCTGTAACACCATCAACTGGACAGAGCAAGAAGAGGAAGTTGATTTCTGGTGACTATTTTCCGGCAGAGCTCCCCGAAGCCGCCGCCAAGAAATTCCCCAGGATCAACACCAAGAGTGCTGAGGAACAGTCTGCTCCGGCAAGCCTTAGGGTTTGTTCCGTCGAAGCAGACACTCCCGACAAGTTTTGCTCCGGCAAGCTTGCCGGGGAACATCAAGCTCTGGCTGAGCCACAGGATCTTGCTGTAGAAGCGGATGTTCCCGCAGCAGCAGATGTGCCTTTAGTCCTTGTTGTCGAGCCACAAGCTCCAGCATGGGGATAGCAGATTGTCCATTTCCTTCAGACAGGAGAACTTCCCGAAGAGCAAGAAGAAGCGGAAAGAGTAGCCCGGCAGTCAAGTATGTACCAGTTTGTCGACAGCACACTGTACAGAAGAAGACTCAACGGTGTGAAATTGAAGTGTATTCACCGGGAAGATGGACAAAAGCTGTTGGCAGAGATACATGGAGGCATATGTGGTCACCACATTGGCGCAAGAGCACTTGCCGGCAAAGCTTTCCGGCAAGGTTTATTTTGGTCGACAGCCCTCCAGGATGCAACTGCACAAGTAACCAAGTGTGAAGCGTGCCAGTTCCATTCCAAGCAGATACACCAGCCAGCTCAAGCTCTCCAGACGATCCCTTTATCCTGGCCATTTTCGGTCTGGGGGCTCGATATCCTCGGCCCTTTCCCCCGAGCTGTCGGGGGCTTTGAGTACTTGTACGTTGCAATAGACAAGTTCACAAAGTGGCCGGAGGTGGAACCAGTGAGGAAGGTGACAGCACAGTCAGCAGTCAAGTTCTTCAGGTCGATTGTTTGCCGTTTCGGGATCCCTAACAGGATCATCACCGACAACGGCACGCAATTCACAAGCCGCACCTTCATGCAGTACGTCCAAGATCTTGGCGCCAAGGTCTGCTTCGCTTTTGTTGCTCATCCGAGAAGCAACGGTCAAGCAGAGAGGGCGAATGCTGAAGTGCTACGTGGGCTCAAGACCAGGACTTTCGACAGGCTGCGCAAGTGCAGAAGAAACTAGATTGAGGAGCTGCCGGTGGTTCTTTGGTCGATCAGAACGACGCCAAATCGAGCCACTGGCCAGACACCTTTCGCTCTAGTCTATGGAGCAGAGGAAGTTCTCCCCACGGAACTCGTATACGGGTCACCTCGAGTGCTCGCTTATGATGAGCTTGAGCAAGAGCAGCTGCAACAAGATGACGCGCTGCTCCTTGAGGAGGACCGTCTTCAGGCTACTGTACGAGTTGCTCGATACCAGCAAGCTTTGCGCCTCTACCATAGCCGCAAAGTTAAAGCCAGAAGTTTCGAGGAAGGCGACCTTGTTCTTCGGCGCATTCAGTCCGCCAAGAATTCCAACAAGTTGACGCCGAAGTGGGAAGGCCCTTACCGGGTGAAACGAGTCACTAGGCCTGGCGATGTTTTCCTTGAGACCGAAGATGGCATTCCGGTGAGCAACTCCTGGAACATTGAGCATCTTCATAAGTTTTACCCATAGGGTGCGATTGCCGGAACCTGTTCCGGCAACCACCTTTTGTACAAGTCTTGCTGATGTTGCATGTAATCCTCTGTACAAAGCGGGGCACAGATCCCGTGCATAAGTAAAGGTCATGTGCTCCGCACATCTTGTCAATTTCATGCATTATTTTCTTCCATGCATGCCTTACCTGACACTTTGTGCAGGACCTACCCCCGATAAGCAATAACGAGCCGAAAGGCTCCATATCTTTATTTTTTCTTCTTTCTTTTTCTCAACAAAGGAAAGGAAGGTTCCCTCGCACACAAGTTTGCCGGGGGGAAAGGAGAAGATAATGGTGTGGACCAGGCGTCGTTTAAGGAAGTTTCGCCTTGCTGGGAAGCAAATGACAGAAAAGCTAAGTTGCCAAAGTTTGAGCAATTAGTTTTAATTTTTAAGTTATTTTCCTCGAACGACCGTGCTTTGTATGGAAAACCTGTGCGTGGAGGAACCAACTCGTAGCTAGTTGCGCCCTTACTTTGTTTCGAGTCCGCTCAACAACTTAAGTGTGCTGCAACTAGTCGCGACAAGGATTCTTGTCGGGAGCGGCACCGCCAGCAGGCTGCTGACGTCCCGCACTCAGCGCTCGCGACTCGGGTGCCTGCGCTGACAAGTTCCCTAAAATCGTAGGGTAAAAACATACAAAGGAAGGAATCTAGTAAAGGAAATAACATAGCGATCATTACCCAAAATAAAGTTATATTACAAGATAACTTGTCACAGCTCTAACAAATTGTTCCCACGACATGACCAGCAGCGACAAGGAAAAAGATAAAACGGGCGGCCTAGTCTATGCGATCGCCCTCAACCCTTTTGATCCCGCTCACCTTGTCCACAATGGGTGCCACAAGGGCCTTGAGCGCTTCCAGATCAGCGTCAGGCGGCAGGGACTTAAGGACATTGGTGAAGTTGAGGCCTGGGTTGCGGAAGGCCACCTTCATCAGCACTTTCTGAAGAGCTCCTGCACAGATCTTGCGCGCCTCGTCGGCCAGCTGCTTTGGGATCTTCTCCCGAAGTCGCTGGAGGGCCGTCGCCACGCCTTTGAAGAACAGGCTGAGCTTGGCACTAGGTTGGAGATGCTCGTCGGAAGAATACCCAAAGTCCTCCATCCCCAGCTGCGCCAGCTCCCGTCGATGACTGCGGCAATATTCACCAGACCCTCGGTCCAGTGCTCCACAGTCTCTCTAAATGAGTTCTGGGTGACGGCAATACTAACCAGCAGCGCCTCGTCGGCCTTGATCTTCTCCGTCAAGGTCACTTCCCGCTCCCAGGCGCCGTCCAACGTCTGAGTCAACGTGGCCAGCTTCAGCTCGAGATCAGCATTGGAATCCTTGGCGGCGCTGAGCTCCTTGCTCCTCTCAGCGAGAAGGCCCTGCAGCTCACCATGAGCGGCAGCGTCCTTCTCGCGCTCACGCTTAAGCGCGGCAAGCTCCTCGCCACTCGCCCTGAGATCGGTTTCCAGCTGCGCCACCTTCGTCTCCAGCTCCTTCTTGGCGGCCTCGGCAGCTACGGCAGCGTCCTTTGCTTCCTTGAGCACCCCGCCGATTGCTTGCTCGCGCTCGGCAAGCTCCTCTTCGTGGCTGTCAAGGTTGACCTTGCGCTGCGCCAACTCTCCCTCCTGCGCGGATAGCTTCTCGGCAGCAAGCCGCTGTTTCTCTTCGACCTCAGCCTTCTCGAGGAGGAAGGCTTTCCGCTCCTCGAGAAGTTGCTCCCGCTCCTCCGCCAAGGACCGGAGAGCTTCCTGCCTGAGGCCCTGGAGCTCCTCCGCGCGCTTCTCGATGTCAACTCCCACCCTCGCGACAAGCGCTTCTCGGGAAGCCATCTTGGCTTGTCGGGCGCGGTAGAGCGACATCAGTTTTAGCAGCAGCCGCTCCTCCTCAGGCTCGTCGCTGCTGCTGCTTGGCGCGTCGACCAACATCAGCCCAGCGGAGGCGAGCACCTCTCCGTCCAGGATTTCTCCCTCGACCGGCGCCCTGGAGCTTGACGCCCAGGGGAGCTTGATGAATATGCCATCGCCGGCTTTCAAGTAGGCGCCGGGCTGGGGCTCTTCGGAGCCTGGCGCTACGGCAGTGGCGGAGGGATCGGCGGTCGGTGTAGCGCCTATCGCTCCTGCGGCCTCGGGGCCGTCAGTGCGATCGCCGGATCCCTCGCCAGCTTCTGCGGCGGCAGCTTCGGCGGCCTCTTCACCGGCGGGCTCATCAGCGCCGGCCTCTCCTTCGGTGGCGACGGCGTCGTCGGCACTGCCACGCGCGCCCTCCTCGCCGGCGTCCTAGGTCTCCATTGGCTCCGTGGCAGATGGATCTGACGAACGGAAAAGGGAGAGAAGTCAAGCAAAAATGCAAGAAGAAAACCAGAAGAAGAAAAACCCAAGGGCAAGTTCTCAGGCAAAGGGATTACCTGTGCTAGGATCTGCAGTCATGGTCTCAACCACCGGAGGATCACTGGTGCCGTCCCTTGCCGGAGAACTGTCCCTTGCCGGAGAGTTCTCCCTTGCCGGGGAACGCTCCCTTGCCGGGGAAGCCTCCCTTGGTGGTGTAGTAGAAGCGGATGGCACTTCGGGAGCGGCTTCCGGGCCCTCCTGGTGGGGCTGCTCCGCTCCTATACAAATCCAACAGTTAAGATATCAGCAAAGAAAGAGCACCCATGAGCGCCTGTCAGCAAGAAATAAACCATGTACTTACGCTGGGGGCTGCGCTGGGGGCTGCTTTGGGGAGTAGCTGCCGGGTCCGTCAAGGTGGTCTCAGACACACCCCCTGCTGACACAGTGGGATCATCCTCGATGACAATCACAGGAGCCTTGGCTCTCTTCGCCGCTCTCTGGGCCAGCGTCCTGAAAAGGAATGGGTTCAGAGTGAAGCAATTCAGATATAAGACAAAGCAGCAAGATTGAAGAACTACAAGAACAGCGAAGAATCTTACTCTTCCTCTTCCTCATCGGAGCTGAGCGCGGAGAGATCGAAGTCCGGCTCCCCTCTGGTGCGGCGAGGCGGAGGAGTAGGTTCCCTTGCCCGCTTGGCAGGTGCGGTAGCGGTGGACCGGGAAGATCCCGCTCCAGTTGCCGCAGCAGCGTGAGGCACTCTAGCGGCAACAGTGCTTGCCGCGGTAGAGCGTGTCGCACGGCTCGGCGGCTGTTGGCTCGTTTGCTGCCCCGCTTCGTCCCTGGCCCTGCGGAGACGCCTTCTTGGTGCAGCTGGGGGCTCCACTTGCGGCAGGCTGTCTGAAGGTTCGAGCCCGACAAGAGCTCCCTCGCCGGGCTCGCTCGGTTTGTCTTCGGGCCCGGAAAGCTCTTCCTCGCCAGCAAACTCCTCGCGCTCGGCAAGGCTTGCCGCCTCTGCTGCCTCTGCCTCCTCTATGGTGAACCCGAACTCGCCCGCGGCAGCTGCTGCCACAGCCTCTTCCGTCCTAGTGGCGATGCGCTGCAGCTCCGCGTCGGTGGTGTCACGGGTGAGGCTCTTCTGCTCGTCAGCGTGCACCGGCACTTCTTCCAAGTTGTCGAAGAACACTTGCATGACGTCATCCGCAGGCTCTTGCCAAGTTGGAACGATTCCGTGTGAATCGCACAACGGCATCATGGCGCGGATCCGGTCAAGCGAAGAATTATTGCACAATGGAACAACGCTCCTCGGCAAAATGAAAGGATGTTGGGGATCGGGTTTGAACAGCTCCAGGAGCATCGCATCCAGCTCCAGGATGGTGAAGTTGAAGTTGAGGCCCAGGCGCAGCCTCATGATATCCGTCGAGTTCTTGAACTCCCAGGCGGGTCTCCCCCTCTCCTGCAGGGGGGCGATGCGGCGGCGAAGGAAATTTGCGCCAACGGCGCCTACAGTGAGCCCGGCAAGCCTGAGGCGAAGGATCCGGGTGACGACGATCTTCAGCCTGTCGTCTTCCGGGGCCACGTTGCTCCAATCATTGCCGCGCACTATTGGGGCTTGGCGCAGGGCAGTGAACGGCTGCGGGTCCTCCTCGACGATCCAGCACCACTCCTCTCTCCACTCCTCCCATTTGCTGCGAAGCTCTCCCTCTAGATAAGCTTCTTTCTTGCCGACTCTCGAGATCCAGGAGATTCCGCCGGCAAGGGGCTCTCCTCTCTCGACTCGGGGCATAAAGAAATGGCGGAAGAGAGCTACATTTGGGTGGACTCCGACAAAGTTTTCGCACAGATGTGCGAAAACTGCCATGGTTAGAACGGCGTTGGGGGTGAAGTCAAGGAGGCGGAGCCCGTAGGTGTTCATGATGTCGCAGAAGAATTCCGAGAAGGGCGGGTAGAGCCCGCAATAGAAGAACAGCGCGAAGAAGGGGTACCCGTTTGGAGCCAGTTCCGAAGCGGCGGCCGGGAGTACCCTCGTGCGTGGATGCGCTCGCGTCTCCGTCGACCAGAAGAGGTAGTAGTACTCCCTCAGCTCCTGCGCACCGAGCTGGGGGAGAAGATCGCCCGCTCCTTCCGCAACGCCGTGAGCCGCTGCGCCTCGGCCGACTTCACGCCCTTCCCCTTGTCGGCTTTTGGAGCCATAGCGGAGGTGGTGGGGGAGATCGACGGCATTGGTGATGCTGGTGGCAATGGGGGCGGAGCGCTGCTCTCTTTCGGCTTCGGGAAGAAGAGGGGAGCGGCGGAGATTTGTGAGAATGGAGAAGCAACCGGCGAGATGGGCGAACTGCCCCTATTTCCCCTGCTTATAAAGAGGGAGGGGGCAGACGTTTCGCCCTTCCGAATAAAGAATCCACCCACGATCTCTCCCACGACGCCGCATTCAACGCGTGCCATTGGGGAGGGCACGGTGGATGCAGAGTAAGATACGGCATAGCCCAGGCCGCGTGTGCCCGTGCCCTGTTTTGGGCCTGGCCCAACAGCGCTCGGCACCGTGTGTGGCCCAGGCCCGGGGGCTCCTGTCGGTGTACTAGAGTAGGGGTACCCTAGTATCTCAAACTTGTGCACGGGCAGTTGCAGCGTCCCGCGGCAGGGCTAGCCGGGTGACCGCCAAGGTCCTCCGTGGTTCTTTTGGAACCATCCAAGAACAAAGTATTCAAGCCAAGAAGACAAGGCCTCGGCAAGAGGAGCTTGCCGGGAAGGCCAACCGAGGCATCTCAAGGAACTTGCCGCGATGCACCACGCATCCCGGCAAGGCCCGGTGAGCGACAAGCTTCCGGGCGCGACAAGACAACAACTGCGGCAAGGCACTTGCCGCGGCAAGCGGCCACTCTGTGCCCACGCTCCAGCGCATCCACCAATGTGTCGCCCTGGGGGCCTTTCCAGGCGCGCGTGGCGGGAGGCTGTGCAGCCAGCGGTGCGCAGTGGCATGCGATGCTGACAAGATAGCCATCGTGGCAGCGGTGGCGCCCCTGACGGTCCTTTTCTGCACTGTTTGGGTGACACAGACGGGCATTTAATGCCCTTGTCCCCTCCCGTCAGGGTTAGGTAGGATACACTGTACAGGTAGCTGTACCAACCACCTCTCTTTTTACGTTTTTACCCTTGTTTACGTTGCCACCTGTCAGCGACCCCTTGAGCATATAAAAGGAGGCCCATGCGCAACGTAGAGGGGGTTCGGCTCAGTTCGAAGTAGCAACACTCACGCTCGGTCTCGTTAGCTGCTCACGTGTACTGTAACACTCAGCGCTCCCGAGCATGAATACAATACAATCAGACAAGCAGCAGTAGGAGTGTTATCTCTCCGGAGAGCTCCGAAGGTGGGTAAACTGCTCGTGTGCTTCGCCTCGATCTGCTCTTCGTGCGACCTCTGCCCCCCGCCGAACCGAGAGGGGCTCGGTCCGCCGGTCCATAGGTGTTCGTGGATCAGTTTCCCTGACACACATTTAAGTCTAACCCACTTCCTATGCATAGGGATTTTGTGAGCAAACAACTTATGGGAATAATAATCAACTATCATAGGAAGGCAAAACAAGCATAGCTTCAAAACTTTAAGCACATAGAGAGGAAACTTGACATTATTGCAATTCCTACAAGCATATGTTCCTCCCTCATAATAATTTTCAATAGCATCATGAATGAATTCAACAATATTACCAGCACCTAAACCATTCTTTTCATGATCTACAAGCATAGAAAATTTACTACTATCCACATAAGCAAAATCCTTCTCATGAATAGTAATGGGAGCAAACTCAACAAAATAACTATCATGTGAGGCATAATCCAATTGAAAACTAAAATCATGATGACAAGTTTCATGGTTATCATTATTCTTAATAGCATACAAGTCATCACAATAATCATCATAGATAGCAACTTTGTTCTCATAATCAATTGGAACCTCTTCCGAAATACTGGAATCATCACTAAATAAAGTTGACACTCTTCCAAATCCACTTTCATATTCGTCATAATAAGATTCAACATCCTCCAAAATAGTTGGATTACTACTTCCTAAAGTTGACACTCTTCCAAACCCACTTTCATCAATATAATCATCATAAGTAGGAGGAATGCTATCATCAAAATAAATTTGCTCATCAAAACTTGGGGGACAAAAATAATCATCCTCATCAAACATAGCTTCCCCAAGCTTGTGGCTTTGCATATCATTAGCATCATGTATATTCAAGGAATTCATACTAACAACATTGCAATCGTGCTCATCATTCAAAAATTTAGCACAATTTTCCTTTCCGTCATACTCACGAAAGATATTAAAAAGACGAAGCGTATGAGACAAACTCAACTCGATTTTTTTGTAGTTTTATTTTATAAACTAAACTAGTGATAAAACAAGAAACAAAAAGATTCGATTGCAATATCTAAAGATATACCTTCAAGCACTCACCTCCCCGGCAACAGTGCCAGAAAAGAGCTCGATGTCTACTACACAACCTTCTTCTTGTAGACGTTGTTGGGCCTGCAAGTGCACAGGTTTGTAGGACAGTAGCAAATTTCCCTCAAGTGGATGACCTAAGGTTTATCAATCTGTAGGAGGCGTAGGATGAAGATGGTCTCTCTCAAACAACCCTGCAACCAAATAACAAAGAGTCTCTTGTGTCCCCAACACACCCAATACAATGGTAAATTGTATAGGTGCACTAGTTCGGCGAAGAGATGGTGATACAAGTGCAATATGGATGGTAGATAAAGGTATTTGTAATCTGAAATAATAAAAACAGCAAGGTAACTAGTGATAAAAGTGAGCGTAAACGATATTGCAATGATAGGAAACAAGGCCTAGGGTTCATACTTTCACTAGTGCAAGTTCTCTCAACAATAATAACATAGATAGATCATATAACAATCCCTCAACATGCAACAAAGGGTCACTCCAAAGACACTAATAGTGGAGAACAAATGAAGAGATTATGGTAGGGTATGAAACCACCTCAAAGTTATTCTTTCGGATCAATCTATTCAAGAGTTCATACTAGAATAACACCTTAAGACACAAATCAACCAAAACCCTAATGTCACCTAGATACTCCATTATCACCTCAAGTATCCGTGGGCATGATTATATGATATGCATCACACAATCTCAGATTCATCTATTCAACCAACACAAAGTACTTCAAAGAGTGCCCCAAAGTTTCTACCGGAGAGTCAAGAACGTGTGCCAACCCCTATGCATAGGTTCATGGGCGGAACCCGCAAGTTGGTCACCAAAACATACATCAAGTGGCACATGATATCCCATTGTCACCACAGATAAACACGACAATACATACATCAAGTGTTCTCATAAAAGACTCAATCCAATAAGATAACTTCAAAGGGAAAACTCAATTCATCACAAGAGAGTAGAGGGGCAGAAACATCATAAGATCCAACTACAATAGCAAAGCTCGGAAGACATCAAGATCGTGCCATAGAGGGAACACGAGAGCGAACTTGAGAGAGAGAGAGAGAGAGAGAGAGAGAGAGATCAAACACATAGCTACTGGTACATACCCTCAGCCTTGAGGGTGAACTACTCCCTCCTCGTCATGGATAGCGCCGGGATGATGGAGATGGCCACCGGTGAAGGATCCCCCTCTGGCAGGGTGCTGGGAAGGGCTCCCGAGAGGTTTTTGGTGGCTACAGAGGCTTGCGACGGCGGAACTCCCGATCTATCTTGATATTCAATGGTTTTAGGGTACGTAGGCTTATATAGGCGAAAGAAGTCGGTCGGGAGGTGGTCGAGGGGTCCACGAGACAGGGGGCGCGCCTAGTAGGGGGGGGGCCTATCTCCTGGGCTCCTCGAGTATCTTCTGACGTGGACTCCAAGTCTCCAGGATGATAATCTTCCAAAAAATCACATTGCCGAAGGTTTCATTCCGTTTGGACTCCGTTTGATATTCTTTTTCTTCGAAATAGTGAAACATACAATAAAGCAGCAATATGGGCTGGGCCTCCGGTTAATAGGTTAGTCCCAAAAGTAATATAAAAGTGTATAATAAAGCCCATAATATGTCAAAATAGATAATAAAATAGCATGAATGCTTCATAAATTATAGATACGTTGGAGACGTATCAGTACTCTATCGCAAACAAACAAGCATACAATAAGTACTCAACTAGAAGCATGGGTAAAACTCAAATAAGAGATCTAACCAGAAAGTTCAACTTAAGAACTCCGGTTTGCAAAAAGAATCAAATAAAACGAAACAACGAAACTCAAACTGCGAAAGAAACAACATCCGTTTACTAAACTGGACTTACGTCAAACTTTACAGTACCAAAACCTTGTTTAAGTTGGTTAACTAGAAAGAGGGCTTCGAGACGAAGATCTGGGCGCTTGAATCGCCTGATTCCGATAAACGAGCGAAAAGATAAACTAAAACGAAAATCAGGGCAGAAATTGCGATCGAAAATAATCGCGGAAAATCCCTAGAAAAAGAAAACTGACGAACAGGCTAACGAACGAATGTTCACTGTCTGCGGCTAACGGGTGAAAACCGTTCCTTAAAACGAACATACGAACCGGCGTTCGCTAAATAACTAAACCGGGAAAAAATAAACCGATTTAAAAAAATAACCGCGGGTTTCTTAAAAAAACCGAACGGTTAACCGGCAAAAACCGGCGGCGGATCGGGTGGCTACCTCAGGACGGGGTCGGCGAGCGGAAGAACGGCGGTGGCAATGGGTGGCGGCGGGGACGGGTGGCGGCGGGGCTCCGGGGAACGGCGGCGGCGCGGGCGGGAGGCGGCGACGTCGGGACTCACGGCGGCGGGGGCGACTCACGGCGGCGGCGGCGACTTACGGCGATGGCTGCGGGTGGCTGGCGGCGGCACTAGGGTTTCGGGGGGCTGGGCTACGTCTCGAGCCTCCCAGCTCTTAAAGGCCGACCGGGCGCAGTGTCCGGGTCGGACACGGCCCGTTAAGTCGGTTGGCGTTTTTAAAAAAAAATTCGCACGCAGAAAAACAAAGAAAAGAAATACTAAATGGACTCCAAAAATCCTGAAATAAATTTTCCCCGTCCTTTAAAAATATAGCGGACAAAGTGAACATTTAATTGGGCCTCAATGCAATTTTGAAAAACGCATTTTTTCCTAATTCAAATAAAATAGCAATAAAACTCCAAATAAAAATTTATATTTGATTTTAATAATTAACCTCCAATATTTGTTTATTTTGGGAAAGTCATTTTATCCCCTCTCTTTTATTTTCATAAAAGAAATATTCGAAGAGAAAATAATTAAAATCAAATGATCCTTTCAAAATTTGAGAAAAACTCAAATATGAAAATAACAAAATCCCCAACTCTCTCCGTGGGTCCTTGAGTTGCGTAGAATTTCTAGGATCAAGCCCAAAATGCAATAAAATATGATATACAATGATGATCTAATGTATAACATTCCAAATTGATAATTTGGGATGTTACAAAGTGGCAATGCACACAGGGGCAACTATGTCCAGAAAATGTTTAGATGACGGTCAAACCTGTTTGACCAGACGGAAACGGCGCGGAGGGATATTCCCATAACGCCATCTAACAGAAGAGGGGTATAGTTGAGCACCCTTTTTATTTCGGGGTAAAGATGAGGTCGGGCCAAAGTTAGGGGGAAAATTGGAATTGGCCCAACATTAATTGTCGAATATAGAGACTCACAAACTTCTTTTCTTAAAAAAGGACCAAGGAAATCATATGTTAAAACCAACCAACCCTACAAGCCATCCTTAAAGATATTAAAACTTACGCACATGTCTATGGGGAAATCGAAACCTTGCACTCATAGTGGTGAATGGTGAGTGAAGTCGATGCCTCCCCTGAACCTTTGAAACAACATCAGAGCTAGATAAACATTGTTGTTGGAACGGTCAGGAAGTTGTCGGTTGGAGCCAGAAGATGTTGTCAACATCAATCTAGGAAACATATCACCATCCTAAAGAAGACACTACGAAGAGGGCTGGATGACTACAAAAATACAGTTAGACATCACTACTGGAATTAGCTTATTTGTTGACTGCCAATTTTTTGTTGTCTGCTGGCTGACGGCAAAGAAGGTCTTTGCCATCTTCTTACAGAAAACGGACGGCAAAGAACTGGCTGATGGCAAAGAAGGTCTTTGACATCAGCCAATTCTTTGCCGTCAGCTAGCAGACGGCAAAGAATCTTTGCCCTCAGCCAACAGACGGCAAAGAGAGAGGTGGGCCCCACTAACGAGCTGCTTAGAAAAAATCTAATGGCCCCCCTCTTTGGCGTCTGCTAGCAAACGGCAAAGAGCAAAAAAGCTGACGGCAGAGGAGGGCGGACGACAAAGAATTGACCTAACTAACGGCCGAGCCCCACCCCACCCCTCTCTCTCTCTCTGTTTCTGTCCTCTCCTCCCCGATGACCACCGCAGCCCCCGCCACCCGCCCCCTTGCCCCGCCACCCGCCCACCTACCGC
>NC_041381.1:439304438-439323854 GCF_002162155.2 Triticum dicoccoides
ACCCCGACCCTGACACCACACCCCGACACCCCGACCCCGACACCGAAACAGCATCCCGACCCTGACACGGCACCCCGACCCCGACACGACACCCATGACACCCCGACTCTCGACACCTCTCGAAAAGGTGCTATTTGGCCTTCCAGAGGCCGAGGGGGTCATATATTTGTGAATTATGAGTTAGGTCGTATATTTTTCGATTTTGTTATGCAAAACATAATATATATTTGTGTTGATCAGGTGGATTTAAATGTGCAGTTGTTTCGTCACTGCGAGAGTGTGGTGTTTGACGACCTCCCTGTGCATTCGACGAGCTCCTCCCCTGCGTTCATTGGTGAGAAGAAATGACATCTCCTCCTCCCCCCTTCATTTGCTCTATTCCGGTCTTCATGCCGATGAAACTTGCTAGCTATAGGTGTCAATCATCAGTATGCGTAACCACTATGCGTCTCCCGTTCGAAAGGGTTACATCTATAAATATGCATGCATTTGCATATTTATAATCGTGATTCTTTTGAATTGTCCAACGTTATCCATGGACAGCCCGAGTATGTGTAGATTGGGTTTGTTTTCCCATACGCTCTGCTCCGGATCTGATGCATAATTTCGTCAGTGCCTCCCTGTTGTTATCCAGCTACACGTCCTCTATGCTTATTGCCGACACATGTATCAGGAGAACAGCGGGGAGGTGCTGCCGAAATTTTGTGTCGGATCCGGAGCATGGGAAAACGAACCCAATCTACACATACTTGGGTGGGATTAGGACCTATCTTTACCTATTAGCATGTAGGTTGCATGGACGTAATAAAACTGACAAACTCCATTAACTGATGGATATGGTTTGCTTAATTATGTATATATTTCTTGTGTGTCTAGTAGGAAGTCTATATGAGTGATCGTGCGTGGATGTACACTGGTTACACTAGTTAGAAAGTTTGGACCAAGGAATGATTAACAAAAACCAAGGGGTTTGTTAGAGCCGCATTTGCAAATGGCCAGAAATTAAGGTGGTGCCCCTGTGTCGGTGCGACAACTATAATCGGAGCGACGAGCTTGAAATGAGTAAACACCCGCAGAAGTTTGGTTTTACGCCTGGTTACACAGTTTGGACATTACATGGTGAGTCTGCCCAACGTGCTAGAGCCGAGGTGGTTCATCGTCGCGCCGACGAGCATGGTACCGGGATGGAAGACATGGTGCAAGACTTTGACGATGCTCGGGACTTGGACGAGAGATGGAGGAATCTGCAAAGGCCTTCACTGAAATGTTGGAGTCCTCAAAACATCCTCTCCACAAGCACACTGAGCTTAGTCGGCTGCATGCCATCTCATAAATAATGGCTTTGAAGGCTCAATTCAACTTGGGCAGAGAATGCTATGACGCGATGATGACATTGTTTAGACGATTTCTACTCAAAGGCCATGTGCTACCTGCAAACCTGTACCAGTCAAACAAAATCCTCCGTGCTCTTAAGATGCCCTATGAGAAGATACGTGCCTGTGAGAAAGGATGTGTCTTATTTCGGCGTCAGTATGAGGACTTGAACTATTGTCCCATTTGCAAGTATTCCAGGTATGTTGTGGTAGACAATAGTATGGGTGAGAAGACGCGGACCAAAATACCCGTTAATGTTCTTTGGTATATGCCAATCGTACCAAGACTTTAACGTCTTTTCATGGTCAAAGATACGGCCAAACAGATGACATGTCACAAAACAGGCAAAAGACCGAACTAGATGCAGATGGGAATGTGATGATGGTGCACACATCGGATGGTGAAGCGTGGAAGCGCTTCGATGCACTACATAAGGAAAATGGCAGATCCAAGGCATCATCAAGTCGCCGTCACCACGGATGGGTTCAATGTGTTTGGTCAGACAGCAGCCCAATACAGTTGTTGGCCCGCGTTTGTCATTCCACTCAATCTCCCCCCCCCCCCCGGGCAGATTATGCAAAGAAAGAACATTTTCCTTACGTTGATAATTCCAGGGCCCAACTATCCGGGGAAGAATATGAATGTGTACATGCAACCGCTTAAGGACGAATTGCAAGAAGCTTGGGATAATCGGTTCAATACATACGACGCCTTTAGCCAACATAACTTCATAATGCGTGCCTGGTACATGTACTCAACGCATGACTTGCCGGCGTATGCGCTATTCGTTGGCTGGTGTGTGCATGGAAGGTTCCCGTGCCCCACATGCAAGGGCACAAGTATACTTGCTTCTACTTGCATAGACCGTTTCTAGATCCTCGCCATAAGTTCAGGAAAGACAAGAAGAACTTCATCAAAGGTAGAGTTGTCAAACACTCTGCACCACCTGCGTTGACAGGCCAACAGACCCTAGATCAGTTAAACACTCTCGAGCCAGATCCAGAGCGTCCAAGGTATTTCAAGGGGTATAATAAGGAACGCGCCTGGACTCACAAGACATGCTTCTGGGATCTGCCTTACTTCAAAGACCTCCTTTGCGCACACAACATCGATGTGATGCACACTGAAAAGAATATCGCCGAAGCCATTTTTGGTACATTGTTCGGCATAGAGGGGAAATCAAAGGATAATACTAAGGCTTGAGTCGATCAAGAGGAGCTATGTGATAGACCGTTACAAAACATGCAAGAACCGGAAGGAAAGCGGAACTGGACGAAGCCAAAGGCATGGTTCAATCTTGGAGGGCCAGCTATGAGGGAAATTATTTTGTGGGTGAAAATGTAGTTGATGTTCCCCGATGGGTGTGCAGCAAATCTAAAGAGGGGAGCGAGTCTTGATAAATTGAAAATATTTGGTCTAAAAAGTCATGATTGGCACATATGGATTGACCGGAAAATGCCGGTGATGTTGCACGGCTTCATCCCTGAGCATGAATGGCTAGTACTGGAAGAGCTGAGCTATTTCTTCCATGTTCTTTGTGCGAATTATCGCTTGGCCTCCTAGAAGAAATGGAACAGTTGGCGCCGGAGTTGATCTGCAAGTTAGAGATGATCTTTTCGCCAAGCTTCTTTAATCCAATGCAACACTTGATTTTGCATCTCCCGACCGAGGCAAGATTGGGGGGGGGGGCATGCAAAATCGTTGGTGCTACTCAACTAAGAGGATGCAGAAGACGCTTCAAGCAAAATGTAAAAATAAACGTAGAATTGAAGCATCGATGGCCGAGGCATTCATCTACAGGGTTTCAGAGGGAGAACAGGAGGCCGCGTCTATGGTTGTCGAAGCCGAGTGCAAGCACCTCCTTTAGAACTTACGGCACGAGGCTCGGGTGCAGGCCATCGAGACTACTATGCCTCGAAGGGTATTAAGAGGGGCAAGAAGAAGTGTCGCAGCAAGTTTCTGAGTAAGGAGAAGTACTTGCAGGTAATTACCTATTCTTAAGGCCTTGAACTTAGTTTTCTTGATTTGATTCATATGCATAGCGCTGAAATTTCTCTTAACTAACTTAGGTGCCCCCGAGATGGTGTGCGGATAAGATGGACTGTTGGGAGGCGTTGGTGGATATGTGGTGTTCTCCCCAATGGCTAGTCGAACACCATAGGGCCAAGGATAAGCGTGACCAAATGGTTGGTGTGCCACACCATCAAGGGAGCTCCAACCTGTTTGAGTGCGGGGATCACCGGGTATGTGGTTTCCTACATCATTCATGCAATTTATGACATAATTAGCTCTAAAATGATATAATAACCTTAGATAGCTCTATAAAATAACTAAATATGATTTAGTTAGTTAAAAAATGGCATAACTACCTTGGATAGCTCAATAATGACCTAAACTAATCTTAGCTAGTTCATTCATGACATAATTAGCACTAAAATGACATAATAACCTTAGATAGCTCTATAAAATGCCTAAATATGCTTTAATTAGATAAAAAATGGCATAACTACCTTGGATAGCTCAATAATGACATAATTAGCATACTTTCGTCAAAAATGGCATAATAATCTTGGTTACCTCCAAAATGACCCAAACTTAGCTTATTTTCCTCGAAAATGACATAATAACCTTACTTAGCTCTAAAATGACCTATTTACATAGCAATATCATTCTTCATGCTAGCTTGAGCCCTTAACTAATATTTTGTTCCTCTCTCTCACGCACAGCACAACAAGAAGCCTGTGTCAAATCTGTTCGACCTCTATGGCATGGCCCATAGTGCCCCTTATAAGAATGCCAAGGCATTATCGGAGTCTGACCTAGATCATCCACAGAGCTTCACCAACATCTCCTTGTTGGGGAACGTAGCAGAAATTCAAAATTTTCCTATGAGTCACCAAGATCTATCTATGGAGAAACTAGCAACGAGAGAGAGGGAGTGCATCTACATACCCTTGTAGATCGCTAAGCGGAAGCGTTCAAGAGAACGGGGTTGAAGGAGTCATACTCGTCATGATCCAAATCACCGGAGATCCTAGTGCCGAACGGATGGCACCTCCGCGTTCAACACATGTGCAGCCCGGTGACGTCTCCCATGCCTTGATCCAGCAAGGAGAGAGGGAGAGGTTGAGGAAGACTCCATCCAGCAGCAGCACAATGGCATGGTGGTGGTGGTGGAGCGTGGCTATCCTGCAGGGCTTCACCAAGCACCGCGAGATATGTGGAGAAAGAGAGGTAGGGCTGCGCCAACAGGAGAAGAACTTCGTGTGTTGGGCTGCTCCTTTGCCTCCACTATATATAGGGGGAGAGGGGGGGGCTGCGCCCCCACCTAGGGTTCCACCCTAGGGGTGGAGGCCAGCCCAAGATCCCATCTGAGGGGCGGCCAAGGGGGGGAGAGGGGAAACTTGCCCCCCAAGTTAGGTGGGTGTGCCCCCCTCCCCAAACCCTAGGCGCCTTGGGCCCTTGTAGGGGGGCGCACCAGCCCACCTGGGGCTGGTCCCCTCCCACACTTGGCCCATGCAGCCCTCCGGGGATGGTGGCCCCACTTGGTGGACCCCCGGGACCCTCCCGGTGGTCCCGGTACGTTACCGATAAAACCCAAAACTTTTCCGGTGACCAAAACAGGACTTCCCATATATAAATCTTTACCTTCGGACCATTCCGGAACTCCTCGTGACGTCCGGGACCTCATCCGGGACTCCGAACAACATTCGGTAACCACATACAAACTTCCTTTATAACCCTAGCGTCATCGAACCTTAAGTGTGTAGACCCTACGGGTTCGGGAACCATGCAGACATGACCGAGACGTTCTCCAGTCAATAACCAACAGCGGGATCTGGATACCCATGTTGTCTCCCACATGTTCCACGATGATCTCATCAGATGAACCACGATGTCGAGGATTCGATCAATCCCGTATACAATTCCCTTAGTCTAGTGGTATTGTACTTGCCCGAGATTCGATCGTCGGTATGCTGATACCTTGTTCAATCTCGTTACCAGCAAGTCTCTTTACTCGTTCCGTAACACGTCATCCCGTGATCAACCCCTTGGTCACATTGTGCACATTATGATGATGTCCTACCGAGTGGGCCCAGAGATACCTCTCCATTACATGGAGTGACAAATCCCAGTCTCGATTCGTGCCAACCCAACAGACACTTTCGGAGATACCCGTAGTGCACCTTTATAGCCACCCACTTACGTTCAAATTTTGACCGCTGTCCAACAGACACTTTCTCGATTATAGCCAACCCAACATGTCCTTTATTTACTCCAAGGACAATTTTGACCGCTGTCCAATGATCCATTCCTGGATCATTCTTGTACCCCTTGACTGACTCATGGCAAGGCACACTTCCAGTGCGGTACACAACATAGCATACTATAGAGCCTATGTCTGAAGCATAGGGGACGACCTTCGTCCTTTCTCTCTCTTTTGTCGTGGTCGAGCTTTAACTCTTAACTTCATACCTTACAACTCAGGCAAGAACTCCTTTTTTGACTGATCCATCTTGAACACCTTCAAGATCATGTCAAGGTATGTGCTCATTTGAAAGTATTATTAAGCATTTTGATCTATCTTATAGATCTTGATGCTTATTGTTCAAGTAGCCTAATCCAGGTTTTCCATTGAAAAACACTTTTCAAATAACCCTATATGCTTTCTAGAAATTCTACATCATTTCTGATCAACAATATGTCAACAACATATACTCATCAGAAATTCTATAGTGCTCCCACTAACTTCTTTGGAAATACAAGTTTCTAATAAACTTTGTATAAACCCAAAATCTTTGATCATCTCATCAAAGCGTACATTCCAACTCCGAGATGCTTACTCCAGTCCTTAGAAGGATTGCTGGAGCTTTGCATATTTGTTAGTGTTCTTCAGGATTGACAAAACCTTCTGGTTGTATCACATACAACCTTTCCTTACGAAGACTGGTAAGGAAACTCGTTTTGACATCCATCTGCCAGATTTCATAAATGCAGCTAATGCTAACATGATTCCGACGGACTTAATCATCGCTACGGATGAGAAAATCTCATCGTAGTCAACTCCTTGAACTTGTGAAAAACTCTTCGCCACAAGTCGAGCTTCATAGACGGTGACATTACCGTCCACGTCTGTCTTCTTCTTAAAGATCCATTTATCTCAATGGCTTGCCGATCAATGGGTAAGTCCACCAAAGTCCATGCTTTGTTCTGATACATGGATCCTATCTCGGATTTAATGGCTTCTAACCATTTGTTGGAATATGGGCCCGCCATTGCTTCTCCATAGCTCGTAGGTTCATTGTTGTCTAGCAACATGACCTCTAAGACAGGATTGCATACCACTCTAAAGTAGTACGTGTCCTTGTCGACCTACGAGGTCCGGTAGTGACTTGATCCGAAGCATCATGATCACTATCATCAGCTTCCACTTCAATTGGTGTAGGTGCCACATGAACAACTTCCTGTGCCCTGCTACACACTGGTTGAAGTGATGGTTCAATAACCTCATTAAGTCTCCACCATCCTCCCACTCAATTCTTTCGAGAGAAACTTTTCCTCGAGAAAGGACCCATTTCTAGAAACAATCACTTTTGCTTCCAGATCTGAGATAGGAGGTATACCCAACTGTTTTGGGTGTCCTATGAAGATGCATTTTTATCCGCTTTGGGTTCGAGCTCATCAACCTGAAACTTTTTCACATAAGCGTCACAGCCCCAAACTTTTAAGAAACGACAACTTAGGTTTCTCGAAACCATAGTTCAAACGGTGTCATCTCAACGGAATTACGTGGTGCCCTATTAAAGTGAGTGTGGTTGTCTCTAATGCCTAACCCATGAACGATAGTGGTAATTCGATAAGATACATCATGGTACACACTATATCCAATAGGGTGCAAATATGATGTTCGGACACACCATCACGTTATGGTGTTCCAGGCGGTATTAATTGTGAAACAATTTCCACAATGTCTTAATTGCGTGCCAAAGCTCGTAACTCAAATACTCATCTCTATGATCATATCATAGACATTTTATCCTCTTGTCACGATGATCTTCAACTTCACTCTAAAATTACTTGAACCATTCAATAATTCAGACTTGTGTTTCATCAAGTAAATATACTCAGTATCTACTTAAATCATCTGTGAAGTAAGAACATAACGGTATCCACTGCATGCCTCAACACTCATTGGACTACACACATCAAAATGTGTTACTTCCAACAAGTTGCTATCTTGTTCCATTTTACTGAAAACGAGGCTTTTTAGTCATCTTGCCCATGTGGTATGATTTGCATTTCTCAAGCGATTCAAAATCAAGTGAGTCCAAATGATCCATCTGCATGTAGTTTCTTCATGCGTATACACCAATAGACATGGTTCGCATGTCTCAAACTTTTCAAAAACGAGAGAGTCCAAAGATCCATCAACATGGAGCTTCTTCATGCGTTTTATACCAATATGACTTACATGTCAGTGCCACAAGTGGTACTATCATTACTATCTTATATCTTTTGGCATGAAAATGTGTATCACTACGATCGAAATTCAATAAACCATTCTTTTAGGTGTAAGACCATTGAAGGTATTATTCAAATAAATAGAGTAACCATTATTCTTCTTAAATGAATAACCGCATTGCAATAGACATAATCCAATCATGTCTATGCTCAACACAAACACCAAATAACACTATTCAGGTTTAGCACCAATCTCGGTGGTAGAGGGAGCGTGCGATGCTTGATTACATCAACCTTGGAAACACTTCCAACACATATCGTCAGCTCACCTTTAGCTAGTCTCCGTTTATTCCGTAGCCTTTTATTTCGAGTTATTAACACTTAGCAACCGAACCGGTATCTAATACCCTGGTGCTACTAGGAGTACTAGTAAAGTACACATTAACATAATGTATATCCACTATACTTCTATCGACCTTGCCAGCCTTCTCATCTACCAAGTATCTAGGGTAATTCTGCTTCAGTGACCGTTCCTCTCATTACAGAAGCACTTAGTCTCGGGTTTGGGTTCAACCTTGGGTTTCTTCACTGGAGCAGCAACTGATTTGTCGTTTCATGAAGTACCCCTTCTTGCCCTCGCCCTTCTTGAAACTAGTGGTTTCACTAACCATCAACAATTGATGCTCCTTCTTGATTTCTACATTCGTGGTGTCAAACATCATGAATAGCTCAAGGATCATCATATCTATCCCTGTTATGTTATAGTTCATCACGAAGCTCTAGTAGCTTGGTGGCAATGTCTTTTGGAGAAACATTACTATCTCATCTGGAAGATTAACTCCCACTCCATTCAAGTGATTGTTGTATCCAGACAATCTGAGTACAAGCTCAACGATTGAGATCTTCTCCCTTAGTTTGTAGGCTAGAAAACTCGTCGGAGGTCTCATACCTCTTGACGTGGGCACGAGCCTGAAATCCCAATTTCAGCTTTTGGAACATCTCATATGTTCTGTGATATTTCAAAAATGTCTTCGGTGCCTCAATTCTAAACCATTTAACATTACCGAACTATCATGTAGTCATCAAAACGTGTATGTCAGATGTTCGCAACATTCACAGACCACGTTCGAGGTCCAGCACACCGAGCGGTGCATTAAGGACATAAGCCTTCTATTGTCCGCATAATTGCTACTGTCAACTTTCAACTATATTTTCTCTAGGAACATATCTAAAACTGTAGAACTAAAGCGCGAGCTATGACATAATTTGCAAAGGGTTTTTGACTATCTTCAGGATAATTAAGTTCATATTATGAACTCCCACTCAGATAGACATCCCTCCAGTCATCTAAGTGATTACATGATCCGAGTCAACTAGGCCGTGTCCGATCATCACGTGAGACGGACTAGTCATCATCGGCGAACATCTTCATGTTGATCGTATCCACCATACGACTCATGCTCGACCTTTCGGTCTCTTGTGTTCCGAGGCCATGTTTGTACATGCTAGGCTCGTCAAGTTAACCTAAGTGTTTCGCGTGTGTAAATCTGGCTTACACCCGTTGTATGTGAACGTTAGAATCTATCACACCCGATCATCACGTGGTGCTTCGAAACGATGAACTTTCGCAACGGTGCACAGTTAGGGGGAACACTTTCTTGAAATTTTAATGAGGGATCATCTTATTTACTACCTTCGTTCTAAGCAAATAAGATGCATAAACATGATAAACATCACATGCAATCAAAAAGTGACATGATATGGCCAATATCATTTTGCTCCTTTTGATCTCCATCTTCGGGGCTCCACGATCATCATCGTCACCGGCATGACACCATGATCTCCATCATCATGATCTCCATCATCGTGTCTTCATGAAGTTGTCTCGCCAACTATTACTTCTACTACTATGGCTACGGGTTAGCAATAAAGTAAAGTAATTACATGGCGTTGTTCAATGACATGCAGATCATACAATAAATTAAGACAACTCCTATGGCTCCTGCCGGTTGTCATACTCATCGACATGCAAGTCGTGATTCCTATTACAAGAACATGATCAATCTCATACATCACATATCATTCATCACATTCTTTTTGGCCATATCACATCACATAGCATACCCTGCAAAAACAAGTTAGACGTCCTCTAATTGTTGTTTGCATGTTTTACGTGGCTGCTATGGGTTTCTAGAAAGAACGTTTCTTACCTTCGCAAAAACCACAACGTGATATGTCAATTGCTATTTACCCTTCATAAGGACCCTTTTCATCGAATCCGATCCGACTAAAGTGTGAGAGACTGGCACCCGCTAGCCACCTTATGCAACAAGTGCATGTCAGTCGGTGGAACCTGTCTCACGTAAGTGTACGTGTAAGGTCGGTCCGGGCCGCTTCATCCCACAATACCGCCGAAACAAGATTGGACTAGTAACGGTAAGCATATTGAACAAAATCAACACCCACAACTACTTTGTGTTCTACTCGTGCAAAGAATCTATGCAATAGACCTAGCTCATATGACACTGTTGGGGAACGTAGCAAAAATTCAAAATTTTCCTACGAGTCACCAAGATCTATCTATGGAGAAACTAGCAACGAGAGAGAGGGAAGTGCATCTACATACCCTTGTAGATCGCTAAGCATAAGCGTTCAAGAGAACGGGGTTGAAGGAGTCGTACTCGTCATGATCCAAATCACCGGAGATCCTAGTGTCGAATGGACGGCACCTCCGCGTTCAACACACGTGCAGCCCGGTGACGTCTCCCATGCCTTGATCCAGCAAGGAGAGAGGGAGAGGTTGACGAAGACTCCATCCAGCAGCAGCACAACGGCGTGGTGGTGGTGGAGGAGCGTGGCTATCCTGCAGGGCTTCGCCAAGCACCGCGAGATATGTGGAGAAAGAGAGGTAGGGCTGCGCCAACAGGAGAAGAACTTCGTGTGTTGGGATTCTCCTTTGCCTCCACTATATATAGGGGGGAGGGGGATGCGCCCCCACCTAGGGTTCCACCCTAGGGGCGGCGGCCAGCCCAAGATCCCATCTGAGGGGCGGCCAAGGGGGGGAGAGGGGAAACTTGCCTCCCAAGTTAGGTGGGTGCGCCCCCCTCCCCAAACCCTAGGCGCCTTGGGACCTTGTGGGGGGGGCGCACCAGCCCACCTTGGGCTGGTCCCCTCCCACACTTGGACCATGCAGCCCTCCAGGGATGGTCACCCCACTTGGTGGACCCCCGGGACCCTCCCGGTGGTCCCGGTACGTTACCGATAAAACCCGAAACTTTTCCAGTGACCAAAACAGGACTTCCCATATATAAATCTTTACCTTCGGACCATTCCGGAACTCTTCGTGACGTCCGGGATCTCATCCTGGACTCCAAACAACATTCGGTAACCACATACAAACTTCCTCTATAACCCTAGCGTCATCGAACCTTAAGTGTGTAGACCCTACGGGTTCGGGAACCATGCAGACATGACCGAGACGTTCTCCAGTCAATAACCAACAGCGGGATCTGGATACCCATGTTGGCTCCCACATGTTCCACAATGATCTCATCGGATGAACCACGATGTCGAGGATTCGATCAATCCCGTATACAATTCCCTTTGTCTAGCGGTATTGTACTTGCCCGAGATTCGATCGTCGGTATGCCGATACCTTGTTCAATCTCGTTACCAGCAAATCTCTTTACTCGTTCCGTAACACATCATCCCGTGATCAACCCCTTGGTCACATTGTGCACATTATGATGATGTCCTACCGAGTGGGCCCAGAGATACCTCTCCATTACACGGAGTGACAAATCCCAGTCTTGATTCGTGCCAACCCAACAGACACTTTCGGAGATACCCGTAGTGCACCTTTATAGCCACCCAGTTACGTTGTGACGTTTGGTGCACCCAAAGCATTCCTACGGTATCCGGGAGTTGCACAATCTCATGGTCTAAGGAAATGATACTTGACATTAGAAAAGCTTTAGCATACGAACTACGATCTTTGTGCTAGGCTTAGGATTGGGTCTTGTACATCACATCATTCTCCTAATGATGTGATCCCGTTATCAACGAGATCCAATGTCCATGGTCAAGAAACCGTAACCATCTATTGATCAATGAGCTAGTCAACTAGAGGCTTACTAGGGACATGGTGTTGTCTATGTACCTACACATGTATCTGAGTTTCCTATCAATACAATTATAGCATGGATAATAAACGATTATCATGAACAAGGAAATATAATAATAATAACTAATTTATTATTGCCTCTAGGGCATATTTCCCACACTCCTCCCACCACAAGCTTGTGAGGTACAGAGATGAGGGGAAGGCGAGGAAAGGGGAGGACTTTAACCCGAGACAGGATCCTTTTGATACAGAGTTGGTGATGATATCTGGTGGCGGGAGGTCCCATTGCTCCGTAGCCATTGGTGATGGACTGATATGTTGTCCTAGGACTCTCCCGCAGATCAAGAAGCGCCAGAGTAGCTCTGCTCCTGAGCTAACGCCTCGTGCATGGCCCGTGGAGCTCGTCATGGCGGTTAGTTATACAGACTCTCTCACCTTTCCTCCATTACATTGTGTGTGCGTCCGTCGATAATTACAATGCTAACGAGGAGTGGTGTGTTGCAGGCATTGGTTGAGAAAGAGAGATTGAACACCCAGGCGCTTTTGGAGAAGGCAAAAAGGGAGGCGTCGGAGAGGGAGAGGGAGATGGAGGAGAGGACGTCTAATCTGTTGGAGGAGGAGAGGAACCGGAACAAGGCATCTCACCAGGCCCTATATGAGCTCCTCGTGGTACGTTTCTCGTGCATATTAGCCAAATCATGCATGTAACGTTCACATTACTAACTAATATGACTGACTCGTGAGAACCAAATGTGCAGACCATGTGCGAGAAAAACGGTCAGACCCCTTTGCCGATGCCCCAGATTGCTCCGGCGACCACGGTGAGTTTGATTTGAATGGTCGTTAGTTACTAGTATTCACATTTCAGTTGCATCATGCTAACGAGACATTATTGGAAATGATCTTTGGTGCGGCATGCCTCCCGAAAAGCATCTTCTTCTTCTTCTTCTTCTTCTTCTTATTTTCCTCCTCTTACTTGTTTTTATTCATAAATGGCATAATAACCTTGCTAACCTCATAAATGTCATATACTTTAGCTTGTTGTCCTCTAAAATGACACAATAAGCTTAGTTAGGTCAAAAATGGTATAATTAGCTAGGTTAGCTCAAAAATGACCAAGTTTGCCTAGGTTAGCTCCAATATGATCCATTTAACCTACATTAGCTCCAAAATGATCCATTTAACCTACTGTCGGTGTCAAAACCGGCGGATCTCGGGTAGGGGGTCCCGAACTGTGCGTCTAAGGCTAATGGTAATAGGAGGCGGGGGACACGATGTTTACCCAGGTTCGGGCCCTCTCTATGGAGGTAATACCCTACTTCCTGCTTGATTGATCTTGATGAATATGAGTATTAGAAGAGTCAATCTACCACGAGGTCGTAATGGCTAAACCCTAGAAGTCTAGCCTATGAGATTATGATTGTTGTGACTCTAACCCTAGAAGTCTAAACCCTCCGGTTTATATAGACACTGGGAGGGGCTAGGGTTGTACAAAGTCGGTTACAGAGAAAGGAATCTACATATCCGAATCACCAAGCTTGCCTTCCCCGCTAAGGAGAGTCCCATCCGGACACAGGACAAAGTCTTCTATCTTGTACCTTCATAGCCCAACAGTCCGGCCAATGTATATAGTCCGGCTGTCCGAGGACCCCTTAGTCCAGGACTCCCTCAGTAGCCCACGAACCAGGCTTCAATGACGATGAGTCCGGCGCGCAAATTTTCTTTGGCATTGCAAGGCGGGTTCCTTCTCCGAATACTCCAACATAGTCTTCCGAACACAGGAAACGTGTCCAGCTGCAAAACAAGTACCACACACAACCGTAGAGAGTATAATATTTCATGAGTATAATCCGCTGACAACTTTTTGTAGCGTAACATCACGTCACTGCCCGGTCTTTATTCGAACCATTTTTTAGCCTGTTGCTCCGTATTTTGAGGTGTGGTTTCACTGGCACGTCTTGTCGAAGCAGAGATCGTGTCCCCTTATCACGAGATTCCCATCAATACGGGCATGGGTAACCCAACCATGCCATTTGCACGACGCTTGGGGAATAGGCGGATTTTAAGGCGAGGGGGGAGGCGTATGACTTTTATTGTCTTTATAAGGGGATAAGGATCCATCCTCGTTCACCCACGCCTTCTCCTTCCTCTGCCCATCCACTGTCGAGCTCCAGCGCCCAAGCTCTAGCTTTCTCCGCCCAAAAAAGCACTCCAACCATGTCTGGATCCGGAGCTGGAGGCAAGTGGATGGCCTCCTCCGTCAAGAAGGAGGACATCAAGAAGCTCCGGGAGGCCGGGTACCTAGCCAAGGACATCGCTCATCGACTTCCAGTCAAGGGACAAATCATCCCCACCCAGAGCCCCAGGAGAGGGTGGTGTTTCTCACCCATTTCGTCCGCGGGCTAGGATTCCCCCTCCACCCGTTCGTCTGCGGATTGATGTTTTACTACGGGCTAGACTTCCATGACTTGGCTCCCAACTCCATCCTCAACATCTCGGCATTTATTGTCATGTGCGAGGCCTTCCTCTGCAGCCCACCTCACTTCAGCCTATGGCTGAATACTTTCAATGTGAAGCCAAAGGTGGTGAGTGGCCAACAAGCGGAGTGTGGAGGCGCCATGGTGGGCAAAATGCCCAACGTCGTCTGGCCCGAAGGCTCCTTTGTGGAGACCATGAAGAGGTGGCAATCGGTGTGGTTGTATATCACCGAGCCGCGAGGCACGAACTGGGCGTCGGCCCCCAAATTCTGATCCGAAGTGCCAATGCAGCTCACCTCCTGGCAAGAGAAGGGCCTGGCATGGGGCTCTTTGGACGAGCTGACGGGGCTCCAGACATGTGTCAAGAACATGATAAGCAAGAAAATCAAGCTTGTCAATGTGATCGAGGTTATGCTCTTCCGCCGGATCCTACCATACCAGCGCCGGACCTGCGATTTGTGGGAGTTCGATCCGACCAAGCACCAGACGATGCTGGAGCTCTTCGGCACGATGCACCAAGACATCTGGAAGGTGCTCTGCAAGGCCGACAAGGTACCACCGCCCACTACCGAGGATCATGGGCTCAGCTCAAAACGTCGGGCTAATCCGGTAAGTTCTTTTATGTTTTCAAGGCAAATCCTTTACTGGCTTATCTCAGGGAGGAATCTAAGCCTCCCTTTCAATTTTTCAGGCCTGGGTAGAGATAGCGGAGAAGATTAACTATCCGGCTCCGCTGCCCGAAGATGAAGAGACGCCTCTGACGAAGATGCTGTTTCCGGCACCTTATGAGGTTCCGGATAAGAAGGCCAAGAAGAAGGCCTCGGGGACCAGAGGTGGTCTCTGTCGCAAGGGTACTTCAGACGTGACGTTCGAAGACGTCGAGACGCACTCCTCCATCAAAGATGACGAGGAGGAGGAGGAGGAGGAAGAAGTCCATTCCCCCCTGCCGGGGGAGAAACAAGAGGAAGGTCTCCACCCATGGGGAAGTCGAGGCGTCCAAGAAGGGGAAAACTTCCCTTTCGGACAACTCCGCAGCGGCCACCAATAGCGGCGGGGAGTGGGAACCTAGGGTCAAGCCCCTAACCAACTCGTAAGGGTCCGGACACAGTAATATATCCGACATTTTTACTTTATTGTTTTTAACATGCTGGATCATGCATTCGCAGCCCGGCCCAGTCCAACATTGCGTTGTCCTCCTCTTTGGAGGAATCGTTGAGCGCGTCGGCGATGAACAGCGAATCCCTCCCGACGGCCTCTTCCTCCAAGGCCGCGGGAAACACCAAGGTGTTGTCTCGAAGGATCCCCGGCCAGGAAGAGGATCAGGAGGCCTTCCCGGTGGTGCCGGAGGGTAAAACCCCGGTTACCGAACACATGGGGGGACAGACCCCTGTGGATATCAACGATGGGGATCGCATCCAATTTGGCCCCCAGCCGAACATAGCTCCGGAGACCCAAGTGGCTCTGGATTCAGGCAGACCACCTCTTTCAAATGAGGGGGCGAGCCAACTCCGTCGGTGACCTCTGTCCATCCAGAGGCACAGGATAGATTACTGGAAGCGCTACAAGGCGCTTCCGTTGTGGAAGAACACCGTACTCTAATGAGTGCGGTAATTGAGAAGGTTCAGTCCACCAAAAGCGGATTGACTGAGGCTTGTACTAGCCTTCTAACAGGCTTTGAGGTAAGTACTATAATTGTAAAAGAATATCATAGTGTAGACAGTTGTGACGCCCCCGATTCAATCGTACACTAATCATGCACGCAAATGTGTACGATCAAGATCAGGGACTCACGGGAAGATATCACAACACAACTCTAAAACATAAATAAGTCATACAAGCATCATAATACAAGCCAGGGGCCTCAAGGGCTCGAATACAAGTGCTCGATCATAGACGAGTCAGTGGAAGCAAAAATATCTGAGTATAGACATAAGTTAAACAAGTTTGCCTTAAGAAGGCTAGCACAAACTGGGATACAGATCGAAAGAGGCGCAGGCCTCCTACCTGGGATCCTCCTAACTACTCCTGGTTGTCGTCAGTGGGCTGCACGTAGTAGTAGGCACCTCCGGTGTAGTAGGAGTCATCGTCGACGGTGGCGTCTGGCTCCTGGACTCCAGCATCTGGTTGCGACAACCAGAAAGAAAGGAAAGGGGGAAAAGGGGGGGGGAGAAAGCAACCGTGAGTACTCATCCAAAGTACTCGCAAGCAAGGAACTACACTACATATGCATGGGTATATGTGTAAGGAGGCCATATCGGTGGACTGGACTGTAGAATGCCAGAATAAGAGGGGGATAGCTAGTCCTATCGAAGACTACGCTTTTGGCAGCCTCCGTCTTGCAGCATGTAGAAGAGAGTAGATTGAAGTCCTCCAAGTAGCATCGCATAGCATAATCCTACCTGGCGATCCTCTCCTCGTCACCCTGTTAGAGAGCGATCACCGGGTTGTATCTGGCACTTGGAAGGGTGTGTTTTATTAAGTATCCGGTTCTAGTTGTCATAAGGTCAAGGTACAACTCCAAGTCGTCCTGTTACCGAAGATCATGGCTATTCGAATAGATTAACTTCCCTGCAGGGGTGCACCACATAACCCAACACGCTCGATCCCATTTGGCTGGACACACTTTTCTGGGTCATGCCCGGCCGCGGAAGATCTACACGTCGCAGCCCCACCTAGGCCAACAGAGAGGTCAGCACGCCGGTCTAAACCTAAGCGCACAGGGGTCTGGGCCCATCGCCCTTAGCACACCTACACGTTGCGTACGCGGCCGGAATCAGAACTAGCCCCCTTAATACAAGAGCAGGCTTACGTTCCAATCCGGCGCGCGCCGCTCAGTCGCTGACGTCACGAAGGCTTCGGCTGATACCACAACGTCGAGTGCCCATAACGTTCCCACGTAGTTGGTTAGTGCGTATAGACCAAATGGCCAGACTCAGATCAAATACCAAGAACTCGTTAAGCATGTTACTTTTCAGTATCCGTGGATGCCGAACAGAGCCAGGCCCACCTCTCTCCTAGGCGGTCTCAACCTACCCTGTCGCTCCGCCACAAGTAACAGTCGGGGGCCGTTGGGAACCCAGGCCCACCTCTACCGGGATGGAGCCACCTGCCCCTTCAGCCCCCATCTCCGAACAGTATCACAAGTAATGTAACAGTATAAAGTATATAGTATATGCCTGAGATCACCTCCCGAAGTGATCACGGCCCAGTAGTATAGCATGGCAGACGGACAAGAGTGTAGGGCCACTAATGAAGTACTAGCATCCTATACTAAGCATGTAGGATTGCAGGTAAAGGTATCAACAGTAGTAGCAAGGACAGGCTATGCATCAGGATAGGAATAAGGAAAAGCAGTAACATGCTACACTACTCTAATGCAAGCAGTATAGAGAAGAATAGGCGATATCTGGTGATCAAGGGGGGGCTTGCCTGGTTGCTCAGACAAGAAGGAGGGGTCGTCGGTGACGTAGTCGACCACAGGGGCATCAGCATCATCACGGGGTCTACCGGAGGGAAGAGGGGGAAGAAACAGTAAATACATGGCAAGCAAGTGCATAACAGGACAACAAGCAGAGCTAGACGTGTTCTAACACGGTATGAGGTGATACCGGCGAAGGGGGGAAACATTCGGGAAAATATCCCCGGTGTTTCGCGTTTTTGGGCAGAGGAGTCGGAGGGGAAAGTTGCATGTTCGATAGGTTAGGGATATGTGGCGGACGAACGGGCTGCATATCCGGATTTGTCTCGTCGTTCTGAGAAACTTTCATGTACAAAGTTTTTCCATACGAGCTACGGTTTATTTTATATTAATTTTAAAATATTTAAATCAATTTTAGGATTTATTTATATTCCCAATTTAAATCAGTAAATACTTTTGTCACATAGTGCAGTGACAGCCACAGTGTATTATAGGTGGGGTCAGGTCAAAGTCAATAGTGAAGGAAATATGCCCTAGAGGCAATAATAAAGTTATTATTTATTTCCTTATATCATGATAAATGTTTATTATTCATGCTAGAATTGTATTAACCGGAAACATAATACATGTGTGAATACATAGACAAACATAGTGTCACTAGTATGCCTCTACTTGACTAGCTCGTTTATCAAAGATGGTTATGTTTCCTAGCCATGGACAAAAGAGTTGTCATTAGATTGATGGGATCGCATCATTAGGAGAATGATGTGATTGACATGACCCATTTCGTTAGCCTAGCACTTGATCGTTTAGTATGCTGCTATTGCTTTCTTCATGACTTATACATGTTCCTGTAACTATGAGAAATATGCAACTCTCGTTTACCGGAGGAACACTTTGGGTACTACCAAACGTCACAACGTAACTGGGTGATTATAAAGGAGTACTACAGGTGTCTCCAAAGGTATATGTTGAGTTGGCGTATTTCGAGATTAGGTTTTGTCACTCCGATTGTCGGAGAGGTATCTCTGGGCCCTCTCGGTAATGCACATCATTATAAGCCTTGCAAGCAAAGTGACCAAATGAGTTGGTTACGGGATGATGCATTACGGAACGAGTAAAGAGACTTACCGGTAACGAGATTGAACTAGGTATTGGATACCAACGATCAAATCTCAGGCAAGTAACATACCGATGACAAAGGGAACAACGTATGTTGTTATGCGGTTTGACCGATAAAGATCTTCGTAGAATATGTAGGAACCAGTATGGGCATCCAGGTCCCGCTATTAGTTATTGACCGAGAATGGTTCTAGGTCTTGTCTACATAGTTCTCGATCCCGTAGGGTCCGCACGCTTAACATTACGATGACAGTTTTATTATGAGTTTATAAGTTTTGATGTACCGAAGTTTGTTCGGAGTCCCGGATGTGATCACGGACATGACGAGGAGTCTTGAAGTGGTCGAGACATAAAGATTGATATATTGGACGACTATATTCAGACACCGGAAGTGTTCCGGGTGATTTAGGAGAAAACCGGAGTGCCGGAGGGTTACCGGA
>NC_041381.1:439324044-439340428 GCF_002162155.2 Triticum dicoccoides
GGGGCGGCCAGGAAGGGCCGCGCGCCCCCTCTCCCTCTGGTCCGAATTGGACTAGGAGGGGGGCAGCGCCCCCCTCTTTCCTTCCCCTCCTCTCCCCCTTCCTTCCCCTCCTAGTAGGAGTAGGAAAGGAGGAGTCCTACTCCTACTAGGAGGAGAACTCCTCCTCCTGGCGCGCCCAACAAGGGCCGGCCGGCCTCCCCCCTCCCTCCTTTATATACGGGGGCAGGGGACACCCCATAGACGCACAAGTTGATCTACCGATCGTTCCTTAGCCGTGTGCGGTGCCCTCCTCCACCATATTCCACCTCGATCATATCGTCGTGGAGTTTAGGCGAAGCCCTGCGCCGGTAGAGCATCATCATCGTCACCACGCCGTCATGCTAATGGAACTCATCTCCGAAGCTTTGCTGGATCGGAGCCCGGGGATCATCATCGATCTGAACGTGTGCTGAACTCGGAGGTGTCGTACGTTCGGTACTTGGATCAGTCGGAACGTGAAGACGTACGACTACATCAACCGCGTTGTCATAACGCTTCCGCCTACGGTCTACGAGGGTACGTGGACAACACTCTCCCCTCTCGTTGCTATGCCATCACCATGATCTTGCGTGTGCGTAGGAAATTTTTTGAAATTACTACGTTCCCCAACAGTGGCATCCGAGCCTAGGTTTTATGCGTTGATGTTATATGCACGAGTAGAACACAAGTGAGTTCTGGGCGATATAAGTCATACTACTTACCAGCATGTCATACTTTGGTTCGGCGGCATTGTGAGATGAAGCGGCCCGGACCGACATTACGCGCACGCTTACGCGAGACTGGTTTCACCGCTACGAGCACTCGTTGCTTAAAGGTGACCGGCGAGTGTCTGTCTCTCTCACTTTAGTTGAACCGAGTGTGGCTACGCCCGGTCCTTGCGAAGGTTAAAACAGCACCAACTTGACAAACTATCGTTGTGGTTTTGATGCGTAGGTAAGAACGGTTCTTGCTAAGCCCGTAGCAGCCACGTAAAAATTGCAACAACAAAGTAGAGGACGTCTAACTTGTTTTTGCAGGGCATGTTGTGATGTGATATGGTCAAGACGTGATGCTATATTTTATTGTATGAGATGATCATGTTTTGTAACCGAAGTTATCGGCAACTGGCAGGAGCCATATGGTTGTCGTTTTATTGTATGAAATGCAAACGCCCTGTAATTGCTTTACTTTATCACTAAGCGGTAGCGATAGTCGTAGAAGCAGTAGATGGCGTAACGACAACGATGCTACGATGGAGATCAAGGTGTCGCGCCAGTGACGATGGTGATCACGACAGTGCTTCGAAGATGGAGATCACAAGCACAAGATGATGATGGCCATATCATATCACTTATATTGATTGCATGTGATGTTTATTCTTTATGCATCTTATCTTGCTTTGATTGACGGTAGCATTTTAAGATGATCTCTCACTTAATAATCAAGAAGTGTTCTCCCTGAGTATGCACCGTTGCGAAAGTTCTTCGTGCTGAGACACCACGTGATGATCGGGTGTGATAGGCTCTATGTTCAAATACAACGGGTGCAAAACAGTTGCACACGCGGAATATTTAGGTTAAACTTGACGATCCTAGCATATACAGATATGGCCTCGGAACACGGAGACCGAAAGGTCGAGCGTGAATCATATACTAGATATGATCAACATATTGATGTTCACCATTGAAACTACTCCATCTCACGTGATGATCGGACATGGTGTAGTTGATATGGATCACGTAATCACTTAGAGGATTAGAGAGATGTCTATCTAAGTGGGAGTTCTTAAGTAATATGATTAATTGAACTTTAATTTATCATGAACTTAGTCCTGGTAGTATTTTGCAAATTATGTTGTAGATCAATAGCTTGCGTTGTTGCTTGCATATGTTTATTTCGATATGTTCCTAGAGAAAATTGTGTTGAAAGATGTTAGTAGCAATGATGCGGATTGGATCCATTATCTGAGGTTTATCCTCATTGCTGCACAGAAGAATTATGTCCTTAATGCACCACTAGGTGACAGACCTATTGCAGGAGCAGATGCAGACGTTATGAACGTTTGGCTAGCTCAATATGATGACTACTTGATAGTTTAGTGCACCATGCTTAACGGCTTAGAATCAGGACTTCAAAGACGTTTTGAACGTCATGGACCATATGAGATGTTCCAGGAATTGAAGTTAATATTTCAAGCAAATACCCGAGTTGAGAGATATGAAGTTTCCAACAAGTTCTATAGCTAAAAGATGGAGGAGAATCGCTCAACTAGTGAGCATGTGCTCAGATTGTCTGGGTACTACAATCGCTTGAATCAAGTGGGAGTTAATCTTCCAGATAAGATAGTGATTGACAGAATTCTCTAGTCACCACCACCAAGTTAGTAGAACTTCGTGATGAACTATAATATGCAAGGGATGACGAAAGTGATTCCCAAGCTCTTCATGATGTTGAAATCAATGAAGGTAGAAATCAAGAAAGAGCATCAAGTGTTGATGATTGACAAGATCACTAGTTTCAAGAAAAGGGCAAAGGGAAAGAAAGGGAAACTTCAAGTAGAATGACAAGCAAGTTGTCACTCCCGCGAAGAAGCCCAAAGCTGAACCAAAGCCTGAAACTGAGTGCTTATACTGCAAAGGAAATAGTCACTAGAAGCGGAAATGCCTTGAATATTTGGTGGATAAGAAGGATGGCAAAGTGAACAAGGGTATATTTGATATACATGTTATTGATGTGTACCTTACTAGTGTTTATAGTAACCCCTGAGTATTTGATACTTGTTCAGTTGCTAAGATTAGTAACTCGAAATAGGAGTTACAGAATAAACAGAAACTAGTTGAGGGTGAAGTGACCATGTGTGTTGGAAGTGGTTTCAAGATTGATATGATCATCATCGCACACTCCCTATACTTTCGGGATTAGTGTTGAACCTAAATAAATGTTATTTGGTGTTTGTGTTGAGCATGAATATGATTTGATCATGTTTATTGCAATACGGTTATTCATTTAAGTAAGAGAATAAATTGTTGTTCTGTTTACATGAATAAAACCCTATATGGTTACACACCCAATGAAAATGGTTCATTGGATCTCGATCGTAGTGATACACATATTCATAATATTGAAACCAAAAGATGCAAAGTTAATAATGATAGTGCAACTTATTTGTGGCACTGCAGTTTAGGTCATATTGGTGTAAAGCGCATGAAGAAACTCCATGCTGATGGGATTTTGGAATCACTTGATTATGAATCACTTGATGCTTGCGAACCATGCCTTACGGGCAAGATGACTAAAGACTCCGTTCTCCGGAACAATAGAGTGAGCAACTGACTTATTGGAAATAATACATACTGATGTATGCGATCCGATGAGTGTTGAGGCTTGCGGCAAGTATCATTATTTTCTGACCTTCACAGATGATTTGAGCAGATATGGGTATATCTACTTGATGAAACATAAGTCTGAAATAGTTGAAAAGTTCAAAGAATTTCAGAGTGAAGTGGAGAATCATTGTAACAAGAAAATAAAGCTTCTACGATCTGATCGTGGAGGAAAATATTTGAGTTACGAGTTTGGCCTTCATATAAAACAATGTGGAATAGTTTCACAGCTCACGCCACCTGGAACACCACAATGTAATGGTGTGTCCGAAAGTCGTAATCGTTCTCTACTAGATATGGTGCGATCTATGATATCTCTTATCAGTTTACCACTATCGTTTTGGGGTTATGCATTAGAGACAGCTGCATTCACGTTTAATAGGTCACCATCTAAATCCGTTGAGACGACACCGTATGAACTATGGTTTAGCAGTAAACCTAAGCTATCATTTCTTAAAGTTTGGAGTTGCGATGCTTATATGAAAAAGGTTTTCAACTTAATAAGCTCGAACCCAAATCAGAGAAGTGCGTCTTCATAGAATACCCAAAGGAAACTGTTGGGTACACCTTCTATCACAGATCCGAATGCAAAACATTCGTTGCCAAGAATGGATCCTTTCTAGAGAAGAAGTTTCTCTCGAAAGAAGTGAGTGGGAGTAAAGTAGAACTTGATGAGGTAATTGTACCTGCTCCCTTATTGGAAATTAGTTCATCACAGAAATCTGTTCCTGTGACTGCTACACCAATTAGTGAGGAAGTTAATGATGATGATCATGAAACTTCAGATCAAGTTACTATAGAACCCCGTAGGTCTTCCAGAGTACGTTCCGCACCAAAGTGGTATGGTAATCCTGTTCTGAAAGTCATGTTACTAGACCATGATAAACCTACGAACTATGAGGAAGCGATGATGAGCCCAGATTCCGCAAAATGGCTGGAGGCCATAAGATCTGAGATAGGATCCATGTATGACAAGAAAGTGTGGACTTTGGTGGACTTGCCCAATGATCGGCAAGCCATAGAAAATAAATGGATCTTCAAGAGGAAGACGGACGTTGATAGTAGTGTTACTATCTACAAAGCTCGACTTGTCGCAAAAAGGTTTTTCGACAAGTTCAAGGTGTTGAATACAATGAGATTTTCTCACTTGTATCGATGCTTAACTCTGTCCGAATCATGTTAGCAATTGCCACATTTTATGAAATCTGGCAAATAGATGTCAAAACTGCATTCCTTAATAGATTTATTAAACAAGAGTTGTATATGATGCAACCAGAAGGTTTTGTCAATCCTAAAGGTGCTAACAAAATATGCAAGCTCCAGCAATCCATCTATGGACTAGTGCAAGCATCTCAGACTTGGAATATACTCTTTGATAAGTTGATCAAAGCATATTGTTTTTGTACAGACTTACGGTGAAGCCTGTATTTACAAGAAAGTGAGTGGGAGCACTACAGCATTTCTGATAAGTATATGTGAATGACATATTGTTGATCAGAAATAATGTAGAATTATTCTGCAAAGCATAAAGGAGTGTTTGAAAGGAGTTCTTTAAAAGAAAGACCTCGGTAAAGCTGCTTACACATTGAGCATCAAGATCTATATAGATAGATCAAGACGCTTGATAAGATTTTTCAATGAATACATACATTGATAAATTTTTGAAATAGTTCAAAATGGAACAGTCAAAGAAGGAGTTCTTGCCTGTGTTGCAAGGTGTGAAGTTGAGTAAGACTCAAGAGCCGACCATGGCAGAAAATAGAAAGAGAATGAAAAGTCATTCCCTATGCCTCAGTCATAGGTTCTATAAAGTATGCTATGCTGTGAACCAGACATATTGTATACCTTGCTCTGAGTTTGGCAAAGGAATACAATTTTGATCTAATAGTAGATCACTGGACAGCGGTCAAGAATATCCTTAGTAAGGACTAAGGAGATGTTTCTCGATTATGGAGGTGATAAAAGAGTTCGTTGTAAAAGTTACATCGGTGCAAACTTTTACACTAATCCAGATGACTCCAGGTCTCAAACTGGATACATATTGAAAGTGGGAGCAATCAAGCTAGAGTAGCTCCATGCAGAGCAGAAGACATAGAATGTTTGCAAAATACATACGGCTCTGAATGTGACAGACCCGTTGACTAAACTTCTCTCATGAGCAAAAATGATCATACCTTAGTACTCTTTGGGTATTAATCACATAGCAATGTGAACTAGATTATTGACTCTAGTAAACCCTTTGGGTGTTGATCACATGACGATGTGAACTATGGGTGTTAATCATATACAGATATGAATATTGGTGTTAAATCACATGATGATGTGAACTAGATTATTGACTCTAGTGCAAGTGGGAGACTGAAGGAAATATGCCCTAGAGGCAATAATAAAGTTATTATTTATTTCCTTATATCATGATAAATGTTTATTATTCATGCTAGAATTGTATTAACCGGAAACATAATACATGTGTGAATACATAGACAAACATAGTGTCACTAGTATGCCTCTACTTGACTAGCTCGTTTATCAAAGATGGTTATGTTTCCTAGCCATGGACAAAAGAGTTGTCATTTGATTAATGGGATCATATCATTAGGAGAATGATGTGATTGACATGACCCATTTCGTTAGCCTAGCACTTGATCGTTTAGTATGCTGCTATTGCTTTCTTCATGACTTATACATGTTTCTGTAACTATGAGAAATATGCAACTCCCGTTTACCGGAGGAACACTTTGGGTACTACCAAACGTCACAACGTAACTGGGTGATTATAAGGGAGTACTACAGGTGTCTCCAAAGGTACATGTTGAGTTGGCGTATTTCGAGATTAGGTTTTGTCACTCCGATTGTCGGAGAGGTATCTCTGGGCCCTCTCGGTAATGCACATCATTATAAGCCTTGCAAGCAAAGTAACCAAATGAGTTGGTTATGGGATGATGCATTACGGAACGAGTAAAGAGACTTACCGGTAATGAGATTGAACTAGGTATTGGATACCGACGATCAAATCTCGGGCAAGTAACATACCGATGACAAAGGGAACAACATATGTTGTTATGCGGTTTGACCGATAAAGATCTTCGTAGAATATGTAGGAACCAGTATGGGCATCCAGGTCCCGCTATTGGTTATTGACCGAGAATGGTTCTAGGCCATGTCTACATAGTTCTCGAACCCGTAGGGTCCGCACGCTTAACGTTACGATGACAGTTTTATTATGAGTTTATAAGTTTTGATGTACTGAAGTTTGTTCGGAGTCCCGGATGTGATCACGGACATGACGAGGAGTCTCGAAATGGTCGAGACATAAAGATTGATATATTGGACGACTATATTCGGACACCGGAAGTGTTTCGGGTGATTTCGGAGAAAACCGGAGTGCCGGAGGGTTACCGGAACCCCCCCCCCCCGGAGAGTTAATGGGCCACATGGGCCTTGGTGGGAAGAGAGAGGGGCGGTCAGGAAGGGCCGCACGCCCCCTCTCCCTCTGGTCCGAATTGGACTAGGAGGGGGGGCGGCGCCCCCCTCTTTCCTTCCCCTCCTCTCCCCCTTCCTTCCCCTCCTAGTAGGAGTAGGAAAGGAGGAGTCCTACTCCTACTAGGAGGAGGACTCCTCCTGGGGCGCCCAACAAGGGCCGGCCGGCCTGCCCCCTCCGTCCTTTATATACGGGGGCAGGGGGCACCGCATAGACACACAAGTTGATCTATGGATCGTTCCGTAGCCGTGTGCGGTGCCCTCCTCCACCATATTCCACCTCGGTCATATCGTCGTGGAGTTTAGGCGAAGCCCCGCGCCGGTAGAGCATCATCATCATCACCACGCCGTCATGCTGACGGAACTCATCTCCGAAGCTTTGCTGGATCGGAGCCCGGGGATCGTCATCGAGTTGAACGTGTGCTGAACTCGGAGGTGTCGTACATTCGGTACTTGGATCGGTCGGATCATGAAGACGTACGACTACATCAACCGCGTTGTCATAACGCTTCCGCCTACGGTCTACGAGGGTACGTGGACAACACTCTCCCCTCTCGTTGCTATGCCATCACCATGATCTTGCGTGTGCGTAGGAATTTTTTGAAATTACTACGTTCCTCAACAAATAGTCCAGTCAGCAGTTGACTAGGTCAATGTTGACTGGTCAAACTGGCTGGTGGGACCCAGCTATTATAGAATAGTGTAAATTAACAGTTTAATTAATTTAACAGATTAGGTGGGGGGGCCACATGCCATTGACTTAGATATTTTGAAACAGGCTTTTATATGAAAAGGAACCACATGTCATTTTCAGTTATTCAACTAAACATTTTTATTAGGTTCTAATTAGGTGGTTAGGGGAATGGTTAAACCGGGCGGGCCCACATGTCAGTGGGTCAACCCACTGTCAAAACGTGTGTGCGCGTGTGCGTGCCCGTCGGTGAGTTCAAAGAACGGCGCCGCGCGCGGAGCCGACGGCTCCAGTGACCAAAAGGGGCAGCCCCGACTGCCAAATAGATAAGCGCGAGGCGCAGCGTCAAGACCTGCCTTCGTCTGTAGCTAGGAGCGGCTGAAACAGCGTCGGGGGCGACGGAAGGCGGCGACTACGACGGAGCTAGCGGCAAACGTTGCTGGAGGGCACGGGGAAGAGGGGGAAAAGGCCACGGAGGGCCGGAGGCTCACAGCGGAAGCGGCAGGATGCGTGATGGAGCCAGAGGAGGTCGGGGTCGAGCAGATCGATGACGAGGTTAGCGGCGGCGTCCGACGGTGTCGGAGAAGAGGGTGCCGGTCGACGAGGGGACTCCGGCGAGGGGAGCAAGGCGAGGGAGGCCGGATCCACGACATGGCCCCCGGGATCCGTCCCTCTCTGATGAGGAGGCGGCTTGGCAGCGGTTCCCCGGGCGCGGGCGTGGTCGGGCGGTCGTGCACGGCGAGGCGCCGGCAGGGGAGGGCTCTGGCGCGGGAGTGGCGGCGGAGGTGGGTGCAGGGGAGGGTGAGGCGAGCTTGGGGTGGTCCGGCGAGGCAGATAGTCGACGGGGGGGCGAGCTGGCGGCGACGAGGTCGAGGCGGAGGCGCTCCAGGCGGGCGATGGGCGGGGTCAGGGGCGTCGGTTGCCCCTGATCCACTCGGGGCGGGGTGGGGAGATAAGGTGGGTCGAGGGAGGAGTGGGGGTTACGGGCGACGTGGGTTAGGGTTTGGAGGGGTTATGGGGGCGCCGGCTGGGCCGAGGCCCAGCGGGGGGGCTTTTCCTTTCTTTCTTTTTGTTCTGTTTTCTTTTCTTCTTTTTATTTTTATTTTTCTGTTCTGTTTTATTTTACTTATATAATAGTTTATAGTTTTACAAAAAGTGAAACCCATAGCTAAAATAGAGTTCCAATTATAACTACTGCCACGAAAGGTTTTATCCCTGAACAAAATAGTTTAGTATTTTATAAAACCCAAAATGCATTTATTTAATTGTTTTACCTACTGTTTTAATCATTTTAGGGTATTAAAACATTTTATAAAAGTGGGGTTTCTTCACCACAATTAACTTTGCATTATTTGGCACAACTCGAATATTTTAGTTTTAAAGTTTGAAAACTTTTACCATTTGATTTGATTTTGAATTTGAATTTGAATCAGTTTCGAACTAACGCGAGATTAGCAACAGTAATTATGGTGACGTGGCATCATTAACAGAGGTTTACTGTAGCTTAAGTATCCGGGCGTCACAATTCTCCTCCACTACAAGAAATCTCGTCCCGAGATTTAAGCGATGGAGTAATGGGGGAAAGGTGCTGGTAGCGAAAAACCTAACGAGTCTTCTCGGTCTTGGCTGCCCTTTCGAAGAGGTTGATCCCTTTCATTGATGTCTTCATTTCTCTGCTTCAAGTCACCATGATCAAGTCGTCATCCTTTCTTCGGGATCTCCATCGTCCTACGAACGCGGCCAAGGGGAAAAACTCCGGAAGAACGCATCTCCACAAAGCTGGGCATCTGGCGGTGAACTCAATGGGAAATACACATGGTACCCCACGAGTTGTATTTCAGTGAATTCGTTGAGTGCAATAGACGATGGTACCAAAGTTTTAAACGGGTAGGCAATCATTCGATGACTAGGCAGAAGGTGGAATGGGGGTTTGAACAATGAGAATAACATGGTGTTTGATTCCAGGATGGATAATGGTATAGCATTTAGCTCATGAATCACATACGAAGGCAGGTGCAAAGGATCCATTAGAATCCGGGTTGTAAAGAAGAGTCAGGTTTCGATCCAGTGGACCTGTGGGTTATGGGCCCACCGTGTGGTTTAAAAGTAGGAAGGGCGATGACATCTTGCACAATAATGTAAGCAAGTCATGTCAGAGGATAGCCCGTCAGTTATGTCGGCAAAAACATCGGTACCAAGGGCGGGGGAGGAAGATAACCATTTTCCTGCTCGTTGAAACGAGGCGGACCAATAGGCAAGGTTCTCATCCATCGGTGGCTACCAGAATGTCATCAACAATAGTAACAGGGTCTTATTGATAGAGTGGTACACCGAGGTGCTTACCTAAGTCGAGAATTATCACTGCTCAGTTAACTAGATTACAAGAAAGGTTAAACAAAATAATGGAAAGTAAAATACGTTTAAACACATATTTCAGGGGGATATCCTCCCCAAGAACAAGCAGGGCATGATATCCATGACAGGATATAATGTAGAAAATGCTTTAGGAAAGGGAAGAGAAATTTCATGACATTACCATACAACGATGTTTGGATAATTTGATTAAGAAAATTTAACATTGTGTTTTGAGTGTTCTTATTGATGATAGGAGTACCACATACATGCTTCGATATAGCATTGACATGGTCATTGGTAAAGGTCAGACTTTGGATACACAAAGGATCCATCAGGGACAACTTGTAGAATAAGTCTTACAATTTCCTCACGGAAGAATGACTAACCTTGCCAAAAAGGAAACTATAACAATAGGTCCTCCTGCCAGGTGTGCTAGGCACGACATCACCTTACCTGGTCACATAAAGACCATTGTTATAACTCTTGGAAATATGTTCCAACCATCATCTCTGACCGAGATTCAGATCCGATTGGTGTCATGATACCTCAAACTCAGGTTGTCCAAGAAGAAAAGGTGCAACACAAATCGACGAAATGACATTGCAAGATTCTCGGGAAATGAACTATGGGAGCGGGTTCCTGAAACAATAGTTCATCATTAAACCAAGAAGAGGATGAGGAGGTGACTGATGGACTCAGCGATAATTCATCGAGGTATCCAAAAGATGGATCTCCACAATTATGTGGATAAGGAGATAACATTTGTCATATCAAATGATATAAGGAAGTAAGCTCGAGGAAAACTTACACAATTAAACATTGGTTGAAAGGTGCGCCGAAATACGGGTTGGGTTGCACGACCAATGTCAGAATGGTGATTCAATAATTAATAGTCTAAGAATGAACGACCGACCATTAACTTCGAAGCAATAGGGTTGCTAGAAGTGCAAAATCCAAACAACACCGCTCACCTGTTGGTACCCCGGTTGGAATCAACATGAGGACCAAGAAAGAATGGTGATGGTGATAATTATCACTATACCAAGAATTCTTAAGAGGTGGAGTAATCCTCACGACATTCTTGACATAAAAGATGGTAACACTCCAAGGTAAAGAAGAATAAATGCTAGATAGCAAGGACCTCAAGGTATAACACAAAACACGAACAAGTTTGTGTTGGAGGGAAGGCAATAAAGTGGCCGATGATAACACAACTCATCGAGGGCAAGGATGGTATTTCCCATGAAGAATTCAATAGATATCTTGGAAGAGCATCAAAATGTTGATGATGATCATGACACATTTGTCAAGAGAATTCATGAAGATGTAATCAATCGGCGATGACATCAAGTCAAAGGAATGATGAAGCGAAAGGTTATTGGAACCACGAGTACGACACAAACTCGAAATCAAGCTTGCTGTTCAAGGTGAAATGATATGACAAGGAAAATCGACGCAAGCTTAGCTCATCGTCGAAAGTGGTGCTCCGAGAATAAGGACCAGGTAGCACCGTTAAAATCATCACGACAATCATATAGCCAAACAGGCTATGACTGCCGTGATTGGGTACAAACTCGTACGCAAGGAAGATTACTAAGAGTTGTTAAACCGCAGCGCAGACTCGGTTCAGTTATCAGTGTCTTTGAGTGTTTAATAACTCGAAGCCCGTGCAAAATTGGAATCCGTGAGAATGTAGTACTTGATGAAGAACTTGTAAGAAGTTATGCAGTTCCATGATAATCTCGAGATACCAGGGGGTGATACTCGATGACAGATCAAAGTAGAGGTTGGACTGGGGTATTGCTCTGCACAAGACAAGTGCTTAAACTTGCACGAGAAATGGTAAGTAAAGGACAACGTGGTCGGGACCACGATTGCAAAAAGGCATGATCCCAGATATAAGATGAACTAATACCAAGGGAATAATTAATGTAAGAGAAGCTTTAATGATAAGATCTACATCGTGTCCATGGGCATGAACACAAAGTTCAAGGTCGACTCCCACTTCTTCAATGCATAACCTTTCAGTCACTGCTCTATTAAAGTGATTTGAGTGTGAAGACCTACTTGGTGAATTACCAGAGGAGTATGAACCTTGAAAAACTTTCGGGTTCACACCGATTAAGAAAGGCATAGGTTCAACCCATCGAGGCATCTTAGAAACATATACCACAAGCTTCGAGAGTAATTATCACCAGCTCGAAAGTAGAGCATGGTTGGCCAATTCAGAGTATAGGATTTACCAATGGTATTATGTATCAGGGAAATAACTCACAAGGTGATTAAATATGAAGGACACTGTCGGATAATAGTCCAACAAAGGACTTGATGGTCCACAAAGGATATGATGTGAGTATCGGTACTCAACCAGAAGAGGAAAGAATGCAAATGCAACGGTTGTGGAATCATCTGAATAATTCGAAGCTCAAATGCAAAGGAATTATGATTCCAAATCGAAGGATCGGAAGCAAACGCTCTGATTAAGAATGGATAAGCTGAATAGACTTAGGGGTACAACCGATGGCAATTGATTGGTCGAGAACCAGCTCATGTTCAAAAATGACGTCTGAGCCGGAAGGATGGATTCTAATTGTGATTGACGATTGCGAACAACCGCATCATATTGAATCAACAGTCTCAAAATGATAGTGCAAAGGATGTCAATGAATAATGCTAGGCATTTGGGATTTAACCATAATGCAGGCAGACAAGAATTTCTAGAGCCATAGGCTGCAGAGGATTCTCGAAAATCAGATAATATTTCAAAGAATTTTGTGAAACACCTGAACAACTAGGGAGAAACAAATCCTCGGTAAATGTGAGGATTAATTTGTAGGTGTATTCATGCGACAAGGAACTGCAAGGCATTAGGCACAAAGTATTCTTGGAACAATAGAGAAAACTTCGGGGTATCTTGTAATAACAAGATCAACGGGGGATGATCGTATGAATGGCAAGTGTAAGTAGTTATCCATAAGGATTTATCGGTGGTCGGGAATAGCAAAAGTGGTGGACACAAAGTCTTGAGAGCATATCGAAGAGTATCTTCGGAATCTTCTAGTGAAGCAGGCCATCATCTGGAATGAAGGGGCTCTCCGGGAGAAAGTATTTACGAGAACCTAGAGTTAGAGTTAGCAAAAATCATTTAACCCGAGTAGAAGAGAGATCAGAATCCTAGAGTATAGGTCGAGGAATAAAAGATCCTAATATCACCCAATGGCGACGTGGGCTCATGGGCCGCACAGCCATGTTAGTAAAACAGTTTTGTAACATCTAGACTCAACTTCGGCCAAGGAGTGTGGAAGGGGGATTCCTACAAGTAGTCGGCTCTGATACCAACTTGTGACGCCCCCGATTCAATCGTACACTAATCATGCATGCAAATGTGTACAATCAAGATCAGGGACTCACGGGAAGATATCACAACACAACTCTAAAACATAAATAAGTCATACAAGCATCATAATACAAGCCAGGGGCCTCGAGGGCTCGAATACAAGTGCTCGATCATAGACGAGTCAGCGGAAGCAACAATATCTGAGTACAGACATAAGTTAAACAAGTTTGCCTTAAGAAGGCTAGCACAAACTGGGATACAGATCGAAAGAGGCGCAGGCCTCCTGCCTGGGATCCTCCTAACTACTCTTGGTCGTCGTCAGTGGGCTGCACGTAGTAGTAGGCACCTCCAGTGTAGTAGGAGTCGTCGTCGACGGTGGCGTCTGGCTCCTGGACTCCAGCATCTGGTTGCGACAACCAGAAAGAAAGGAAAGGGGGAAAAGGGGGGGAGAAAGCAACCGTGAGTACTCATCCAAAGTACTCGCAAGCAAGGAACTACACTACATATGCATGGGTATATGTGTAAGGAGACCATATCAGTGGACTGAACTGCAGAATGCCAGAATAAGAGGGGGACAGCTAGTCCTATCGAAGACTACGCTTCTGGCAGCCTCCGTCTTGCAGCATGTAGAAGAGATTAGATTGAAGTCCTCCAAGTAGCATCGCATAGCATAATCCTACCCGGCGATCCTCTCCTCATCGCCCTGTTAGAGAGCGATCACCGGGTTGTATCTGGCACTTGGAAGGGTGTGTTTTATTAAGTATCCGGTTCTAGTTGTCATAAGGTCAAGGTACAACTCCAAGTCGTCCTGTTACCGAAGATCACAGCTATTCGAATAGATTAACTTCCCTGCAGGGGTGCACCACATAACCCAACACACTCGATCCCATTTGGCCGGACACACTTTTCTGGGTCATGCCCGGCCGCGGAAGATCTACACGTCACAGCCCCACCTAGGCCAACAGAGAGGTCAGCACGCCGGTCTAAACCTAAGCGCACAGGGGTCTGGGCCCATCGCCCTTAGCACACCTGCACGTTGCGTACGCGGCCGGAAGCAGAACTAGCCCCCTTAATACAAGAGCAAACTTACGTTCCAATCCGGCGCGCGCCGCTCAGTCGCTGACGTCACGAAGGCTTCGGCTGATACCACGACGTCGAGTGCCCATAACTTTCCCACGTAGTTGGTTAGTGCGTATAGACCAAATGGCCAGAGTCAGATCAAATACCAAGAACTCGTTAAGCGTGTTACTTTTAAGTATCCGTGGACGCCGAGCAGGGCCAAGCCCACCTCTCTCCTAGGCGGTCTCAACCTACCCTGTCGCTCCGCCACAAGTAACAGTCGGGGGCTGTTGGGAACCCAGGCCCACCTCTACCGGGATGGAGCCACCTGCCCCTTCAGCCCCCATCTTCGAAAAGTATCACAAGTAATGTAACAGTATAAAGTATATAGTATATGCCCGAGATCACCTCCCGAAGTGATCACGGCCCAGTAGTATAGCATGGCAGACAGACAAGAGTGTAGGGCCACTAATGAAGTACTAGCATCCTATACTAAGCATGTAGGATTGCAGGTAAAGGTATCAACAGTAGTAGCAAGGACAGGCTATGCATCAGGATAGGAATAACGGAAAGCAGCAACATGCTACACTACTCTAATGCAAGCAGTATAGAGAAGAATAGGCGATATCTGGTGATCAAGGGGGGGCTTGCCTGGTTGCTCAAACAAGAAGGAGGGGTCGTCGGTGACGTAGTCGACCACAAGGGCATCAGCATTGTCACGGGTCTACCGGAGGGAAGAGGGGGAAGAAACAGTAAATACATAGCAAGCAAGTGCATAACAGGACAACAAGCAGAGCTAGACGTGTTCTAACGCGGTATGAGGTGATACCGGCGAAGGGGGGAAACATCCGGGAAAATATCCCCGGTGTTTCGTGTTTTTGGGCAGAGGAGTCGGAGGGGAAAGTTGCATGTTCGATAGGTTAGGGATGTGTGGCGGACGAACGGGTTGCGTATCCGGATTCGTCTCGTCGTTCTGAGCAACTTTCATGTACAAAGTTTTTCCATACGAGCTACGGTTTATTTTATATTAATTTTAAAAGATTTAAATCAATTTTAGGATTTATTTATATTCCCAATTTAAATCAGTAAATACTTTTGTCACATAGTGCAGTGCCAGCCACAGTGTATTACAGGTGGGGTCAGGTCAAAGTCAATAGTCCAGTCAGCAGTTGACTAGGTCAACGTTGACTGGTCAAACTGGCTGGTGGGACCTAGCTATCATAGAGTACTGTAAATTAACAGTTTAATTAATTTAACAGATTAGGTGGGGGGCCACATGCCATTGACTTAGATATTTTGAAACAGGCTTTTATATGAAAAGGAACCACATGTCATTTTCAGTTATTCAACTAAACATTTTTATTAGGTTCTAATTAGGTGGTTAGGGGAATGGTTAAACCGGGCGGGCCCACATGTCAGTGGGTCAACCCACTGTCAGAACGTGTGTGCGCGTGTGCGTGCCCGTCGGTGAGTTCAAAGAACGGCGGCGCGCGCGGAGCCGACGGCTCCAGCGACTAAAAGGGGCAGCCCTGACTGCCAAATGAATAAGCGCGAGGCACAGCGTCGAGACCTGCCTTCGTCTATAGCTAGGTGTGGCTGAAACAGCGTCGGGGGCGACGGAAGGCGGCGACTACGACGGAGCTAGCGACAAACGGTGCTGGAGGGCACGGGGAGGAGGGGGAAACGACCACGGAGGGCCGGAGGCTCACAGCGGAAGCGGCAGGATGCGTGATGGAGCCGGAGGAGGTCGGGGTCGAGCGGATCGATGACGAGGTTAGCGGCGGCGTCCGACGGTGTCGGAGAAGAGGGTGCCGGTCGACGAGGGGACTCCGGGGAGGGGATCAAGGCGAGGGAGGCCGGATCCGCGACATGGCCCCCGGGATCCGTCCCTCTCTGACGAGGAGGCGGCTTGGCGGCGGTTCCCCGGGCGCGGGCGTGGTCGGGCGGTCGTGCATGGCGAGGCGCCGGCAGGGGAGGGCTCTGGCGCGGGAGTGGCGGCGGAGGTGGGTGCAGGGGAGGGTGAGGCGAGCTTGGGGTGGTCCGGCGAGGAAGATAGTCGAC
>NC_041381.1:439340748-439366281 GCF_002162155.2 Triticum dicoccoides
GAGGTCGAGGCGGAGGCGCTCCAGGCGGGCGACGGGCGGGGTCAGAGGCGTCGGTTGCCCCCGATCCAGATCCACTCGGGGCGGGGTGGGGAGACGAGGTGGATCGAGGGAAGAGTGGGGGTTACGGGCGACGTGGGTTAGGGTTTGGAGGGGTTATGGGGGCGCCGGCCGGGCCGGCCTGGCTAGCCTAGTGGCCAGCTGGGCCGAGGCCCAGCGGGGGGGGGCCCTTTTCCTTTCGTTCTTTTTGTTCTGTTTTCTTTTCTTCTTTTTATTTTTATTTTTCTGTTCTGTTTTATTTTACTTATATAATAGTTTATAGTTTTACAAAAAGTTAAACCCATAGCTAAAAATAGAGTTGCAATTATAACTATTGCCACGAAAGGTTTTATCCCTGAACAAAATAGTTTAGTATTTTATAAAACCCAAAATGCATTTATTTAATTGTTTTACCTACTGTTTTAATCATTTTAGGGTATTAAAACATTTTATAAAAGTGGGGTTTCTTCACCACAATTAACTTTGCATTATTTGGCACAACTCGAATATTTTAGTTTTAAAGTTTGAAAACTTTTACCGTTTGATTTGATTTTGAATTTGAATTTGAATTAGTTTCGAACTAACACGAGATTAGCAACAGTAATTGTGGTGACGTGGCATCATTAACAGAGGTTTACTGTAGCTTAAGTATCCGGGCGTCACAACAGTAGCCCCTGATGCTCTGTTCGGTGTTCGGAAAGAAAAGCCGAACAGAGGATCAAAATAACTTTCACAGGAGTCTAACATAATATGTCTATGTGAATAAGCAGGCATTGATGTTAGCTTCTGCCGCTCATACTGCGGAGGTCTCCGGACTGAAGCAGAACCTGGAGCGGGCCGAGCAAGAGCTCGGCCTCTTGAAGCAGCTGCTAGAGGAAAGCAAAGGTATGTTTTTAACTTGCGTGTATATTTTAGGAAGGATAAATGGTTTGTGCTGACTAAAGTGTCATGAACTTTATTAGGGGACACGACTGAGGTGGCGGCCCTCAAGAAGGTGTTAGCCGAGGCCAAACACAAAGCGGGCAAGGAACTCGCCGCACACAAAAAGCAAGAGGCCCGGGTCAGCGAGGTCCAGCAAGAGCTCCAGGACGCCGTCAAGAAGTATGAGTCCTTGGAGCGTGATTCGAAGATTCAAGAGTCCGAACTTGCCAAGGCCCGCCAGAGCTCACAAGACGCCCAAGCCAAAGCCCAGGGTGCCCTACAGGAGATCCAGGCGGCAAAGAAAATTACAGCGGGTAAGGCTTTTATTATGCAAAGCCGATATGTGAAGGAAACATTCATGTTACTTTCCCGGATTTGGAGCTCTCCAGGGGCGTTTACGGATCTACCGTGCAGCATATTAGATGATGCAGCATTTTATCGAGCCGAAGAAGGGAGCTCGACGGAGAAGCTATTCTGGTCTCAAACCTTGCACCAGAACTTCCGGTGCCCTTTAGCAACCAACTAAAACAGTTGGTCGAGCTGCATAAGGCGGCCGAACTGGCCATGAAGGACTTAATAGTCCGTTTGTGGCCTGCCGAGCCCATGCCTAGCAGCTACTTCAGACTCGTCAAGCGGCTTGTGAGTGCCTGCCCGCGACTTGAAGCCATCAAGCGATCGGTTTGCATCGAAGGTGCGTGGATGGCCTTTGCCCGCGCCAAGGTACACTGGGCAAAGATGGATGCCAGGAAGCTGATGACCGAGGGGCCGCCTGAGGGCAAGGAGCACCGCCGTCCCGAGATGTATTTTGACAGTGTCCTGGAGGGATCCCGCCTTGTGGTGGAGCAATGTACGAAGGATGTTATATTCCCATGAAAACATTCGTTTTATCCTGTCCTGTAATTGTGAAACAAGGTCGTTATGTAGTATAATGCTTGTCACTTAAATTTTTTACCTCATGTGCGGCCGTTTATGAAATCTGAGAGTTGGCCAGTCACCGGCTTCTGGCCCCATGTAGATATTACGGGGGTGTTTGGGATAAATATAAACACTCTTTACTCCAAATTTTGGTCCTTAAAGGAGGTGTTTAACGTAACGAACAAGGCAATCGGACTATACGGCTTTATCACCCTCACTTAGCCATAGGAGTTTGACAATGAAAATTTTGGCGAAGCCCCTGGTATTCGGAAGACCGAAGTTGGGGCGCTAGACACGCCTAATCGGATGAAAGTTGATTCCTCGCATAAAGCGGAAAAAATCTCTAAGGATTTGAAGACCTTTGGAACAGCTGACCAGCTCTCGCCGCATCATGACAGTCACTTTTCGGCTTTCTCTACTGAGGTGCTCGTCCGAAAGAACCGGGACACAATCGCGGTAGTTCTCCCTTTACTACCCTAGCCGATATAGCAGAACGTAAGGTAGTAAGCACAGGAGTCGGGCAACCCAACTATTGACCAAAGACATGATTCGGAGCCGATGCATATAATGCTATAAGTTCGGGGTGCCGAACTATACTGTAAAAGTGTTAGGACTTTATTGCCGTGGTGCGGGGCGTGATGAAGCCCCTGGCGAATTAATACGTACCAGAGTGTACGGGTGCAACAAGTAATAAATACAAAGATAAGGAAAGAGTCAAGTAATAACCTGACGCCAAGAATATTGAGCCGCAAACTATTTTCCATTGTAATTTGTTTGATACGTCAAGGCGTACTTGTACAAATAATGCATAAGCGAGTAAGGCTATTTAACATGCCATGACCAAGAGCGAGCTGTGTACGGGTATGTAAAACAAGTATAGCGATCGTTAGCAGAGACCACCTGGGTATTCCCTTGTATGTCAAAGCCCCTTACCTTCTTGGTGTATCTGTCCCGTGATGGGTCCGACGATCAGTTTATCGGAAAAAAGCCTCGAGAAGAGAAAAACCTGAAAGAAAGAGAAAAAAGTGAAGGAATGCGGATCCGAAAGTGGTTGAGCTGCATTGTGGACCGTGGTCTAGCTATGCCTCCGTCCGTGCCCATGGTATTTTGAGTGCGTAGTTATGTACGTGCGTATGAATGTCACCGCTTGATCGGGGCTGGGACCGTGGTCGGATTGCTAGTCAAGCTCTGGACGAGCTGGACCGTTCTGCCGCAGAGTAGTTTGGACTCGCTTGACGGTGTCCGGGGGCTTTACTGCCGAATTGAGGTTCTGCCTAAAAAGGCTATTCTGTACTTCTGCTACAAGGGCCGCGGTGTGCTCTTCAGTACGGAGGGAGCGCTCCATATTTCCATTGATTGTTATTACACCACGTGGTCCGGGCATCTTGAGCTTGAGGTAGGCGTAGTGCGGCACCGCATTGAATTTAGCGAATGCAGTTCGTCCGAGCAGTGCATGATAGCCACTACGGAAAGGGATGATATCGAAGATTAACTGTTCGCTTTGGAAATTATCCGGGGATCCGAAGTCCACTTCCATTGTGATTGAGCCCGTACAACAGGCGTCTACACCTGGTATGACACCTTTAAAGGTGAATTTTTGTGGGCTTGATCCTTGAGGGATCGATACCCATTTTGCGCAATGTATCTTGATAGAGCAGGTTCAGGCTGCTACCACCATCCATGAGGACTCGCATGAGATGGAGTCTGTCAATAATTGGGTCAAGGACCAGTGCAGCTGAACCGCCATGACGGATATTGGTCGGATGGTCCCTGCGGTCGGAGGTGATTGGACAGGAAGACCATGGGTTAAATTTTGGGGCGACTGGCTCCATCGTGTAGACGTCCCTGAGTGCACGCTTGCGCTCCTTCTTCGGGATATGGGTGGCGTATATCATGTTCACCGTTTTAACTTGGGGGGGGGGGTCTTCTTCTGTCCCCTTGTGTTCGGTGGTCGGGATTCCTTGTCATCATCCTCGCTTTGCGACCCTTTCTCCTTATTCTCGGCGTTTAACTTGCCGGCCTGTTTGAGAACCCAACATTCCCTGTTGGTATGATTGGCTGGTTTATCCGGAGTGCCATGGATTTGGCATGGTTGATCTAGTATGCGGTCCAGACTGGACAGGCCCGGATTGTTCCTTTTAAATGGCTTCTTCCGCTGACCGGACTTAGAGCCGCTGAATCCGGCGTTGACCTCCATGTCTTCGGTGCTATCGCCGTTGTTTTGACGCTTGTGTCTATTGTATCGTGGATTGCCGTTGCTATTTCTGGCTTCAGAAGTGCCAGGTTCGCTTGTGTTGTTGTTGCTACGGGCTAGCCAGTTGTCTTCGCCCGCACAGAAGCGGGTCATGAGTGCCGCGAGGGCTGACATGGACTTCGGTTTTTCCTGGCCGAGGTGTCTGGCCAGCCATTCGTCGCGGATGTTGTGCTTAAAGGCCGCTAGGGCTTCGGTGTCCGGACAGTCGACGATCTGTTTTTTTAGTTAGGAACCGAGTCCAGAATTTCCTGGCTGACTCTTCGGGCTGCTGTATTATATGACTTAGGTCATCGGCATTCGGAGGTCGGACATATGTCCCTTGGAAGTTGTCAAGGAAGGCGCCCTCCAATTTCACCCAGATGCCAATGGAGTTTTCGGGCAGACTGTTTAACCAGTATCTAGTTGGTCCCTTGAGTTTGAGCGGGAGGTATTTGATGGCGTGAAGATCATCGCCGCGGGCCATATGAATGTGGAGAAGAAAATCCTCAATCCACACCGCGGGGTCTGTTGTGCCATCATATGATTCGATTTTTATGGGTTTAAACCCTTCTGGGAAATCATGTCCCATTACTTCGTTGGTGAAGCAGAGGGGGTGTGCGGCGCCTCTATATCGGGCCAAGTCGTGATGTAGTTCGGATGGAGCTCGTCTGCGGTTTTCGGCCCGTATGTGGTTATGTTTCTCACGTTCCATCGTATGGTCGTCATCGCGCATCGAGACGCGCCCCCGTGATCCATAAATTGATCTTTTCTGACCTGCTCAATTTTCCAAATCGCGTCGCAGGTCGTGTGTATATCTCCGAGCTGTTGTATTTCTGTTTGTTCGGCGAGGTAGTCTGGGTTGGTATTCGGCTTGAGGTGTTGCTTTGTCCCGGCCACGTGGTGGTCGGTCAGCCGTATTGTACCTTGGAAGGACGGGCTGCAGTGCCTCGTCGTCGAACTGTGTTAACAATTTGCGCTTCGGGCAGCTTTTGGTTGGGCGCTCGAGGCCATATTCCTCGGCTGCCAGGACGTCAGTCCATCTTTCATTGAGCAGATCTTAATCAGCTTGAAGCTGTCGCTGCTTCTTTTTCAGGCTTCTTGCAGTGGCAATTAGCTGACGCTTAAAGCGTTCCTATTCGGCGGGCTCTTCAGGCACGATGAAATCTACGTCACCGAGGCTAACCTCGTCCTCGGAGAGCGGAAAGTAGTTGCTATCCTCCGAGTCTTCGTTCATGGCCCGTTCGCCAGGGCTGACTTGCCCATCATCCCGTTCCTCCTTACGGAGGTTGGCTCAATGGGGTCTTCATTGTTTTCTGCACCGTCCAGAGTGTTGTCCTCTTCTATGACGGTATTGCTGTTTTTGCTGCGGCATGGCTTGGAGCGGCGCCACTGACGCCGGCGCTTCAGTTGTATCTCAGGAGGTTTATCCTTGACTGGATTTTCATCATCACCGTTGTTTTCTTTGGGTGTATCCACCATGTATATGTAGTACGAGGAGGTGGTTGTCCAACGCCCTGTAGGCAGTGGTTCCTGATCCTCTCCGGCATCATCGTCCATACCGTCGATGTCTTCAGAGTTGTAGTCAAGCATGTCGGTTAGGTCGTCGGCAGTGGCTACAAAGTGGGTGGTGGGTGGGGAACGCATTTCTTCATCATCCGCTTCCCATTCGACCGGACATAGTTCGGCCAAGAATCCCTAACAGGGAGAGAGATTCAATGAATTTAACGTCGCCAAAAGGCGAGTGCTGGAAAATGTCCGCGGAGCTGAACTCCAAGACTGGCGCCCAATTAGGTTCATTAGACGCGGATGCACGCGGTCCGGAATCCATGGCAGGAGACGAGTCCAGGGTTCCGGTGACACAAGACCTGCTCGATGTTGGGTCTGTGTGCGGCTCGAGCTTTGCCGAGTCTGTGGCCTCTATGGTGGGGTTAAGCTTCCCGTCCTCGGACGACACAGTCCGCTCCAGCTCTAGGGCCAGGGCGGTCGTGGGTGCTATATCATGCGTGTGGCCCGATTACAGATCTAGGTCATGTTCATCGTAGTGGGCGGGGACAGCCTTTATGGGCTTGAATCCGTTGAAGATCAAGTCTCCGCGGACATCGGCCACAAAATTCAGGCTTCCGAATCTGACCTGATGGCCAGGGGCATAGCTATCGATCTGCTCTAAATGGCCAATCGAGTTGGCCCGCAGTGCGAAGCCGCCGAATATGAAGATCTGTCCGGGGAGGAAGATTTCCCCCTGGACTGCATTGTTGTAGATGATTGATGGAGCCATCAAGCCTATCTTCGACGACACAGTGGAACTCTCAATGAAAGCACCAATGTCGGTGTCAAAACCGGCGGATCTCGGGTAGGGGGTCCCGAACTGTGCATCTAAGGCTAATGGTAACAGGAGGCGGGGGACACGATGGAGGTAATACCCTACTTCCTGCTTGATTGATCTTGATGAATATGAGTATTACAAGAGTCGATCTACAACGAGATCGTAATGGCTAAACCCTAGAAGTCTAGCCTATGGGATTATGATTATTGTGACTCTAACCCTAGAAGTCTAAACCCTCCGGTTTATATAGACACCGGGAGGGGCTAGGGTTGTACAAAGTCGGTTACAGAGAAAGGAATCTACATATCCGAATCGCCAAGCTTGCCTTCCCCGCTAAGGAGAGTCCCATCTGGACACTGGACGAAGTCTTCTATCTTGTACCTTCATAGCCCAACAGTCCGGCCAATGTATATAGTCCGGCTGTCCGAGGACCCCTTAGTCCAGGACTCCCTCACCTACGTTAGCTCCAAAATGACCTATTTACCTAGCTTAGCTCTAAATTGACCTACACACTTAGCATTTTTACCTACCTTAGCCCAAAAATGGCATTTTACCTACCTTAGACTATTTAGTCCACAAATGACATAATAAGATGAAGAAAGTCAAGGAAGAGGAAGAAAAGAATGAATAGGAAGAAAAGAAGAAGATCTTCTTCTTCTTCCACAAATGACATAATAAGATGAAGAAAGTCAAGGAAGAGGAAGAAAAGAATGAATAGGAAGAAAATAAGAAGATCTTCTTCTTCTTCTTCTTTTCCTCCTCTTCCTTTTCTTCTAGCTAGTCTTCTTCTTCTTGTTGTTCTAACTTTCATCTTTCCCAATTTGTAGATTTGCTTTAGATGAGGAAGCTTGCATTGATGGAGTGTCCTATTCTTCTGTTGCTTCCTTGTTGTTTATGAAAACTTGTTTGGATATGTATATTATATGTCTATATGGATATGTTGTTGGAAACTTGTTTTTGGATATGTATGTATATATATGGATATGTTGGACTTTGTTGAACTATGTTGTTGGATATGTTGGATTTGATGAAATATGTTGTTGGACATGCTGTTATATGTTGTTGGATATGTTGGAGTTGTATGTATGTATATCTGTGTGTGAAATCCTACCAAATTAAATGGATTCAAATAAAAACAGGGGATATATAGCCTCTTTGCCGTCCGCTAGCAGACGGCAAAGAGCTTTGCCAACTGCTAACAGACGGCAAAGAGGTCACGTGGCAGCTACCTGTAGAAACTGGGAACACTGGGCTGCCTATTTGGTCACTTACGTCAAAGTGACCAAATAGGACTGGCAAACAGGGCCAGCTATGCCGTCGGCCAGCGGATGGAAAAGATTCAAAGCTCTTTGCCATCCGATGGCAGACGACATAGCTGGCCACGTGGCAGCTTCTTAGTGTTGGCCGAGCTGAGCTCTTTGTCGTCCGCCAGCGGATAGCAAAGAGCTTGGCCTCTTTGCCGTCTTCTGGCGGATGGCAAAGAACACGTCGTTAACCCCTAACGGCTCTCACCCCACCCCACTGTTGTCCAAGATCTTTGTCTCTGCTTGGCTACGACGGCGGACGTCACAACCCTTTGCCGTCCGCTTCTATGAAGCAGACGCAAAGAAGGCCTTTGTCGGCACTCGTTCGGCCGGACATTTTGCCGTCCGCCATCCATGCCTTTGCCGTCCGCCATGGCAGACGACAAAGAAGCTAATTCCAGTAGTGCATGTTCAGGGTGGCCTTACCTTAGAAGCTCCATGATGACATCAAAGTTGTTCGAATGTCGCTGCTTGGAGAAGGAGCCAGAGGACTAAGACACGAAGCGGCACTGTCCAGTCCGTTGAAGGGCACTTTTGAATACCACTTGCATAACACAGAGACAATCAAATCCACCACTTCATAAAAGGAGCGACCGCACGACCCACACCCTCCTCTATGCCATCGATGAGACCGTCGTCGACAAGGTGCATCGGGAGTCGGGGAAATCATGTTATTGATCCAGATAACACCACCATCACCACCAGAATGATACCACTAGGGAGGGAAACTCTAACTCTAAAAGACCTAACCAAAATACCACAATGAATATCTAGGATCCCCGCTGCCAGGCTTGGATCATGCAACTAAAGTTATCTCCGAAGCTCTTAGCCACAAGTCAAGCATACCAATTCAGTTAACCAAAGGTGAGGATGCACAGAGGGCGACATGATCAACGATGCTAGTTTAAGCTATTATGACTGTTGTTTACTTAACCACCATACATTTTAATTACCTATAAGAACAACATGTACATCCCTACACCATATACAACCACTTTGGAGAAGGTAAGAGAGAAGCGATTACATCTAGTCCTAGACTCCTAGTTAGGTAGTTTCTCTTCTTCGTGTATATCTCGATCCATCATTCATGGAACCCTATCTTCTCCCCAAAATCTCCATCAATTCCTCCTGAATTTGATCAGAAATCCATTTAGGGATTTACATCCACCCCGTCCCGCCATCAAAGCAGCATGCAAATGCGGAGGAAACTTGTAGCCTGACCTTCGGGGAGCAGGTTGAGCGGTGACGGTTGTACATGGCTCGCACTCTCTCATTTTTTTTGAAAGCGAGTTCTCTCAGTTTAACATTGCTCGTTGTCATGCATTTTATTGTTTGGCACAAATTATGGAATAAAGTGGTGCACGACGAGATATGAAGACTGGAGAAGTTCTGTGTTAAATATCAGAAAAAATGTGGCCGTTCATAAAAAGGAAAAAAATAGTGTCCTAAAACAAAATGGCAGACGTGGGCCAACTCCAGCGCAAGACCCCATCATGTCCGTCCATGTCCGTTTGGAATAAAACGGACAGATGACACGACCCAACGCGCAACCCCATTCGTAAAAAGTGTTCGTTTTTGGTCCGCTGTACCTCATCCTGGGAGCAAAGTTTCGCCGGGTTTGCATCTGGAACGGACACAAGCGGATGATTCTCTGTGTGGTCCTCGTTCGCATGTGTCCTTTGCATGTGACCCCAGGCCCACTTGTCATTGGGCCCGTCTGCCCACCCACCCATCCCTCTCTCTCCCTTTATCTCTCTCTCTTCCCCACCAACCCAACCATGCATGGTCTCGCGCCGGGCACCGGCTCTGTGGCCGCCGCTACCTAGTGCCGGTCCTGCACGCTAGTGTTCCAAGCGCGGGAGCTCGAAGGCGAGCGCCAGCTGCAGCACCGGGCCGCAGGCGCGACGGGGCGAGGTGGTGGGCGGCGGGGAGCTCGAAGGCGCCCGCCAGCTGCAGCACCGGGTCGCGGGCGCGACGGGGCGAGTTGGTGGCCGGCGCGGCTGCAGCCACGCGGGCGCAGCGGCAGGACCGGAGTAGGGCACGGATGGGCGGCCCCGGCGAGCGAGCGCGAGCGGCCATGGCGAGCGCGGCGGCACGGCGACAAGATGCAGGGGCGGATGCAGCGGACGTTTTGGGTCGCTCCGCCGCGTTGGATGCCTCCAACAAAAGCCGGACACGCATGTTTGTTTTCATCCCAATTGCCATTCTAAACGGACGAAATTCGGACGTAACGGACGTACCTACGGTGGCCTGACCTTTGCGTGATGACCCCCGGCTGAACCGTCATTGACCTGACCTGACCAGACCGTGGACCGTCGGACGCGTCAGGAGCCAGATCTCACTCCACCACTCGCACCCGCCCCCACTCCCCACCGCGTAGCCCTCCCCTTCGTCGGCAGCCCAAAAACCCTCGGGGCCGAAGCGAGGAGAGGACGGCAATGGCGGAGGCGCGACGCAGCCACCCGTCGCAGTACGTGAAGCTGACCAAGGACCAGGACGCTTCCGCCTCCGGCCCCGGCGTGGAGGACATCCGCCCTGGCGAGCTCAACCTGCCCGTCGCCGTCCCGCAGGTCGGTCTCGCCATTCCTCGCGCGATCCTCGTTTCTTCCAGTTGCTGCTGCTGCGATTGTTTGTTCGATCTGATTTTGGGCGGTGTGACTATATAGCTGGAGCGGATGATGTGCATCCAGTGTGGGCAGGTGCTGCCTGAGGGCCACCAGGCGCCGGCCGACGAGCCGTGGACCACCGGCATCTTCGGTTGCGCTGAAGACCCCGAGAGCTGTAAGTGACGTGGAATTTCCTTCTCGCCCTTGCATTTGATCTGCCCCTTCAACTGCCTAGCCGATCTAGTTCTGCTACTTCCTACCCTAGACGGATCGCATTCAAAATTCGTGGTAGTTTTGATATGCTGATAGCCTGATACCCCTGGAGATGCCAGAGTTGGCAGGAACTATCATGCTGATCTGCACAGGATGGGATTGTGTTGCTGTGGTTCAGCTCAGGGTTCGTGGCTATCACACACATTGCACATCTCAGCAACTAGATGTTTGTTTCCATGGCATTGAAGTGTTACTGACGTGTTACTATAGAGGCTAGGTGTTTCAGTTTTAAATCCTTTAGCGGTCCTGCGTATGAAGCACACGCAGGTTTTTATTGTAAAATCCCTTGCAGGTACATCAAGTGAATCTCTAGTAAGAAAAGAGGAACAACATGTGTGCTGGACAAGGATGGCCCATACACCTCTCATCCTCGTTTTTTTCATTTAGGCTTATATTGTTTCCCATTTTTTGCATGTGTTTGTTAGAGACTGTTTTTAAGCATGAAAGATGTTTCTTTCGAAATTTGAATTGCAAATTACAACAGTATTGATACTTATATATCAATGTGAAATATTTCCGCATTAGTTCAGTGAGCGGTTGCCAGCCAGAAATTTTGTGTTACCTCCTTTTTACCTGTTACCAGTTGAGACAGTTTTCAAACAAAGATGCCCTGCAAATCTTAATCTCCTTCCTCTCTATCATTTTTCCATTAACACGGTGAACTTAATCAATGAACAAACCATGGTAGACTAAACATACAGTCTTTTTCTAATGTCTATGAGAAAGGCATGATTTATATTTTACACTGCACATATAAACTCAGTTGTAAACTGGTGCCAGTCCGATGCTGATATATGCCTTATACTACACATGTAACTCAAATTTGTAATGTGGACCAATCTGATGCGTATCTGACCTCCATTTAGGAGCTATTTTTACCTAGAAGTCCAAATTGAGTACTTGTTAATTTTGTTTTATACTTCCCTGGGTCATCCTTTTCCCACATTTTTAGCAGATGTATATGAAAACCCATATCTTTATACATTTTATTTTGAACTATTTATTGTTCACATACTTTTTTTTTATCATATTGCAAGCCTTTATGGTTCACAAATTTGTAGTACTGTTATGTTTCGGTCTTTTATTATCTTTGCAAAATTAGCCCTGTGATGATGTGCTCATGTGGGAAGGATGAGGCACTGGTCACTGCCTGAAAGAAATAGAGTACTCCCTCGGTCCCATAATATAAGATGTGAGTGGTAGTCATAACTTGGGAAGTTCTTCAAGATGTACACACTTCTCCATCTTACTGCCAGTTATGATTTTAGCTCTTCTGGGCTCTCTGCAAAATCAACACGCTGTGATAATGTGCTCATATTGAAAAGAATTAATCATTGTTCCGGTTGGATTCCAAATTGTTTCAAAGAAGCAAAAAGTAGTTGCAACGTTTACTTCTATTACGATGCTTTCGACCCAGAGACGTCTTTCTTCTTGATCTGTTTGAAAATTCTTCTACAGGTACACTTTCCCTGTATAAGTGTTAATTGTGATAAACTGTTGAGCACATAAATGACTGCGGCATACATGGCCGAAACCCGAAAGCTTAAATGAATAGCATTACTCTGCAGCTAATGGCTAATTCCTTTTTCTTTCTTGACTTTCATAGGTTGGATTTTTTTTTCTTATAGTGATGGATCTTGTAATATGCTCCTTTGTTCCTTATGCTGTTCTTCTGAACTTGAACATGGATTAGCTGAATCTCTAATCAGAAGAGGGAACATCTCCCGGTTTACTGAAGAGTCGAGTTGCTGATATTAATCTAAGCACAGAAAGGATCACCATGAAGTTTGCGGAAGTGTCTACTAGTCAATAATGGCTCTTAGTCTATTACTGACTTTCATGGGGCCTTTTTATGTTCATTTCAAATTGTGTCATCATAGGGTTTGTGATGTCTGCACCTTTATGCTTCAGTCCGCACAGTTTTCATATGTATTACTGCTATATTCCGAGATACTTCTGAACCTCTTATGTGCCTGATCTTCTTAATTTGTTAGGCTGGACTGGACTATTCTGCCCCTGTTTGTTGTTTGGACGAAATGTTCAGGCCCTTAGAGAAGATATCCCATGGACAAGACCCTGCACTTGCCATGCTGTCTGTGTTGAAGGTGGCATTGCATTGGCAATCCTTACGGCTATATTCCATGGTGTTGACCCAGACGCATCGATCCTGATTGGTGAAGGCCTGGTCTGCTGTTGGTGGATATGCTCTATTTATACTAGTATTGTTCGTGAAAACCTTCAGAAGAAGTATCATCTCGAGGTACTTCTTTCTCTCGTCCACTGTTTTCTTTGTATATGTCATGATTAATCGCATTCAGAATAACAATCTACAAACAGTTGTATTTGTTTCTACTGTAAGAACTACACAATTGCATTCTCCATCTGAGATAGTTGTATCAAGTATTCAGGCATCCAGAAGCAAACTCTTAGCTTTGCATGGTTGAAGTTATCTGGTTTGGCCCTCACTAGAGTAAGGTTTTGTAGTTTGGATCAGAGAGTTCTGTCATCCAGCGAACTTCTGTCACTGTCAAGAAATTCTTGCTTTGCATTGTCCACTGGCGGTAGCTGGTTATATCATTGAATTATCAGATCATGTTTATCATTTTATCAATTCTTGCTTGGCCACCTTTTCACGTATAGTATCTTTTTGTGGTCACTAATTCTAACTAGTTGTCAAGTCTAGCATTTGATAAGTGGACTGGGTTTCTACTTTCGTGCATCAGTATCACGGGCCTTTTGCTAACCACCACATATTGTTCTGCTTCCACCAGAAATCTCCATGCGATCCTTGCATAGTTCACTGCTGCTTCCACTACTGCGCGAACTGTCAGGAGCATCGTGAAAGGAAAGGCCGACTTGCAGAAAACAGTGTTGTTCCAATGACCGTTGTCAACCCACCGCCGCTGCAAGAGATGAGCATGGCTGAGAACAACGCTCCCACATCCGAGAATGAAGGGTCAAAGGCAGCATGAGAACTGAAACTGACATGGAGTCTGCTCGCCCTTTTAGAGGCCACTACTATATACAGTATATTGTTAAATGACTGTCATCTGGCAGGTACCGTATGAAACATTGGTCTGATCCAGATTTTAGTTTATGACCATTACTACTTGTGATAGAATATTGCCCGTGGGCATATGATATATATGTGTGGAGACCATTACTACCTATGATAGAATGTTGCTTGCGGGCATATAATATATGTATGGATATATTTACATTTGTGAGCCGTATGTCCTATCGATGTTTTTTTTCGAAAAGGGGGACTCCCTGGCCTCTGCATCAGAACGATGCATACGGCCACATTTATAGATAAAAGAGGTTCAACAAGGTCTTAATGTCTTGAAACAAAATAAAAAACGGCAAGCTCACACAGAGCCACAATGCAAAGAACAAAAGGCCCAAAAGCCACAAAACAAAAAATAGGTAAACTAATCGCCTATCCTATTACATGACCGCCATCCGAACCGGTTGAAGATATCCCGTGCTACCATCTCCCACCGGATAGATCCAGTAACCAAACGCTCCCTGGCCTCTGTCGAAGTGAGTAAGGACCACATACGGATCAACGTAGTAGCCCGGAATAAAACCTGCAAAAAATGAATAGTTGTTGTTCTGTTAAAAGCCAAATCATTTCTGCAGTTCCAAATTGCCCATAACAACGCGCATACTCCTACACGAATGTGTCTAGCTGTTTCGGACTCTATCCCAACAAGCCATGTTCCAAATAACGTACTGATCGAATTCGGAGGAGTAATGTTAAAGGCAATTTGCACAATGCGCCACAAAACTCTCGCCAATGGGCAATCAAAAAAGAGGTGCTTGATAGTCTCGTCCCGATCACAAAAACTACACCTAGTAGATCCTGTCCAGTTGCGCTTAACCAAATTATCCTTTGTTAAAATTACTTGTTTATGCACAAACCACATAAACACTTTAATCTTCAAAGAAACTTTGACTTTCCAAACATGTTTGGAACTATGAATAATACTAGAGTTAATGACATCGATATACATCGACTTGACTGTGAACTCCCCAGACCTAGTAAGCTTCCAACACAACTGATCGGGCTGATAAGCTAGCTGAACCTCCATCAATCTACTCACCAAATGAAGCCATGCTTCCCACCGGTCGCCAACAAGCACCCTCCGAAACTGAATATTAAGGGGAATGGACTGCATAATCGTTGCAACAAGAGAATCACAACACTGAACAATACGATACAGGGACGGATACTGGAGCGCCAACGGCGTTTCACCAATCCACGTATCCTCCCAGAAGCGAGTGGTGTTGCCATTACCGACAATAAACTTTGTTCTATTAAAGAAGGCAACTTTGACTCTCATAAGCCCCTTCCAAAACGGCGAGTCAGTTGGTCTCACTGTCACCTGGGACAAAGTCTTGGACTGCAGATACTTACTACTGAGAATCTGCGCCCACGTTACCTCAGTCTCAACTGACAACTTATACAACCACTTACTGAGAAGACATATGTTCTTGACTTCAAGATTCTCAATACCAAGGCCCCTCTGGTCCTTTGGTCGACAGATGATATCCCATTTGGCGAGTCGGTATTTTCTCTTAAGTTCATCACTCTGCCAGAAAAATCGGGATCGATAGAAGTCCAGCCTTTTCCTAACCCCAACTGGGACTTCAAAGAAGGATAAGAGAAACATAGGCATACTCGTGAGCACCGAATTAATAAGAATCAATCGGCCTCCATATGACATGAGTTTTCCTTTCCAGCAACTCAGTTTCTTCTCAAATCAATCCTCGATGCACTTCCACACTCTGTTTGTTATCTTACGATGGTGAATGGCTATACCTAGGTACGTAAAAGGTAAAGCCTCCAATTCACATCCAAACAATTGCCTATAAGCCTCTTGTTCGTCCTTGGCTCTACCAAAGCAGAACAACTCGCTTTTATGGAAGTTAATCTTCAATCCAGTCAATTGTTCAAATAAGCATAATACCAACTTCATATTTCTCGATTTTTCCAAGTCGTGCTCCATAAACATGATTGTATCATCAGCATACTGCAGGATGGACACAACACCATCAACTAGATGAGGCACCAAGCTACCCACCTGACCGGCCTCCTTTGCCCTACCTATCAGGATTGCCAACATATCAACCACAATGTTGAACAAGATAGGTGACATGGGATCACCTTGTCTCAGGCCCTTGTGTCTCTGGAAATAATGACCTATATCGTCATTCACTTTAATTCCAACACTCCCTTTTTGCGTGAAAGATTCTACTTGGCGTCGCCAAGCTTGATCAAAACCTTTCATGCGTAAGACCTGTTGAAGGAACGGCCATTTGACTTTATCGTACGCCTTCTCGAAATCCACCTTGAAAATAACCCCATCAAGTTTTTCTCGTGTGAATCTCATGGAGCGTTTCATGAAGGACCACAACCCTTTCAAGGATGTTCTTGTCCGACATGAAAGCAGTTTGAGTAGGCTGCACCATAGCATGTGCAATCTGTGTGAGCCTAATCGTCCCAACCTTGGTAAAAATTTTGAAACTAACATTGAGAAGACAGATGGGCCTGAATTGCTCGATTCTCACAGCCACTATTTTCTTAGGAAGCAGGGTTATCGTACCGAAATTTAGCTGAAAAAGCTGGAAAAAAAGTTGTCCCGAGAACAAATCATGGAACATCGGCAACAGGTCCCCTTTAATAAAATGCCAGGACTTATAAAACTCAGCTGGGAATCCATCTGGGTCGGGAGCCTTATTATTTTTCACCTGCGAAATGGCCTCGAACACCTCCTTTTCAGAAAAAGGAGCGGCTAAAATATCATTCTCAACAACAGTAAGTTGAGGCACATCCTCAACCCTAGACTCATCCAGAGACACACAGTTATCCTCTCGGGGTTCAAACAACTGCTTGTAATACTCAGTAATGTATAATATTAGGTTCTCCTGACCGATAATCGTTCCTTCATCTTGTTCAAGCTGAAAGATCCTCTTCTTCCTGTGTTTGCGTCCCCCCTGGACAACTCTTCGAACCTTGGCCCGCAGAGCCCACTTTAATTCTTCTTCACGAAGAAGTTCTTTCAGCCTCATCTCTGCGTCAAGCTTGGCATGAAGCTCTGCGGCTGGCAGAACCGTGGTTTCTGCTTTTACATCTAAGGACTGAATAAGGGTAAGGAGCCGTTCCTTTTCAACCTTATAAATCCCGCTAAGATGCTTAGCCCACCCACGTAGGAAACTTCTCAGGTGCCTAATCTTATTCTGCCAGCGCTCAAGCACAGTCCTACCTCCTGCATCCTTAGCCCACTCTCTGGCTACGAGATCAAGGAAGGCTTCTCTTTCAAACCAAGCAAGCTTGAACGAGAATAAGTTTTTGTTGCCCAGGTGGGAGGCCTCACCAGAGTCAAGAAATAAAGACGTGTGGTCAGAAATACCATGAGAGAGTGCCTGAACTGTTACAAAGGGAAACTTCTGTTCCCATTTGACACTTGCCAGTAGACGATCCAACTTTTCAAACGTTCGATTTGGCATCGCGTTAGCCCAGGTGAACTTCCTACCCGAAAGCTCAATCTCTCTCAGATCCAAGCTTTCAATGATAGTGTTAAACATGAACGACCATCTCCCGTCAAAGTTATCATTATTCTTCTCATCACGCCTCCTAATGATGTTAAAATCCCCCCCCCTCACCACCAGGATTGGGAGCTGCTCAGAGCCACAACCCTAACTAGATCAGCCAAGAAATACGGTTTGAATTCTGGCTGTTCGGCACCATAAACCGCCACCAGAGCCCAATCCAACCCATCAGCCATCGACCGCACCCTAAACTTAATAGCAAAATCTCACATGACCACACTTCGGACTTCGAGAGACTCGCATCTAACACCGAGTAAGATCCCACCCGATCTTCCTCGCGGCGGCAGACAGTGCCAGTCGAAAACAATACCACCCGATAAAGTATTGAGAAATTGTGGCGAGAAATTATCTCTACCAGTTTTCGACAAAGCAATAAAGTCCAACCTATGCTCGATAGACACTTCTGCAAGAAACATTCTTTTAGCCAAGTCTTTGAGACCTCTGCTATTCCAAAAGATTCCTTTCATATCTTGTCATGGAATTTTTTAGCCGTGCGGATCCTAGCACTCCTACGCATTGCGAACATCGGGTAGATCTTCCGCTTCCATTTGCGTTAAGGACTGATTTTACTCTCCAGCCGGTCCTCACAACAAGGCTCAGGAGGTCTTACTACAGCATTCTCAAAACTCTCATCCTCCTCCTCAGGCTCAGAGAGGGGATTAGCAAGATCCACACAAAAATTATCCAGCACCCGGACCCCCAAAGCATCAATATCAGAATCATTCATGGGTTTGATCGCCGCTAAGTTACGGATCATTTCTAAAGCCCTCTCGGCCTCTAAATCCAGTATATCATTAACGGAATTTGAAATTTCACCATCATTACTACCTAGTGAAATTCCTAATTGGTTTGCATTATCAACAATCTCATCGTTCAAAAAATGCAAGATGGAATTAGAGGTATTAACCGACATACCAGTAGTGACCTCAACGTCACGAAGCTTGGCCAGCCTCATGGCGCACCGCTGTTGTATATTGTCCACCTCTGGATGGTCCTGAAGGTGGCAGCTCAACCGTCTCCCCTCAGAAACCGGGTCCGGAATCCCGCCAAACGCTATCACCTCCTCCCGAGTGATGTTGCCTGGGGAGGGGCCTCCTGCCCCATCCTGAACACTCAATCGGTCCCCACGGCATGGAGACGGCACCGAGTCGGTTGATGGGGTAACATGGGCCGGCCTCCCTAGCTCCCCACCCACCCCAGTTCACCGGCAAGAGGTGCTCACCGACGCCAACGGAGGGCCGGCCGCCCTAGACGCCGAAGGAGAAAAGGGCCCCGAGGCCACCTGCCCCGAGCCCCCTCCAGGGACCGGAACTGCCACCTGCAGCTCCGTCCTAGCGAGAGGAGAAGAGGGTGCCGAGGCCACCTGCCCCGGACCCCCTCCCAAAGATAAAGCCTCTATCACTGAAACCTCGTCCGACGCAATAGGAGAAGAGGGCGCCGAGGTCACCTGCCCCGAGCCCCCTTCATAACTCGGAACCACCACCTGCAGCTCCGTCCTCACGACAAAAGAAGAGGGAGCCAAGAACACCAGCCCCAGACCCCCTCCCGAAGGAAAAACCTCCACTGCCGGACCCTCTGTCTGAGAAGGAACAACAACATGGGAAGGAGCCTCCTCCTCCTCTCCCCTGACCAGGTCGGCGAAGTCCCAAGGACGGGACACGTAGCATCCTCAAAATCCAAACCGGGTAATGTGTGCTCAAAAGCCTCAAAAGACTCCACTAGCTCACTCCACAATCACGGAGGTGCAGAAGCATGCTCGAGAGACCCAAATCTTAGAGTGGTCATAGGCACCGAGGAGGGTGGAGCCGTCCCATCCCCGGTCATCTAAGAAATAGACCCCTGTCCTTTGGACAACTCTCGTCCAGGATCAGCGACCAGATTCTCCTTAGCTCCCGCGCCGTCATCACCCTCGTGCATATCGACATCAGTCTCGGTAGCTGCCTCGGCAAACAGGCTCTCATCCTAAAACTCAATCCCAAGGTTGTAAATCTGGCCTCGATATGACCACTTGACCACATCAGGCACGAACTCAATGTCCAAAATACTAACCAGTAGACGAGCGATCCCATGAGCTCTAGTGAAGGCCATATCCATTCGCTCAGTTTTTTCCACCATGATGCCCAAGCTAGCAACGACCCTAGCATCCTGCATAGGCTTTGAAGGAGCCCCAGGAAAATGTAGCCAAGCCTGGGTAAGAGGCTTACCCTGAGGCTCCACCAACTTACACTCATGGAACTCGAGGATGCCATCTGTACCTGGCACTTTGCACATCCCAAAACTCAGCAGGCTCTGCAAATCCTCCACCAACGGGAACTCAACCCTAAACAACTTTGCCTCGAGACTGACAAGCTCCCAATGGAAGTCCCCTGGAGCTAGCTCCCGGAGCCGCTGCACAATCTGGGTCTTAGAGACTTCTCCTCTGGTCACTTTGACAATCCTAGTGGTCATACTCTGAGCCTCATCAGGAGCCTCCCTCTCATTCGGAGACTCAAAGAACGTGAGTTCAGCACAGTACACTCCATACATCATAAGAGACGGTGCCTGATCCCTCAAAAGCGGACATTCCCCCGAGTCATGGGCTGGTTTGCCACAAGTATCGCATAAAACTGCCAAACACTCAGCTATAAAATGGCCCTTCTTGCCACAACGATAGCATAACATTTTTTCCTTCTTGCGCGCGCACTTGGACGCCCTGTCTGAATCAGCCCTGTCTGACGCCTCCACAGACACAGACCCCAAGCTTTCATTCCCAGGAACCTCGACATCAGCGAGTGCCGTCACCACCTCCATAGCTTGGCCAGACAACCCAGACTCCTCGGCAGCCCCGCCAATGACCGTCTGCTCAACCACAACGGTCGGATGAGGCTGTCGTGGACGATACCGGCCACCTCGACTGCCTCGGCGACCATGATGACCGCGGAAACCACCGCGGTGTCGATTTCCCGGGTGTGACGCCCCCTCAACAAAGCCTCTCGTGGGACCCATGAAAGGTGTCTCAGCCGAACCATCGCTCTGCTAGGCATACCCCCGACCACCACCCGTGGACGAGGATCCCCAGTGCTGACCATCTCCATACGCATTATAACCGCCATCGCCCCATTGACCACAAGGCACACCCGTATCAACTCCACCAGCCGAAGTTTGTGGCGGCGGTGCCTGCGTCAGCACCGGCGCAACCCAATTTTGCGACTGCCAGGCGACAAAGTGAAGCGGCCTCGCACCGGACTGAGGCGTCGCCGGTCGAGGCTGCAGGTCTGTTGCAAGGGGTGGCGGCCTCGGACCAAGAGCACCCCTGCCCGTAGCAGCAGTCAAGTCTGGGCTCGGCACCGGGGGTCGAGGATTCACACCACCCCGGCCCATCGCCGGCTGCAGCACCACCACCGGCGCCGGGGGTCAAGCGCCCGGGAGACCAGAACTGCGGCCAACCGCGCCAAGCCCGGGCGCCCCGCTAGCCGGAAGCGGCCTAGGGTCGGTCACCTCTGGAGCAGCCCTGCCGGCACCAGCGCCCGGCGTCGGGGCAACCCCACCGCGGCCGGTCCCCCGCGGCGGGCCGGTCCTACCGTGGCCAGCTCCTGGCGGCGGGTCGTTCCCGCCGCGGCCAGCTCCCGGCGGCGGCGCTAGCCCTCCGCGGCCAGCACCACCCGCGGCGGCACTCTTGCCAGGAGGCGCCACAGCTCCTCGGCCAGCCATGGCCCGGAGTGGGGGGATGCGCCTTGCCCGCCCTGCACCACGATCACAGAACCCCGGCCGGCCACGTCGTGGAACCCTAGACCGCAACGACGGCAGACAGACTCGATGATCGAACGTGCATGGAACGATAGGAGGAAGCGAAGTAGTGATCGGGTTAGACTGGGTCTCATACCCAGCTAACTCCGGCCCAACTACACGCAGGCCCGGCTCTCTCAGAACCGGCCCAACCCCAGGCGCACCCAGCTCGCGGCCTAGGAGAGATTTCAAACGGTGCGCCCGCACCATCGAGATCTCGATCGCTCGCCCAGCCGGCAATGCCGCCGCGGCCGCCGCTGGCGTCCGGGAAGCACTTGCTCGGCGCACATGTCTCTTTTTCCTCTGAACTGTAATCCATGAATCTGGCCTAATCAAATCAAAAAGAGTAAGATTGGGAAGACTAACCTTCGGGAGAGGACCCTTCCATGGCCTGATAGCCGTCGCCACCATTCTCCGGTGAACAATGCGACGGACCATCTCCTTCCTGTCGCCCGCGTGAAGCCCAACCCTCACCGGATCATCCACCGGCAAGACCTTCTATCGACGTTATGCATTGCCTGTGTTCTCGTTCATGGAAGGTCTTCTCTGGTCTAAAGGATAGAAATAGGAAAGTCATATGTAATGAGGTGGCATACATGTCAGGTCCTATATGAAAAGAGATGCTATTTGATTCATAGGATGAGATTTTACCATTAGGTTTGTGCTAATGTTTTTTTCTTTGAAATGTGTAGGATATATAGAGACCAGTCCTACATAGGAAATCCGGTCCTACAAACTCTATTGAAAATTTTCAATCCTATCCTACAACATTCCTACAAATCAAAGGAGGCCTAAGTATACGGTACAATTGTATAAAGAGGTTTAGGAATATCTGAATCTCCTCTGATGTAGTGTACATGAGCATTTACGTGAAATTCTTGCAAATTTTATATGAAATTGTGTTTGCTATTTACAAGTTTTTTGGGAAGAGAGTATGGTGATGCGGAGGTGGGTGATGCAGCCGGGCAGGGTCATGCGGGGTTGTCTATGACAGAGAGGATGATGAACTTAGAGGGATGGCTAGGAGATGCAGCAGACCAGTAGAGGTGGCGGCTGAGAGAGGGTGTGGGGCAGCAAGGAGACCGACCATTCGGCTGGCATTGAAGGCAGCAGGAGGAATAAGCTAGGAAGGATAAAATGGACTAGCCCTTATTAGGTTTTTCCATGTGAAGCGCGACAACTTTTCTGTATTTGTACTACCTAAAAAGAATGTAAGGTTCCCGTTTCATCTTTCTTTTCACCACCTCTTCGTCCAAACTTCCATCTATATGATAATCAATCACCTTAATTTACTTATCTTCTGAATCAATTTCACTTTAATTTACTTACGAAACTTCTAATTAAAATATAAGGTAATTCATGGCCAGAATCTGTGCTACCTAAAAAGAACGTGAGGTTCCCATTTCACCTTTTCACCATCTTTTCGTCCAACCTTCCACGTATATGATAATCAATCACCTTAATTTACTTATCTTCTGAACTAGTTTCACTTTTATTTACTTACCAAACTTTTAATTAAAATATAAGGTAATTCATGTCCAGAATCTCTGCTACCTAAAAAGAATATAAGGTTCCCATTTCACTTTTCTTTTCACCACCTCTTCCTCCAACCTTCCATGTATATGATAATCACACACTTTAATTTACGTATCTTCTGAACCAATTTCATTTTATTTTACTTACCAAACTTCTAAATTAAATATAACGTAATTCATGGCCAGAATATCTGCTACCTAAAAAGAATGTAAGGTTCCCATTTCACCTTTATTTTCACCACCTCTTCGTCCAACCTTCCATGTATATGATAATCAATCACCTTAATTTATTATCTCCTGAACCAGTTCCACGTTAATTTACTTACCAAACTTCTAAATAAAATATAAGGTAATTCATGGTCATAATCTCTGCTACCTAAAAAGAACGTAAAGTTCCCATTTCACCTTTCTTTTCACCACCTCTTCGTCCAACATTCCATGTATATGATAATTAATCACCTTAATTTACTTATCTTCCGAACCAATTCCACTTTATTTTACTTAGCAAACTTCTAATTAAAATATAAGGTAATTCATGGCCAAAATCTATGCTACCTAAAAAGAACGTAAGGTTCCCATTTCACCTTTCTTTTCACCACCTCTTCGTCCAACCTTCCATGTATATGATAATCAAACACCTTAATTTACTTATTCTCTAAACCAATTCCACTTTAATTTACTTACCAAACTTCTAAGTAAAATATAAGGTAATTCATTGCCAGAATTTGATGAACATTTATTTACACAATCGCATTTTTATTGACAGGTAAATCACAAGCTAACGTACTAAAATATTTATATCATGTGGCAACGCATGAGTATTGTTCTAGTTTATTTATAAAGAGAGCTCCCACTGACTTCTATTAATAGAAACCACATTGTCTTACAAACTACCAGCACTAGTAGAAAACAGGGCTTTGGTCGAAGCTCAATCTACACATTAGTCTCGGTTGCATTACGAACCGGGACTAATGTGAGCATTAGTCCCGGTTCGAGCGGCTAGTGCGTCGGGCAGGCATTAGTCCCGGTTCAAATGGGACCTTTAGTCCCGGGTTGAGACACCAACCCGGACTAAAGGGTGCCATGCCCTTTAGTCCCGGTTGATGGCTCGAACCGGGACTAACCTTTAGTCCCGGTTCAATCCACCAACCGGAACTAAAGGGGTTCTGAAAATTGCTTTTTGTTTTTCTATTTGTTTTTCTGTTTTAAATTGCTTACATCTTTTAGGATATTTGATGTTTTTGAGTGATTCTTTTTTGCATTAGATTCAAAATTTTGTCTAGTTTCTGTTTGTGCCATTAGTTTTCAAATTTGAATGATTTAAATATGAATTTGTTCAAATTTTCTTCAAACCTAGATTGTGAATAATTTGAGTTTAAAAATAGTTTTAAATTTAATTCTTTTTGCTCCTAGTCACATGTTAGATCTTTGTCACAGTAAGAATAATGAAAGCACAAGTGCTCCCTGGGTGATTTTAGTAATTAATGTCAACATATCTCTTGTTGGACTAATATTTTCATCTAGTATATTTCAGATAAGTTCAACATTGGAGTTGCATGGACAAGAGGATGTGAAACCCCTTCTAGATGCTAAGGACAAACATAGGAAAAAGCTCAAGACTTTACAGTTTCATTTTAAGTGGTCCAAGATCACATTGAGTCCACTGGAAAAGTCAATACTATTAAAAGGGGATGAGATGTTGCTTAATGGCTTGCTTGCTCAAAGTGCTTAGTGATATGCTCCAAAGCCCTCAACCACTTTCTCATTTTCACATATGTCCTAAACCTAAAAGTCAAACTCGGCCCCACCGATTTGATCTATCCAGCGCCACCGCGTTCATTTGACATAGCCACTGCCAGAAACCCTAACTAGCTCGGTCTCATCGATGGGATCTCAGTCTCACCGAGATAGCTTGCAAACTCTGTGTTGCCTATTGCAATAATCTCGGTCCCACCGAGATATGCAATCGTTCTCACCGAGTTTGCCTGACCAACTCTCTGTTTGCTTATTACCAAAATCGATCTCACCGAGTTTGTGTAATCAGTCAAACCGAGTTGAGGTTTTACCCTAAACCTAGCACATCAGTCCCACCGAGTTGATGTTGTCGGTCCCACCGAAAACTCTAAGGTTCACATTTTGAACTGAATCGGCCTGATGGAGTTTCACTATTCGGTCTCACCCAGTTTGGGAATTTGTGTGTAACGGCCAGATTTTGTGTGGAGGCTATATATACCCTTCCACCCATTCTCCATCATGGAGAGATCTATCAGAATGTGCCTACACTTCCACTACTCATTTTCTGAGAGAGAACCACCTACTCATGTGTTGACACCAAGACATTCCAATCCAACCACAAGAATCTTGATCTCTAGCCTTCCCGAAGTTGCTTTCCACTCATCTATCCACCATAGTCAAATTTGTGTGAGAGAGTTGAGTGTTGGGGAGACTATCATTTGAAGCACAAGAGCAAAGAGTTCATCATCAACACACCATCTATTACCTTTTGAAGAGTGGTGTCTCCTAGATTGGTTAGGTGTCACTTGGGAGCCTCCATCAAGATTGTGGAGTTGAACCAAGGAGTTTGTAAGGGCAAGGAGATCGCCTACTTCGTGAAGATCTACCCAAGTGAGGCAAGTCCTTCGTGGGCGATGGCCATGGTGGGATAGACAAGGTTATTTCTTCATGGACCCTTTGTGGGTGGAGCCCTCCGTGGACTCACGCAACCGTTACCCTTCGTGGGTTGAAGTCTCCACCAACATGGATTATGATAGCACCACCTATCGGAACCACGCCAAAAATATCCGTGTCTCCAATTTTGTTTACACACTCCAATCCCATCCCTTTACTTTCTTGCAAGTTGCATGCTTTACTTTACGCTACTCATATACTCTTTGCATGCTTTCTTGAATTGTATTGTGAATGTTTGAAGTTGTGCTAATCTCCAACATCAACTTGAAGAACTTAAAAACTGATACATATACTTGTTGAGGGTCTAATCACCCCCCCC
>NC_041381.1:439366490-439457783 GCF_002162155.2 Triticum dicoccoides
GGATGGTAACAGGAGACAAGGGACACGATGTTTTACCCAGGTTCGGGCCCTCTTGATGGAGGTAAAACCCTACGTCCTGCTTGATTGATATTGATTATGTGGGTATTACAAGAGTAGATCTACCACAAGATCAAGGAGGCTAAACCCTAGAAGCTAGCCTATGGTATGATTGTTGTTCGTCCTATGGACTAAAGCCATCCGGTTTATATAGACACCGGAGAGGGCTAGGGTTACACAAAGTCAGTTACAATGGTAGGAGATCTACATATCTGTATCGCCAAGCTTGCGTTCCACGCCAAGGAAAGTCCCATTCGGACACGGGACGAAGTCTTCAATCTTGTATCTTCATAGTCTTGGAGTCCGGCCGATGATGATAGTTCGGCTATCCGGACACCCCCTAGTCCAGGACTCCCTCAGTAGCCCCCGAACCAGGCTTCAATGACGACGAGTCCGGCGCGTATATTGTCTTTGGCGTTTGCAAGGCGGGTTCTCCTCCATATTCCATGTGTTTGCCGAATAGGGTCCAGTTTCCTTATAAATGTTGCGCTCCTTGGCTTCTACATCCAATAATGGCCCTCTTCCACGTGTCGTATGAATGCGAAAAGCCAGGGTATTTTTACGTTTTACCCCCTAGCTGTGCGAATAAGCTGCCTATAAGAGAGGCGAGGATCCAGATCCGAATCACACCATCCTCCTTCCGCAAGTACTCATCGAAGCGCATCTGACAAAAATCCATTCCAACATGGACAGTCGACGTGGCCCCTCCTCTCGCGCTCCCAGTCCTCAGCCAGGATATTGGAGGAGATGTTCAGTCCCGCACAACGAGTTAGTGACGCTCCAAGCAGAGGGATACCTTCCCCCAACCTTTATGGTTCCGGTTCGAGCCGGACTGGCCACCTACAAGGGTGGGAAGCAGGCGGAGAGCGTCCCCAATCCCTCGAAAGGAGAGTGGGTATGCTTCGTCTCCTACCTAATAAGGGGACTCGGATTTCCCATACATCCGTTTCTCCGGGGGCTCCTGGAGTTCTATGGACTCCAACTTCACCACGTCACACCTGCCTCCACCTTGCACATCGCGGGCTTTGTAGCTCTTTGCGAGCTGTTCCGATAGGTGGTTCTCTATCAGAACGTGCCTACACTTCCACTACTCATTTTCTGAGAGAGAACCACCTACTCATGTGTTGACACCAAGACATTCCAATCCAACCACAAGAATCTTGATCTCTAGCCTTCCTGAAGTTGCTTTCCACTCATCTATCCACCATAGTCAAATTTGTGTGAGAGAGTTGAGTGTTGGGGAGATTATCATTTGAAGCACAAGAGCAAAGAGTTCATCATCAACACACCATCTATTACCTTTTGAAGAGTGGTGTCTCCTAGATTGGTTAGGTGTCACTTGGGAGCCTCCATCAAGATTGTGGAGTTGAACCAAGGAGTTTGTAAGGGCAAGGAGATCGCCTACTTCGTGAAGATCTACCCAAGTGAGGCAAGTCCTTCGTGGGCGATGGCCATGGTGGGATAGACAAGGTTATTTCTTCATGGACCCTTTGTGGGTGGAGCCCTCCGTGGACTCACGCAACCGTTACCCTTCGTGGGTTGAAGTCTCCACCAACATGGATTATGATAGCACCACCTATCGGAACCACGCCAAAAATATCCGTGTCTCCAATTTTGTTTACACACTCCAATCCCATCCCTTTACTTTCTTGCAAGTTGCATGCTTTACTTTACGCTACTCATATAGTCTTTGCATGCTTTCTTGAATTGTATTGTGAATGTTTGAAGTTGTGCTAATCTCCAACATCAACTTGAAGAACTTAAAAACTGATACATATACTTGTTGAGGGTCTAATCACCCCCCCCCACTCTAGACACCTCTTGTCGGTGTCAAAACCGGCGGATCTCGGGTAGGGGGTCCCGAACTGTGCGTCTAGGTGGATGGTAACAGGAGACAAGGGACACGATGTTCTACCCAGGTTCGGGCCCTCTTGATGGAGGTAAAACCCTACGTCCTGCTTGATTGATATTGATTATGTGGGTATTACAAGAGTAGATCTACCACGAGATCAAGGAGGCTAAACCCTAGAAGCTAGCCTATGGTATGATTGTTGTTCGTCCTATGGACTAAAGCCATCCGGTTTATATAGACACCGGAGAGGGCTAGGGTTACACAAAGTCGGTTACAATGGTAGGAGATCTACATATTTGTATCGCCAAGATTGCCTTCCACGCCAAGGAAAGTCCCATCCGGACACGGGACAAAGTCTTCAATATTGTATCTTCATAGTCTTGGAGTCCGGCCGATGATGATAGTTCGGCTATCCGGACACCCCCTAGTCCAGGACTCCCTCAGTAGCCCCCGAACCAGGCTTCAATGACGACGAGTCCGGCGCGTATATTGTCTTCGGCGTTTGCAAGGCGGGTTCTCCTCCATATTCCATGTGTTTGCCGAATAGGGTCCAGTTTCCTTATAAATGTTGCGCTCCTTGGCTTCTACATCCAATAATGGCCCTCTTCCACGTGTCGTATGAATGCGAAAAGCCAGGGTATTTTTACGTTATACCCCCTAGCTGCGCGAATAAGCTGCCTATAAGAGAGGCGAGGATCCAGATCCGAATCACACCATCCTCCTTCCGCAAGTACTCATCGAAGCGCATCTGACAAAAATCCATTCCAACATGGACAGTCGACGCGGCTCCTCCTCTCGCGCTCCCAGTCCTCAGCCAGGAGATTGGAGGAGATGTTCAGTCCCGCACAGCGAGTTAGTGACGCTCCAAGCAGAGGGATACCTTCCCCCGGCCTTTATGGTTCCGGTTCGAGCCGGACTGGCCACCTACAAGGGTGGGAAGCAGGCGGAGAGCGTCCCCAATCCCTCCAAAGGAGAGTGGGTATGCTTCGTCTCCTACCTAATAAGGGAACTCAGATTTCCCATACATCCGTTTCTCCGGGGGCTCCTGGAGTTCTATGGACTCCAACTTCACCACGTCACACCTGCCTCCACCTTGCACATCGCGGGCTTTGTAGCTCTTTGCGAGCTGTTCCGATAGGTGGTTCTCTATCAGAACGTGCCTACACTTCCACTACTCATTTTCTGAGAGAGAACCACCTACTCATGTGTTGACACCAAGACATTCCAATCCAACCACAAGAATCTTGATCTCTAGCCTTCCCGAAGTTGCTTTCCACTCATCTATCCACCATAGTCAAATTTGTGTGAGAGAGTTGAGTGTTGGGGAGATTATCATTTGAAGCACAAGAGCAAAGAGTTCATCATCAACACACCATCTATTACCTTTTGAAGAGTGGTGTCTCCTAGATTGGTTAGGTGTCACTTGGGAGCCTCCATCAAGATTGTGGAGTTGAACCAAGGAGTTTGTAAGGGCAAGGAGATCACCTACTTCGTGAAGATCTACCCAAGTGAGGCAAGTCCTTCGTGGGCGATGGCCATGGTGGGATAGACAAGGTTATTTCTTCATGGACCCTTTGTGGGTGGAGCCCTTCGTGGACTCACGCAACCGTTACCCTTCGTGGGTTGAAGTCTCCACCAACATGGATTATGATAGCACCACCTATCGGAACCACGCCAAAAATATCCGTGTCTCCAATTTTGTTTACACACTCCAATCCCATCCCTTTACTTTCTTGCAAGTTGCATGCTTTACTTTACGCTACTCATATACTCTTTGCATGCTTTCTTGAATTGTATTGTGAATGTTTGAAGTTGTGCTAATCTCCAACATCAACTTGAAGAACTTAAAAACTGATACATATACTTGTTGAGGGTCTAATCACCCCCCCCACTCTAGACACCTCTTGTCGGTGTCAAAACCGGCGGATCTCGGGTAGGGGGTCCCGAACTGTGCGTCTAGGTGGATGGTAACAGGAGACAAGGGACACGATGTTTTACCCAGGTTCGGGCCCTCTTGATGGAGGTAAAACCCTACGTCCTGCTTGATTGATATTGATTATGTGGGTATTACAAGAGTAGATCTACCACGAGATCAAGGAGGCTAAACCCTAGAAGCTAGCCTATGGTATGATTGTTGTTCGTCCTATGGACTAAAGCCATCCGATTTATATAGACACCGGAGAGGGCTAGGGTTACACAAAGTCGGTTACAATGGTAGGAGATCTACATATCTGTATCGCCAAGCTTGCCTTCCACGCCAAGGAAAGTCCCATCCGGACACGGGACAAAGTCTTCAATCTTGTATCTTCATAGTCTTGGAGTCCGGCCGATGATGATAGTTCGGCTATCCGGACACCCCCTAGTCCAGGACTCCCTCAGTAGCCCCCGAACCAGGCTTCAATGACGACGAGTCCGGCGCGTATATTGTCTTCGGCGTTTGCAAGGCGGGTTCTCCTCCATATTCCATGTGTTTGCCGAATAGGGTCCAGTTTCCTTATAAATGTTGCGCTCCTTGGCTTCTACATCCAATAATGGCCCTCTTCCACGTGTCGTATGAATGCGAAAAGCCAGGGTATTTTTACGTTTTACCCCCTAGCTGCGTGAATAAGCTGCCTATAAGAGAGGCGAGGATCCTGATCCGAATCACACCATCCTCCTTCCGCAAGTACTCATCGAAGCGCATCTGACAAAAATCCATTCCAACATGGACAGTCGACGCGGCTCCTCCTCTCGCGCTCCCAGTCCTCAGCCAGGAGATTGGAGGAGATGTTCAGTCCCGCACAGCGAGTTAGTGACGCTCCAAGCAGAGGGATACCTTCCCCCGGCCTTTATGGTTCCGGTTCGAGCCGGACTGGCCACCTACAAGGGTGGGAAGCAGGCGGAGAGCGTCCCCAATCCCTCGAAAGGAGAGTGGGTATGCTTCGTCTCCTACCTAATAAGGGGACTCGGATTTCCCATACATCCGTTTCTCTGGGGGCTCCTGGAGTTCTATGGACTCCAACTTCACCACGTCACACCTGCCTCCACCTTGCACATCACGGGCTTTGAAGCTCTTTGCGAGCTGTTCCGATAGGTGGTTCTCTATCAGAACGTGCCTACACTTCCACTACTCATTTTCTGAGAGAGAACCACCTACTCATGTGTTGACACCAAGACATTCCAATCCAACCACAAGAATCTTGATCTCTAGCCTTCCCGAAGTTGCTTTCCACTCATCTATCCACCATAGTCAAATTTGTGTGAGAGAGTTGAGTGTTGGGGAGATTATCATTTGAAGCACAAGAGCAAAGAGTTCATCATCAACACACCATCTATTACCTTTTGAAGAGTGGTGTCTCCTAGATTGGTTAGGTGTCACTTGGGATCCTCCATCAAGATTGTGGAGTTGAACCAAGGAGTTTGTAAGGGCAAGGAGATCGCCTACTTCGTGAAGATCTACCCAAGTGAGGCAAGTCCTTCGTGGGCGATGGCCATGGTGGGATAGACAAGGTTATTTCTTCATGGACGCTTTGTGGGTGGAGCCCTCCGTGGACTCACGCAACCGTTACCCTTCGTGGGTTGAAGTCTCCACCAACATGGATTATGATAGCACCACCTATCGGAACCACGCCAAAAATATCCGTGTCTCCAATTTTGTTTACACACTCCAATCCCATCCCTTTACTTTCTTGCAAGTTGCATGCTTTACTTTACGCTACTCATATACTCTTTGCATGCTTTCTTGAATTGTATTGTGAATGTTTGAAGTTGTGCTAATCTCCAACATCAACTTGAAGAACTTAAAAACTGATACATATACTTGTTGAGGGTCTAATCACCCCCCCCTCTAGACACCTCTTGTCGGTGTCAAAACCGGCGGATCTCGGGTAGGGGGTCCCGAACTGTGCATCTAGGTGGATGGTAACAGGAGACAAGGGACACGATGTTTTACCCAGGTTCGGGCCCTCTTGATGGAGGTAAAACCCTACGTCCTGCTTGATTGATATTGATTATGTGGGTATTACAAGAGTAGATCTACCACGAGATCAAGGAGGCTAAACCCTAGAAGCTAGCCTATGGTATGATTGTTGTTCGTCCTATGGACTAAAGCCATCCAGTTTATATAGACACCGGAGAGGGCTAGGGTTACACAAAGTCGGTTACAATGGTAGGAGATCTACATATCTGTATCGCCAAGCTTGCCTTCCACGCCAAGGAAAGTCCCATCCGGACACGGGACGAAGTCTTCAATCTTGTATCTTCATAGTCTTGGAGTCCGGCCGATGATGATAGTTCGGCTATCCGGACACCCCCTAGTCCAGGACTCCCTCAGTAGCCCCCGAACCAGGCTTCAATGACGACGAGTCCGGCGCGTATATTGTCTTCGGCGTTTGCAAGGCGGGTTCTCCTCCATATTCCATGTGTTTGCCGAATAGGGTCCAGTTTCCTTATAAATGTTGCGCTCCTTGGCTTCTACATCCAATAATGGCCCTCTTCCACGTGTCGTATGAATGCAAAAAGCCAGGGTATTTTTACGTTTTACCCCCTAGCTGCGCGAATAAGCTGCCTATAAGAGAGGCGAGGATCCAGATCCGAATCACACCATCCTCCTTCCGCAAGTACTCATCGAAGCGCATCTGACAAAAATCCATTCCAACATGGACAGTCGATGCGGCTCCTCCTCTCGCGCTCCCAGTCCTCAGCCAGGAGATTGGAGGAGATGATCAGTCCCGCACAGCGAGTTAGTGACGCTCCAAGCAGAGGGATACCTTCCCCCAGCCTTTATGGTTCCGGTTCGAGCCGGACTGGCCACCTACAAGGGTGGGAAGCAGGCGGAGAGCATCCCCAATCCCTCCAAAGGAGAGTGGGTATGCTTCGTCTCCTACCTAATAAGGGGACTCGGATTTCCCATACATCTGTTTCTCTGGGGGCTCCTAGAGTTCTATGGACTCCAACTTCACCACGTCACACCTGCCTCCACCTTGCACATCGCGGGCTTTGTAGCTCTTTGCGAGCTGTTCTTGGGCATCGAGCCCCATTTTGCGCTGTGGAAGAGATTGTTTTGCCTCGTACCCCGTTCTCACGAGGGGTCGATATATCAAGTGGGCGGAGCCGAAATATGGCGCATCACCGGGACCGGATATCTATCCGGAACCCCGAAGAAGGCGTCCGAAGACTGGCCTTCGGAATGGTTCTATATGGAAGACGCCCCGCTGCCGGATGCAGTTCGGATCGGCCTCCCTGATTTTAGTAACGCTCCTCTGAAGAAACGCCTGAGTTGGCGCCCACGGAGCCCTCAACGGGAAGATGATAGGAGCGTCCAATATCTGATGGGCCGGAAGGTTACTGGCCCATTCCGGATTGACCATGATTGGAGTCATGGCCACATGCATTATGTGAGGGGTGCAGCCGCTCCAATATAGGGGCCACCCCATGTGGGATTTCAACAGGGAGAATGATGCCACCCGTCATGGCCGCAAGGGGCCGGGATCGACCGCCGATCTGGTGAAGATCCTGTCCGGCTTGTACAAGGGGGAGAAGGAGGACTTCCTCCGCATGAGTCCATTGAATGGATTCTCCATGAATAACCCTCGGAGCTGGGTAAGCGGATGTTTATATATCTGATCCGTGCTTTTAAAGTTAAGTGTCTTACTTTATGATTTCAACGCAGGAACTGCGCCGGGATGTGGAGGGCATACAAAGCCCGACTCCACAACCCGAGGATCCGGGAAGATCCCTTGATCCAGCCTCCGGGGAGGATCCGGACATAAAGTTGGAGCTGATTGATGGGGTGTTCCACCAACTCAGCATAGACAATGCTCTAGTCGCCATTACGGCTGACTACCCCGGTTTATCTCCAGCTGCCCAGGTGAGTACGACCGAAGTCCTGACACCATTACTTTTTTAATGCTTATTTCTGACCACCGTATACCAACGGTGCTTCACAGGAGGTGCCTTTGCGGCGGGAAGCCGAGCCCGCGGCGACTGACCAACCAAGGTCAGTGCGGCCCAGCAGGCGGAAGAGGAGTGCGGCGCGAATCGAAACGTCGCCGCAAAGGTATGGTGCACCATTGTCTTTAAGGGAAAGACCCCTGGGAGGTATATTAATGCTCATGATTCTTGCAGGAGAAAGAGCACTCGCCGGACTGTGCCCGGAGAGGTTGCCAACCAAGCCTCTGCCAGCCAGGCTCCAACACCTGGTCCGGACGGGGAGGCGAGCGCAAGGCGCGAGCCGGATGCTCCTCCAACGGAGGATGCCGACAGGCTGTCCGCCACCAGGTCTGAGGTGGAGAGCGCCATGAATCACAGGCGCCGTCGGACAGTTCTTCGTGACGCGTGTTTCTCCACAGAGGCGCTAGATGCCTTTAATGCGGGAGACGCGCACCTCCGTGTTGCTCAAGATGGTTTAACCAGAGCCACGGAGCAGTATGTGAAAGACATACGGGTGAGGAATTTTAATAGTTATATATGCCAGTAGCCCCCGAGACTTAAAATAGTTAAACTAACTGATTTAAGGATTATTTGTTATGCAGGATCTTACGGAGAAGAATACCCACCTGTCCCAGGAGCTTCAAGAATGCAAGGCCCAACTTGAGGCCGCACTAGCCGCCGCCGGGGGAGCCACAGAGACCCCCTCTGGTAATACATATTTTGAAAAGATAAGTAGTTTATGAAGTGCGACATGTGCGTTTAGTCTGACAATAATATTGCAGAGGGTGTCGGACTAGATCCGGACAAGCAACATCTGCTGCGCCAGCTGGAGGCTGGCGAGAAGGTGCTTATGAGGGTGCAGTAGGAGAGGAACAAACTCCAAGATGCCAACACCCAGCTGGGCGAAGAATCAAAAGATGTTCGGGTCCACCTGTCTAACTCCGTAAAGGAGAATCGGCAGCTTCATCGCGGCATTTACAGTAAGTGCTTGAGGAAACTCTTTTGAAAAGAAGAGTTCGGCGAGGAAGTCGATTGCCATAAATGTTTTTGTAGGTGTGCTCACGGGTCATCCGGCGGAGGAAATGCCTGGTTCCATGGCTGACCTTCTTCCCGAGCTGCTGCAACTGCACGAACATGTCCGGCAGGCGATGAGCGGCGTCGTTCAGGCCTTATGGCCGTCCGTCTCCCTACCCGAGGGTCTTGGAGGGCATGCTGAGAAGCTTCAGGGAGTACGGCAGCGCTTCCATCTGTGGAAGATATCGGCCTGCCGTCAAGGCGCTAGGGAGGCCTAGGCCATGGTGAAGACGCGGTACACGAAGGCTGATCCAAACCACATGGCCGAGGTCGGACCTGTGGGGCCCAATGGGAAGGAGATCCCTGTGAGCCTGATGTACGGCCAAGTAGAGTTGGCCGTGAAATATTCCCAACGGGACTGTAAACTAGACAGCCTGTTAGATGAGATTGAAGAGGAGTACAATCAGTCATTTTGACGATGTAATTTAAAATGACATGTAAAATGCCTTCTAGTTGGATTGTAGATCGTTTGTCTTTGCGGACCTTTTCGCTTCAACCTCGGGACCCAACAGTTTGGAGTGTGTCCGAATACCCTCACAGTTATACAAAAACCGGGGCATGCATGGAGACCAGGCGTAGGGGTCATAAGTGCTTTATCAGACAAGTACCCAACTAGCTATGTTATATTACATGGTTAGTAAGAAACATCTTCTAGGGAGAATAGTTCCGTTAGGGGTTCCTTTCCCTGGGAGTCATGCCCTAAAGTGCATGTCCGGACTGCGAAAAAAGCAGAAAAAGCATCTGGGGGCAGATAAATAAATAAGTAATAAATCATCTTTCAAGTCACCGACCGAATATTCCCTTAAGAATGCTAGCCTTCGGCTTCACCCAATCTGAGGTACACATCCGGCTGACCCGGCAGTAACAATCGCAGAGGTGCTCCCTTTACCTCCTAGCCGAACAATCGGGAACGTAGGGGTAAGCACAGGAGCCAGGCAACCTAGCTTGGCCAAAACTTAAGTCATATCGATGCATATAATGGTGAGTAAAAGGTACATGCAGAAGTATGACACATGTGTTGGGCATGAAGCCCGTATAAATAAGCTTCTGTTAAAGAAGCCCCCAAGTATAACAAGTGCGAGTAGCGCAGCAAGTGTGTGTGAACAATGCGCAGATTAGCCCTCAAAGGCTTTTACTGAAAGAGGGAGGAAAAAGGAGGGAAACAAAAGACAACGAAAAAAATATGAAAGGTGGACGGAGGAAGGAGACGAACTCTGGCGTAGAATCTTCGGAGATGGGCTGCGTTCCATGCGTTCGGCTCGAGTCGGTTGTCAGATGCGCTGCATAGACGGTATGCACCGCCGGTAAGGACTTGGTCGATGATGAAGGGACCTTCCCATTTGGGCTTAAGTTTGTCCTTTTTCTTGTCCGGCAGGCGTAGAACTAGCTCGCCAACATTGTAAGTTTTGGCCCGTACTTCTCTGCTTTGATATCTTCGAGCCTGCTGCTGATAGAATGCGGAACGGGATTTTGCCACGTCGCGCTCCTCCTCTAAGGCGTCCAAACTGTCCTGCCGATCCAACTCGGCTTCTCTTTCTTCGTACATGCGCACGCAAGGTGAGTCATGAATTATATCGCAGGGAAAAACTGCCTCTGCGCCGTATACCATAAAAAATGGTGCGAATCCGGTAGTGCGATTTGGCATGGTCCGCAGCCCCCAGAGTACGGAGTCGAGCTCCTCTACCCAGTGCATGTTAGATTCCGTGAGGGACCGCACTAATCTGGGTTTAATGCCGCTCATGATTAGACCATTTGCTCGTTCGACTTGACCGTTAGTTTGAGGGTGATAGACTGAAGCGTAGTCGAGCTTGATGCCCATGTTTTTGCACCAGAGTTTAACCTCGTCGGCCATGAAATTCGTGCCGTTATCAGTGATGATGCTGTGGTGGACGCCAAAACGGTGTACTACCCCGGATATGAAGTCTATCACGGGTCCGGATTCTGCCGTTTTAACTGGCTTGGCCTCTATCCATTTGGTGAATTTGTCCACCATGAACAATAAGTATTTTTGCTTGTGGGTTCCCCCTTTAGGGGTCCAACCATGTCAAGCCCCCAGACCGCGAACGGCCAAGTGATGGGTATAGTTTTGAGGGCGGTGGGTGGCATGTGGCTTTGATTAGCAAAGAGCTGGCAACCGACGCATTGTTGGACTAAATCCTGAGCATCTGCCCAGGCTGTCGGCCAATAAAATCCTGTACGGAAGGCCTTGCCTACAAGGGCCCGGGCTGCAGCGTGGTGCCCGCCGAGTCCGGCGTGAATTTCAGCCAGGAGATTTCGCCCTTCCTCTTCGGAGATACACCTTTGAAGGACTCCGGTTGTGCTTTTCTTAAAAAGTTCTCCCTCATGGACCTTGTAGGCTTTAGATCGCCGAACTATGCAGCGGGCCTCATTTTGGTCTTTGGGAAGTTCCTGCCTAATTAAGTAGGCTAGGAATGGTTCCGTCCATGGGGCAATTACTGCCATTATTTCATGGGCTGAAGGTGTTATTTCATTGGCTGAGCCACCGATTGTGTCAGAATGTTCCATGTTGGGTGGTGCAGTTGGTTCCGGGTTGTTATTTCTGGACTCCTCTTCCCATAATTCGGATGGCTTAAAGAGCCGCTCCAGGAAGATGTTTGGAGGGACGGCGTCACATTTTGCGCTGATGCGTGCCAACACGTCTGCTGCCTGGTTATTATCCCGGGCTACATGGTGGAATTCAAGTCCTTCGAACCGAGCTGACATTTTTAGGATGGCGTTACGGTAGGCTGCCATTTTCGGATCCTTGGCATCAAAGTCTCCATTTACTTGGGATATTGTGAGGTTTGAATCCCCGCGCACCTCTAGGTGTTGAATACCCATGGAGATTGCCATCCGGAGACCATGTAGAAGGGCCTCGTATTCGGCTGCGTTGTTGGAGTCCGTGTACATTATTTGAAGTATGTATTGGACTGTGTCTCCGGTTGGGGACGTCAAGACGACGCCAGCCCCCAAGCCGGCCAACATTTTGGAGCCGTCGAAATGCATGATCCAATTGGAGTATGCGTCGTACTCTTTAGGGAGTTCGGCTTCGGTCCATTCGGCGATGAAGTCAGCCAAAACTTGCGACTTTATAGATCGCCGTGGTTTTTAGGTTATGTCAAAAGGTAAGAGCTCAATGGCCCATTTTGCAATCCTGCCCGTCGCGTCGCGGTTGTTTATAATGTCGTTGAGAGGTACTTCGGAGGCCACTGTTATGGAACACTCTTGAAAGTAGTGTCGCAGCTTCCGGGATGCCATGAACACCGCGTACGCTATCTTTTGATAATATGGGTACCGGGACTTGCATGGAGTTAAGACAGTGGATACGTAGTACACTGGTTTTTGAAGAGGGAATTTGTGCCCTTCTGTTTCTCGTTCGACGACGAGTACCGCGCTGACAACTTGGTGTGTTGCCGCGATATATAATAACATCGGTTCACCCAGGTTGGGCGCGGCCAGGACCGGATTTGTTGCCAATATGGCCTTAATTTCTTTGAGTCCGGTTGTGGCGGCATCCGTCCATTCGAAGTGTTCGGTGCGCCGAAGGAGGCGATAGAGGGGCAATGCCTTTTCTCCCAAACGGGAGATGAAGCGGCTTAGAGCCGCCACACATCCAGATAGTTTTTGTATTTGTTTGAGGTCTTTTGGGATATCCAATTGTGACAGAGCTCGGATCTTGGCTGGGTTTTCTTCAATTCCTCTACCGGATACAATGAAGCCCAGGAGCTTTCCGGCTGGTACGCCGAAAACACATTTTTCCAGGTTGAGCTTAATGTCATATGCTCGGAGGTTGTCGAATGTAAGCCTCAAATCGTCTACTAGAGTTTCGACGTGTTTGGTCTTAACGACCACATCGTCTACGTATGCCTCCACTGTTTTGCCTATCTAGGTAGCCAGACATGTATGAATCATGCGCTGATATGTTGCGCCGGCGTTTTTGAATCCGAAGGGCATTGTGTTGAAGCAGAATGGTCCGTATGGAGTAATGAATGCCGTTGCGGCCTGGTCTGTTTCCGCCATCTTGATTTGATGGTATCCGGAGTATGCGTCGAGGAAGCACAATGAATCGTGCCCTGCGGTAGCATCGGTGATTTGGTCGATGCGGGGGAGGGGGAAAGGATCCTTTGGACAGGCCTTGTTAAGGTCTTTGAAATCGACACAAAGGCGCGAGGATTTGTCCTTTTTTGGTACCATTACCAGGTTTGCTAGCCAGTCCGGATGTTTTATATCTCTGATGAATCCGGCTTCTAAGAGTTTGGCTAGCTCCTCTCCCATTGCCTGTCTTTTGGGTTCGGAAAATCGCCGAAGAGCCTGTTTGACTGGCTTGAATCCTTTTAGGATATTTAGGCTGTGTTCTGCCAGCCTGCGTGGGATTCCTGGCATATCTGAAGGGTGCCAGGCAAAAATGTCCCAATTTTCCCGAAGGAATTCTCGTAGTGCGGCTTCTGCATCAGGGTTTAATTGTGCCCCAATGGAGGCCGTCTTTGTGGGGTCCGTTGGATGGACCTGGAATTTGACTGTTTCGTCTGCTGGTTTAAAAGAGGTGGACTTAGATCTCTTATCGAGTATCACATCGTCCCTATTCACCATGGAGCGCAGCGCAGTGAGTTCCTCTGCCGCTAGGGCTTCGGATAGTGCCTCTAGGGCTAGTGCGGCTGTCTTATTTTCAGCGCGGAGTGCTATATCTGGATCACTGACAAGAGTGATGATTCCATTGGGCCCGGGCATTTTAAGCTTCATGTACCCGTAATGGGGTATAGCTTGGAAAATTGTGAATGCCTCTCTCCCTAACAAGGCGTCATATCCGCTACCGAATGGGGCCACTTGGAACGTGACCTCCTCGGACCTGTAATTGTTCGGCGAGCCGAACACTACCTCTAGTGTGATTTTTCCTGTGCAGCGTACTTCCCGACTAGGGATTATTCCTCTAAAGGTTGTGCTGCTTCGCTCAATGCGGCTCCAGTCTATTTCCATTTTTGGAGGGTTTCCTCATAGATGAGGTTTAATCCACTGCCGCCATCCATGAGTACCTTGGTAAGATGAAAGCCGTCCACTATCGGACTGAGGACCAATGCGGCTGGTGCTCGGGCTGTTTGGAATTTAGGTTCGTCGCTGGCATTGAAGGTGATAGCTGCGTCGCTCCATGGATGTGTTGTTGCTACTTGGTAGACTTCGGCGAGGTTGCGGATTGTTCGTTTCCGCATATTATTTGATGTGAAAGTCTCGAAGACTGTTAATACCATACTGGTACTGTTGGGCTGGTTACCCGGGGCTAGAAAACCTTCGCCACTTTTGGCCACCTGCCGTAGTATCCAACATGCTCGAAGGATATGTGTTGGAGTGGCGCCCTCTGTACTATGGATTTTACAGGGTCCGTTGAGCCATCCCTCCAGTACGGTTCCGTGCCCTTTAGGGGGTTTTTGCTTTTTGGTTTTTGACCCAGGTGCTTGAGTATGACGCACCCTTTTATTTCGAACTAGGGTTATGTTCAGGGCCGGATTGTCCCAAAACCTGGTTTCGGTTTTCCAGGCACTCTCCATCGCACAGTATTTTTGTACTATGGTCGCCAGGTCGGCGAAGCGTGTAACTTTGCGATGACTTATGGCGTTCATGATTCCCTTGTCCGTGCAATTGTTGCAAAAAATTGAGATTGCGCTTTCCTCACGGCAGTCCTTTATCCTGTCCATAACCAAGAGGAATCTGGCCTAGTAATGATGTACTGTTTCATCGGGCTCTTGCCGTATTTGAGATAGATCGCTTATGTTTGGGTGGGCGGGCGGAATTAAATTCAGAATCCCGCCCAATCTGAGGCTCAAAGGCCGAGAAGTTTCCGGATTTGGAAGCTTGGATTGCTGGATGTTATCCAACAAATCTGGTCCGATGCCTGACTTTAGGTTCAGTACTTGATTGACGTCCGTCCCTCCGCGGGAATCCGGCATGGAGGGATCGGGAATCCGGACATAACTGGTCTTTAACATAGAAGAAGAGTCGCCGTGTCGTTCCTCTACCACAGTAACGTGGTGGGTCGCCTAGGGAGAGTTAATTTCCCTCAGATCAGTTTTAAGCCCAATCTGATCGTAGTCTGTAGCGACTCCCAGGGCGGCGATGCGATCCAAGAGCTCATTTATGGATGAGAGCTCCATCCGATCTAGCTGCTCGGCGAATTCCGAGTTGACGTGAAGATCGCTTTTGATGACCTGAGAGGTCATTATCGGAGCGGTGGCCGAACAGGCGGTCATAAGAAAACCACCAAGCCGGATAGTTTGGCCGGTGGCCAAAGCTCCCTTGGCGACGGCACCGTTTTTAAAGACGGGAAAAGGCATCCCTCCTGATTGCGAGGGCACAGAGGAACTCTCAATGAAAGCACCAATGTCGGTGTCAAAACTGGCGGATCTCGGGTAGGGGGTCCCGAACTGTGCGTCTAGGCGGATGGTAACAGGAGACAAGGGACACGATGTTTTACCCAGGTTCGGGCCCTCTTGATGGAGGTAAAACCCTACGTCCTGCTTGATTGATATTGATGATGTGGGTATTACAAGAGTAGATCTACCACGAGATCAAGGAGGCTAAACCCTAGAAGCTAGCCTATGGTATGATTGTTGTTCGTCCTATGGACTAAAGCCATCTGGTTTATATAGACACCAGAGAGGGCTAGGGTTACACAAAGTCAGTTACAATGGTAGGAGATCTACATATATGTATCGCCAAGCTTGCCTTCCACGCCAAGGAAAGTCCCATCCGGACACGGGACGAAGTCTTCAATCTTGTATCTTCATAGTCTTGGAGTCCGGACTATGATGATAGTTCGGCTATCCGGACACCCCCTAGTCCAGGACTCCCTCACCTCTTCTCGATCCTTTCAATTAGTATCAGAGTTTTGGTCTCCATTGCTTTGGTTTAGTCACCATTGGAGGAAGATGGATGAGTCTACGATTGGGAGTATTAGACGTAGAGTGCCTATGCTTGATGGAGAGTTCTTTCATGAATGGAAAAATGAGATGCTTGAGATTTTCAATGAATATCACTTGTACAAGTACATTACTAGCCCTTGTGCGTCCCTTGCTGATCCTTTGCATCCTACCCCCGATGAGTCTATCGACATGATTCACAATCTTAGAACTATCAATCTTATTACTTGAGGTTTGCCTAGAAATTTGATAGTTTGCTTGCCTACTCTTGATTGTGCTTACACCATATGGAAATTTCTTGAGGAACGATTTCCAAACTATTCCTTGAAAAACTTAGATGAGATTCGTCATAAGTCTATTGCTTTGAATAAAATGAATCCCAATGATCCTAAGTTTGGAGATTGTTTATTTGAGCTTCGTGGCCTTATGCGTGCCAAAGGAGATGTTGGAATCATTAGCAATATCATTTCTGAAGTCATTAGAATTCATAAAGATGCACATTGTCATGATCACAAAACTAATGAATCACTCTCTATAGGAAATGAACGATCACAAGATGATGTTAAACATTGATACTATGATGAGGATGATGATAGTGACTATGATCTCAATGAGTCTATGAGACACTTTGGTCTTATGGCTAACCTTCGCGGCTACATGGCTAGAGGAAAGGAATGGGTTCTTGATAGTGGATGTACCTATCACATGACCGGAGACAAGGATATGTTTCATGAGCTTGCTGAAAACGATGGCCCTCGAAAGTATGTCACTTTTGGTGATAACTCAAAGGGTAAGGTGGTTGGACTTGGTAAGGTGGCCATCTCACATGACAGCCCCATTCAAAATGTTATGCTCGTTGAATCTCTTGGGTAAAATTTACTTTCCGTATCTAGACTAGCCGATTTCGGTTTCAATGTCCTATTTACTGAAGTAGATTGCCAAGTGTTTCGAAGAGATAATCATAATATGGTCTTTACCGGCATACGTAGAGGTGATCTATACATTGTTGATTTCACTAAAAAGGCTCAAACTAGAACTTGCTTAATTGCTAATCCTCTAAAGGCTATTTGTGGCATAGACGGTAAGGTCATGTGGGCATGCGAAATCTTGACAAGCTTATTAAAGGTGATCATATCCTTGGTGTTAAAGATGTTATATTTGACAAGGATAGACTTTGTAGTGCTTGCCAGGCAGGAAAACAAGTTGGAGGAAGTCATCCTGTGAAGAACATCATGACCACGGGAAGACCACTTGAGCTACTTCACATGGATCTTTTCGGTCCCAATGCCTACAAGGGTCTTGGTGGTAACTCGTTTGGATTGGTCGTTGTTGATGGGTTTTCAAGATTTACGTGGGTGTTCTTTCTTGATGATAAATCGCAGGTCCAAAAGATCTTCAAAAACTTCAGTAGGAAGGCCCAAAACCAATTTGAAGTGAAGGTCAAGAAGGTTCGCAGCGACAATGGAACGGAGTTCAAGAACGCCAATGTGGACACCTTTCTTAATGAAGAAGGGATTTCACATGAGTTCTCGGCTACGTACACACCTCAACAAAATGGAGTTGTTGAGAGGAAGAACCGGACACTCATCGAAATGGAGAGAACGATGCTTGATGAGTACAATACGCCAAAACACTTTTGGGCAGAAGCGGTTGAGACAGCTTGTCGTGCAACAAATCGTCTATATCTTCACAAGCTACTCGGCAAGATGACATACGAGCTTCTCACCGGTAATAAGCCCCAAGTTGGATACTTTCGGGCATTTGGCTCAAAGTGCTACATTCTTGATAAGCATCATCTTTCGAAATTTTCTCCTAAATCACATGAAGGTTTCCTACTAGGTTATGGCTCAAACTCTCACACATACCGTGTCTACAACAATTTCACCTGAAAGGTTGAAGAGACGGTAGATGTGAAGTTTGATGAATCTAACGGCTCGCAAGTAGAGCAATTGCCAATTGATGTAGGTGACAAAGATCCTTAGGAAGCTATACAAGACTTGTCTATTGGCAAGATTCACCCAACGGAGGTGAAGGAGAGTACCTCGTCCGTCCAAGTGGAAGCCTCAACTTCACGACAAGGTGAACCACAAGTTGACTTGGAGGCTCTTGATAACCCACAAGTGTAGGGGATCACAACAGTTTTCGATAAGTAAGAGTGTCGAATCCAACAAGGAGCGAAAGGTAGAATAGATATTCCCTCAAGTTCTATCGACCACCAATACAACTCTACGCACGCTTGACGTTCACTTTACCTAGAACAAGTATGAAACTAGAAGTACTTTGTAGGTGTTGTTGGATAGGTTTGCAAGATAATAAAGAACGCGTAAATAAAAACTAGGGGCTGTTTAGATAAAGATACAATAAAGTAAATAAAGCGAGTGTGGAAAAGTGGTGGTAGGAGTTATGAAATTGTCCCTAAGCAATTGACTATGTTACTAGACCGGTAATCACTATTGTAATTCTATTTGAGGGAGAGGCATAAGCTAACATACTTTCTCTACTTGGATCATGTGTACTTACGATTGGAACTCTAGCAAGCATCCGCAACTACTAAATATTCATTAAGGTAAAACCCAACCATAGCATGAAAGTATCAAGTCCCCTTTATCCCATACGCAAACAACCTACTTACTCGGGTCTGTGCTTCTGTCACTCACGCCACCCACCATAAGCAAATCATAAACATATTGCAAACCCTACGGAGGGAATCCCTCACGCTTGCGCGACACGGAGGGCACAATAGGACAGCACCAATAATAAAACATGCAACTCAAACCAATCATAGCAATTCATCAATCACCGATAGGACAACGAAAATCTACTCAGACATCATAGGACGGCAACACATCATTGGAAAATAATATGAAGAATAAAGCACCATGTTCAAGTAGAGGGTACAGCGGGATTTGGGAGAGTGGACCGCTGAATATAGAAGGGGAAGGTGATGGAGATGTTGGTGAAGATGACGGCGGTGTTGCTGAAGATCGCGGTGATGATGATGGCCCCCGGCAGCGTTCCGGCGCCACCGGAAGCAAGGGGGAGAGGGACCCCCTTCTTCTTGTTCTTCCTTGACCTCCTCCCTAGATGGGAGAAGGGTTTCCCCTCTGGTCCTTGGCTCCCATGGCGTGGGAGGGGCGAAAGCCCCTCCGAGATTGGATCTATCTCTCTGTTTCTGCGTTCTCCTGTTTCTGCCCCATCACCATTTCCTTTATATCTGGAGATCTGTATCTCCGATTGGGGTGAATCTTTCGCCCAGATTTTTCTCATAAATTTAGCTTTCTTGCGGCAAAAGAATAGCTTCAACTGCCTTACGGGTGGCCCACGAGAGTCCAGGGCGCGCCTAGGGGGGAGGATGCGCCCCCCTGTCTCGTGGCCACCTCGAACACCGTTTCGTGTTGATTCTTCCTCCGGAAAATCCCAAATATTCCAAAATAATTTTCCGTCCATTTTTATCCCGTTTGGACTCCGCTTGATATTGGTTTTCTGCGAAACATAAAACATGCAACAAACAAGAACTGGCACTGGGCACTGGATCAATATGTTAGTCCCAAAAATAGTATAAAAAGTTGCCAAAAATATATGAAAGTTGAAGAATATTGGCATGGAACAATCAAAAATTATAGATACGACGGAGACGTATTAGCATCCCCAAGCTTAATTCCTGATCGTCCTCGAGTAGGTAAATGATAAAAAGATAATTTTTGATGTGGAATGCTACCTAGCATAATCTTGATCATATGTCTAATCATGGCATGAATATTAAGACACGAGTGATTCAAAGCAATAGTCTATCATTTGACATAAAAAACAATAATACTTCGAGCGTACTAATAAAGCAATCATGTCTTTTCAAAACAACAAGGCCAAAGCAAGCTTATCCGTACAAAATCATATAGTTTGGCCATGCTTCATTTTCGTCACACAAAAATGCTCCCATCATGCACAACCCCGATGACGAGCCGAGCAATTGGTTCATACTTTTTAATGCGCTTCAACTTTTTCAACCCTCACGCAATACATGAGTGCAAGCCATGGATATAGCACTATAGGGGGAATAGAATATAATGATGGAGGTTATGTGGAGAAGACAAAAAGGGAGAAAGTCTCACATTGACGCGGCTAATCAACGGGCTAGGGATTGCCATGCAACGGATGCACTAGAGCTATAAGTGTATGAAAGCTCAAACTGAAAACTACGTGGGCATGCATCCAACTTGCTTGCTCATGAAGACCTAGGGCATTTGAGGAAGCCCATCATTGGAATATACAAGCCAAGTTCTATAATGAAAATTCCCACTAGTATATGAAAGTGACAACATAGGAGACAATCTATATGAAGAACATGGTGCTACTTTGAAGCACAAGTGTGGAAAAAGGATAGTAACATTGCCCCCTTTTTTTCTTTTTTTTTCTTTTTCTTTTTTTCTTTTTTTTGGGTGGGCTTCTTTGGCCCCCTTTTTTATTTAGGCTTCTTTGGCCTTTCCTTTTTTTATTTTTTTCATGGGGCAATGCTCTATAATGATGATCATCACATTTTTATTTACTTACAACTCGATATTACAACTCGATACTAGAACAAAGATATGACTCTATATGAATGCTTCCGGCGGTGTACCAGGATGTGCAATGATCTAGCATAGCAATGACATCAAAAAACGGACAAGCCATGAAAACATCATGCTAGCTATCTTACGATCATGCAAAGCAATATGACAATAAATGCTCAAGTCATGTATATGACGATGATGGAAGTTGCATGGAAATATATCTCGGAATGGCTATGGAAATGCCATAATAGGTAGGTATGGTGGCTGTTTTGAGGAAGATATAATGAGGCTTATGTGTGATAGAGCGTATCGTATCACGGGGTTTGGATGCACCGGCGAAGTTTGCACCAACTCTCAAGGTGAGAAAGGGCAATGGACGGTACCGAAGAGGCTAGCAATGATGGAAAGGTAAAAGTGCATATAATCCATGGACTCACATTAGTCATAAAGAACTCATATACTTATTGCAAAAGTTTATTAGCCCTCGAAGCAAAGTACTACTACGCATGCCCCTAGGGGGATAGATTGGTAGGAAAAGACCATCGCTCGTCCCCGACTACCACTCATAAGGAAGACAGTCAAAGAAACACCCCATGCTTCAAATTTGTCACACAACGGTTACCATACGTGCATGCTACGGGACTTGCAAACCTCAACACAAGTGTCTCTACAATCCACAACCACCCACTAGCATGACTCTAATATCACCATCTTTATATCGCAAAACTATTGCAAGGAATCAAACATATCATATTCAGCGATCTACAAGTTTATGTAGGATTATATGACTAACCATGTGAATGACCAACTCCTATCATCTCTCCAAATTGATATAAGTGAAGCAAGAGAGTTTAATTCTTTCTACAAAAGATGTGCCCACTCTCTAACAAATATAAGTGAAGCAAAAGAGCATTCTACAAGTGGTGGTTGTCTATATGAAGAGAAACAGGCAATCCAAACTTCAAATGATGTAAGTGAAACATATGAAGCATTCTATAAAGCCATACTCAAAAGATTTAAGTGAAGTGCAGTGAGCATTCTATAAATCAACCAAGGACTATCTCATACCAGCATGGTGCATAAAGGAAAAATGAAAACTAAATGCAAAAGACGCTCCAAGGCTTGCACATAATGCATAAATGAAACGAATACAAAAACATACCGATACTTGTTGAAGAAAGAGGGGATGCCTTCCGGGGCATCCCCAAGCTTAGACGCTTGAGTCTCCTTGAATATTTACTTGGGGTGCCTTGGGCATCCCCAAGCTTGAGCTATTGCCTCTCTCCATTTTCCTTATATCGAGACCTCCTCGTTTAGACACTTTATCCACACAAAACTTCAACAGAAAACTCGGTAAGATCCGTTAGTATAATAAAGCAAATCACTACTCTAAGTACTGTAACAAACCAATTAATATTTTGTTTTTTCATCGTGTCTACTGTAATATAACTTTTCCATGGCTTAATTCACTTATATAAATTGATAGATTCATCAAAACAAGCAAACTATGCATCAAAAACAGAATCTGTCAAAAACAGAACAGTCTGTAGCAATCTGAACATTCACCATACTTATGGAACCCCAAAAATTCTACAAAACTTAGGAAAAATAAACAAGTTGTATATCAAGAAAGTGCAAAAAGAATCAGAGCCGTTTGATGTTCCAGTTAAAAATGTAAAATCGCGCACTACAGCCAAAGTTTCTGTCCTGCATCGTACAAACCAACAAGCATTGAGAACATCCTAAAGGCAAACCTTGGCACATTATTTTTATAATACAATGTAATTGTACAAGGGAATAACTATTTTTGATGAAAAGTTTCTGTAATCAAGATTCACAAAGTTTCCTTGAGCATGAACAAAGTTCAAGGAGCTCTCCCACTTCAACAATGCTTGTCTTTCTTACTTTCACTTTCCTTTTTGAAAAGTTTTTAGGTTCCCCTCTTTATTTTTTGTTTTTAAACTATATGCAAGAACTCAAAAGAAATAAATGACTCTCTAAAACTTCCGGGTTGTCTCCCTGGCAGCGCTTTCTTTAAAGCCATTAAGCTAGGCATATAGTGCTCAAGTAATGGATCCACCCAGATCCCAAGGTATATCAAAGCCAATTTTAATTAACAATGATTTGTAATTTAGTAGTGAGCACAAAGTAACATATATAATGCAACAACAAAGTCTAACTCTCTTCCTATGCATCGGCATGTCGTAAAAGAACAACTCATGCACACAAAGTAAGGGCCAATGCATAGTATAAGCAGTTTCTTGCAATTCTATCGTATTGGAAGCATAAAGAGGCGGAGATATAGTTCCTCTTTCATAATAATTGCAAGTAGGAGCAGAAAGCACATGCATATTATATCTATCAAAATTATCATGTGCAACGGTAAAAGGCAACCCATCAATATAATCCTTAGTAAGCACAAACTTCTCCGATATAGTGTAGTCGGGAGAATTCAAAAGGATAATAGGACTATCATGTGTGGGTGCAATAGCAACAATTTCATGTTTAACATAAGGAACTATAGCAAGTTCATCTCCATAAGCATAATTCATATTGGCATCTTGGCCACAAGCATAGTAAGCATCATGAAAAAGGGATATTTCAAACAAATTCAAGGGATCGTAGCAATCATCATAGCAATCATCCTTCGGTAAGCACGAAGGGGAATTAAATAATGTATGAGTTGGAGGGTTACTCTCATTAGAAGGTGGGTACGGGTAGCTAATCCACTCTTCCTCCTTTTGTTCTTTGCTCTCCTCATCATCTTTTTCATCCAATGAGCTCACTGTTTCATCAATTTCTTCTTCCATAGCTTCCTGCAAAATATTAGTCTCTTATTGGACAGCGTTGACTTTCTTTATAAAAGCATTAATATAGTGATTGTATTCATAATTTTCATAGCAATATCCAAGTATAGCAAGATTTTCAGGCCTATAACCATCATCATCAAAAGCTTCATACTTTTCAAACAAAGCTTCAATTTCATAAGCAGCCTTAAAAGCAACAAATTCTTCTATTTGTTCCACAACATAGTAATCATATATACCATTAGCATAAGAAGCTAAGGTTTCATTATCATTAAATTTGCATGAAAAGGGAGGGTGTGGAGCCTTCATCCTAGAGAAACAAGTAATATCATATCTCAAGCAGAGATTCCAGGCATACCAACGCAACATAATAAATTGATCCCATAATAGTTTCCCTTTTTGTGTCGAGCAATAATCCCTAAAGTATTCACGTTGATCCAATGTGTCTCCCATTATAAAGTTGAATGGGGTTTTCTTAGGATTATCAAAGTAGTACATAATATCTTTCACATAATGAGAATCGGGGGTTTTAGGAGTTGCCCCATCTACATGAGTAGCAAGTACCTCTAATTTTTTTGGTATTTTGTGTTCCATATCCATAATTAAAGATAGAGAACAACTAAGAACAGCAAATAAAAATTACTTGGTGATAAAGCAAACAAGCACACACGAGAATATTCACCCCACGCTATGACTCCCCGGTAATGGTGCCAGAAAAAGGTCTTGATAACCCACAAGTGTAGGGGATTGCAACAGTTTTCAATAAGTAAGAGTGTCGAACCGAACGAGGAGCTAAAGGTAGAATAAATATTCCCTCAAGTTCTATCGACCACCGTTACAACTCTAGGCACGCTTGACATTCGCTTTACCTAGAACAAGTATGAAACTAGAAGTACTTTGTAGGTGTTGTTGGATAGGTTTGCAAGATAATAAAGAACGCGTAAATAAAAACTAGGGGCTGTTTAGATAAAGATACAATAAAGTAAATAAAGCGAGTGTGGAAAAGTGGTGGTAGGAGTTATGAAATTGTCCCTAAGCAATTGACTATGCTACTAGACCGGTAATCACTATTGCAATTCTATTTGAGGGAGAGGCATAAGCTAACATACTTTCTCTACTTGGATCATATGTACTTATGATTGGAACTCTAGCAAGCATCTGCAACTACTAAAGATTTATTAAGGTAAAACCCAACCATAGCATTAAAGTATCAAGTCCCCTTTATCCCATACGCAAACAACCTACTTACTCGGGTCTGTGCTTCTATCACTCACGCCACCCACCATAAGCAAATCATAAACATACTGCAAACCCTACAGCGGGAATCCCTCACGCTTGCATGACACGGAGGGCACAATAGGACAGCACCAATAATAAAACATGCAACTCAAACCAATCATAGCAATTCATCAATCACCGATAGGACAACGAAAATCTACTCAGACATCATAGGACGGCAACACATCATTGAAAAATAATACGAAGCATAAAGCACCACGTTCAAGTAGAGGGTACAGCGGGATGCGGGAGAGTGGACCACTCAATATAGAAGGGGGAAGGTGATGCAGATGTTGGTGAAGATGACGGTGGTGTTGGTGAAGATCGCGGTGATGATGATGGCCCCCGGCAGCATTCCGGCGCCACCGGAAGCAAGGGGGAGAGGGCCCCCCTTCTTCTTGTTCTTCCTTGACCTCCTCCCTAGATGGGAGAAGGGTTTACCCTCTGGTTCTTGGATCCCATGGCGTGGGAGGGGCGAGAGCCCCACCGAGATTGGATCTATCTCTTTGTTTCTGTGTTCTCCTGTTTCTGCCCCTTCACCATTTCCTTTATATCTGGAGATCCGTAACTCCGATTGGGGTGAATCTTTCACCCAGATTTTTCTCATAAAATTATATTTCTTGCGGCAAAAGAAGAGCGTGAACCGCCTTACGGGTGGCCCACGAGAGTCTACGGCGCGCCCAGGGGGGAGGGCGCGCCCCCCTGTCTCGTGGCCACCTCGGACACTGTTTCGCGTTGATTCTTCCTCCGGAAAATCCCAAATATTCCAAAATAATTCTCCTTCTGTTTTTATCCCGTTTGGACTCCGTTTGATATTGGTTTTCTGCGAAACATAAAACATGCAACAAACAGGAACTGGCACTGGGCACTAGATCAATATGTTAGTCCCAAAAATAGTATAAAAAGTTGCCAAAAATATATGAAAGTTGAAGAATATTGGCATGGAAAAATAAAAAATTATAGATACGACGGGGACGTATCAGAGGCATCCACGAGTGGGACACATCGACAATGAAAACGAGGATGTATAACAAGATGAACCTTGACCACCTCCTTCTCCCCCTCCACGGGAGAACAACAACGCCAACAACAACAAAGAATGACAAGAGGAAGAAAAATACAATGAAGAGTATGTTCCACCCTGACCCAAACAAAAGCTCTCACGAGTTTGAGTAAGAGTCTCAAGATATCATCCCGCCGAACAAATCTTTGATGATATTCAAACCGGGAGAATTACTCGCTCTAAAACTCGTTTGGCTAACTTTTGTGAACATTACCAATTCATTTCTAGTATTGAACCTATGAAGGTTGAAGATGATCTTGATGATCCGGATTGGATAAATGCCATGCATGAAGAGCTACACAATTTCGAGAGGAACCAAGTATGGACGTTGGTCGAACAGCCCGATGAGAAGAACAATGTCATTGGAACCAAATGGGTGCCTCGGAACAAGCAAGATGAAGATGGACAAGTTGTACGCAACAAGGCTTGTCTCGTTTCTCAAGGATACACTCAGGTCGAAGGTATGGACTATGGTGAGACATATGTCCCGGTTGCTAGACTTGAGTCCATTCACATCTTACTTGATTATGACAATCATCATGACATCACCTTATATCAAATGGACATCAAAAGTGCTTTTCTTAATGGTGAAATTTAGGAAGAAGTTTATGTTAAATAACCTCCCGGCTTTGTTAATCCTAAGAAACCCGACCATGTTTACAAACTTCACAAAGCTCTTTATGGTCTTAAACAAGCTCCTAGAGCATGGTATAAATGCTTGACTAAGTTTCTTATTGAAAAGGGCTTTGAAATTGGAAAAAAATGATTCTACACTCTTTACTAAAAGGGTTAATGGAGAATTATTTGTGTGCCAAATTTATGTTGATGATATCATATTTGGATCAACTAACCCTCATTTTAATGAAAAGTTTGGAAAGCTAATGTCAGAGAAGTTGAGATGTCTATGATGAGTGAACTCAAGTTCTTTCTTGGTTTGCAAATCAAGCAAACTAAGGAGGGAACCTTTATCTCTCAAACAAAGTACACCAAGGACTTATTCAAGAAGTTCAACATGCAAGAATGCAAAGGTATGAGTACCCCCATGCCTACTAGTGGACATCTTGACTTGACAAAGGATGGCGAACCAGTTGACTAAAAGGTTTACCGCTCATTGTTATATCTATGTGCCTCCTGTCCTGATATTATGCTAAGTGTGTGCATGCGTGCACGATATCAAGAGGCCCCCAAAGAATGTCATCTTAAGGCTGTGAAAAGGATAGTGAGACACTTAATTCATACACCAAATTTTGGCATTTGGTATCCTAGGAGGTCTTCTTTTGATCTTGTTGGCTACTCCGACTCGGACTATGCCGATGACAAGGTTGATAGAAAGTCCACTTCGGGTACTTGTCATTTTCTTGGTAGATCTCTTGTGTCTTAGTCCTCCAAGAAACAAAACTTGGTATCCTTATCCACCGCCGAAGCGGAATACATTGTCGCCGGTTCATGTTGTGCTCAATTACTTTGGATGACCCAAACTCTTAATGATTATGGGATATATGTGAAACATGTTCCATTGCTTTGTAACAATGAGTGCTATTAAGATTGCTCATAATCCCATGCAACATTCTCAAACTAAGCATATTGAAGTTTGTCATCATTTCATTCGAGATCATGTTGCTAAGGGGCATATAAAACTTAAGCATGTTGGTACCGATAAGCAATTGGCGGATATATTCACCAAACTGCTTGATGAGAAAGTGTTTTGCCATTGAGAGGTGAATTGAACATCATTGATGCCTCAAGCTTGGAGTAGAAACTCCATTTGGATGCATGCAAGGCATGAGCCTTTCTTTGACTAATCCTTGATATTTCTCTTATGATGATGATCATATGTCTTGGATATTCTTGTACTCTTGCATGTCATATAACCCTTGTAGGTACTTTGATAAGCCCAACTCTATGAGATTGCAACTCAATCACATTCTAAGCAATCTCTACATCTCCAAGTCTCTACAAAATGGTGGTTGAAGACAACGAAGCACGAATCCTTTCAATATATCCTTTGACAATTTCTTTATATCAATTTTCATGATTGTCATTTTGGATACACAAGTGCTCTTCCTTGCAAGATTAACCCATGTAGGTAGATAAACTCCAACTACAAGTGGTGCTCCCAATTCTTGATAAGCTACATCAACCTTGAGCATCCCACACAAGTTCAACTACATGATCAAGATCAACACCACCACCCAAGGTATGTTATTCCATCTTAGAGAAGTTTTACTCTAACTCATGGGACAAAGCAGCTCAACAAGATATGAATACATCAAAATGCTTAAACGAAAAATGGCAACCCCATTTTGATCTTAAACGATGAGTATGACCTATGATCAAGTGTCTTCACTTGACTCCTAATTCAATATACTCTAACATAGGTGACCTTGTCGCTGACCAATTCTAGATGAAGTTCTCTATTGTTTCTCTATGTTCCTGCATTTGTCTCTTGCATGCATGTTCCCCTTTCAAACTTCGTCTAGATTTATTTTCTTTTCTCTGTTATCTTCTGCATTCCCTGCATCCAATTCATTGCAAATCCTTTAGTTAATTCCTTGCAAATCTTTGTGAGATCTTATTTGCCTAAGTGAGCTGAGATGACAATTGTTTTCTCTCTGTGTTGAACTCGGACTCACCGGTTTGTTTCTTTCGGCTAAGCCGAACTACCTCGGTGCCACCGAAGATAACAACTCGATGTTACCGATTTCAATGTTGATAAAACACTTTGCCATATGCATCCCGCATATTTGTTCTAGCTCCACTCAATGATTCTTGTCCTCTATCAGCATCCTGTATTACATGTTGCTTTGCCATGTGACTCAAGGATCAAACCTACTTGACTCATGCTCCAGAAGATCCCTTCTTGGAAATTGATGTCAAAGGGGGAGAGAGAGCACATTGAAGCTTATCACATAAGAGAGAATGCACACCTAAAGCTTTTCCCGATGCTTCTTATCCATAAGAGGAGAGGTGTCTCATGTCTTCAAGAGGGGAAAGACATGTTAGTATGTGTTATGATTGTTATAACTGTTTTGCTCTGATTTTCTTATTTGCCCTAATTTTCTTTTCCCTATCTTCTCCCATTACCCAATATCATATTCAGGGGGGAGAGAGCTCAGTTCCAAGGGAAGAAAATTTCCTCGAATTCATTGCATATCTTTACTCTTTGGGGACATGTCTATATCCAAATAGAGTACCTAGTACTCACTCTCTACATGCCATCCCAATCTTGGTACTCTTGTGATTCTCTGCTCTTGCTTTGACTAGTGGGTGTTCTTGTGTTACCTAACCTTGTTTACTCAGGTTCATCTCTTTCAAAGCTGGTTCAAGACCACAAGGTAAGTATATGCATCACAGTCATGTGTATGAAGTCTCTTGCTGAAGTATATATTGTTTGCAAGAAGGACTCATGGACATGAAGGTATATTTCCAGTATCTACACCATTTGCTCTGATGCATATAGCCAAGATACATGTAACTCGTTGCTTGCTTTGTCATGCTTATGCATTCTCATGCTTTCATATTCCATAATCACATGATTGCATACATGTAGGGGGTCATATGAATGTTCCATGTCCTTCCAAAGCTTTACTTGTTATCTCCTTATATCCTTATCTAAAGCTTTGATGTATGTTGTCATCAATTACCAAAAAGGGGAGAGATTGAAAGCACAAGTGCTCCCTGGGTAATTTTGGTAATTAATGTCAACATATCTCTTGTTGGACTAATATTTTCATCTAGTATATTTCAGATAAGTTCAACATTGGAGTGGCATGGACAAGAGGATGTGGAACCACTTCTAGATGCTAAGGACAAACATTGGCAAAAGCTCAAGACTCTACAGTTTCATTTTAAGTGGTCCAAGATCACATTGAGTTCATAGGAAAAGCCAATACTATTAAAAGGGGATGAGATGTTGCTTAATTGCTTGCTTGCTCAAAGTGCTTAGTGATATGCTCCAAAGCCCTCAACCACTTTCTCATTTTCACATATGTCCTAAACCTAAAAGTCAAACTCGGCCCCACCGATTTGATCTATCCGGCGCCACCGAGTTTGTTTGACATAGCCACTACCAGAAACCCTAATCAGTTCGATCTCACAGAGATGGGCTTGCAAACTCTTTGTTGCCTGTTGCAATAATCTCGGTCCCACCGAGATATGCAACCAGTCCCACCGAGTTTGCTTGACCAACTCTCTGTTTGCTTATTACCAAAATCGGTTTCATCGAATTTGTGTAATCGGTCAAACTGAGTTGAGGTTTTACCCTAACCCTAGCACATCGGTCCCACCGAGTTGATGTTGTCAGTCCCACTGAAAACTCTAGCGTTTATATTTTGAACTGAATCGGTCTGACCGAGTTCCACTATTTGGTCTCACCGAGTTTGGGAATTTGTGTTTAACGGCTAGATTTTGTGTGGAGGCTATATATACCCCTCCAACCATTCTCCATTCGTGGAGAGAGCTATCAGAACGTGCCTACACTTCCACTATTCATTTTCTAAGGGAGAACCACCTACTCATGTGTTGAGACCAAGACATTCCAATCCAACCACAAGAATCTTGATCTCTAGCCTTCCCCAAGTTGCTTTCCACTCAAATTATCTTTCCACCATAGCCAAATCTGTGAGAGAGAGTTGAGTGTTGGGGAGACTATCATTTGAAGCACAAGAGCAAGGAGTTCATCATCAACACAACATCTATTACCTTTTCTAAAGTAGTGTCTCCTAGATTGGTTAGGTGTCACTTGGGAGCCTCTGTCAAGATTCCGGAGTTGAACCAAGGAGTTTGTAAGGGCAAGGAGATCGCCTACTTCGTGAAGATCTACCCAAGTGAGGCAAGTCCTTCGTGGGCGATGGCCATGGTGGGATAGACAAGGTTGCTTCTTCGTGGATCCTTCGTTGGTGGAGCCCTCCATGGACTCGCGCAACCGTTACCCTTCATGGGTTGAAGACTCCACCAACGTGGATGTATGATACGTCTCCAACGTATCTATAATTTATGAAGCATTCATGCTATTTTATTATCTGTTTTGAATGATTGTGGGCTTTATTATACACTTTTATATTACTTTTGGGACTAACCTATTAACTGGAGGCCCAGCCAATATTGCTGTTTTATTGCCTATTTCAGTATTTCGAAGAAAAGGAATATCAAACGGAGTCCAAACGGAATGAAACCTTCAAAAAAGTTATTTTTGGAACAGAACCAATCCCAGGAACTTGGACTGCAAGCCAGGGAAGCGTCGAGGAAGCCACGAGATAGGGGGGCGCAACCCCCCTCGGGCGCGCCCTCCACCCTCGTGGGCCCCTCAAGGCTACCACGACCGACTTCTTTCGCCTATATATTCCCATATACTCTAAAAACATCGAAGAACAAGATAGATCGGGAGTTCCGCTGCTGCAAGCCTCTGTAGCCACCAAAAACCTCTCGAGAGCCTGTTTCGGCACCCTGCCAGAGGGGGAATCCCTCACCGGTGGCCATCTTCATCATCCCGGTGCTATCCATTGTGAGGAGGGAGTAGTTCACTCTCGGGGCTAAGGGTATGTACCAGTAGCTATGTGTTTGATCTCTCTCTCTCTCTCGTGTTCTCTCTATGGCACGATCTTGATGTATCGCGAGCTTTGATATTATTGTTGGATCTTATGATGTTTCTCCCCCTCTACTCTCTTGTAATGGATTGAGTTTTCCCTTTGAAGTTGTCTTGTTGGATTGAGTCTTTAAGGATTTGAGAACACTTGATGTATGTCTTGCCGTGCTTATCTGTGGTGAGAATGGGATATCACGTGATCCACTTGATGTATGTTTTGGTGATCAACTTGCGGGTTCCTCCCATGAACCTATGCATAGGGGTTGGCACACGTTTTCGTCTCGACTCTCCGGTAGAAACTTTGGGGCACTCTTTGAAGTACTTTGTGTTGGTTGAATAGATGAATCTGAGATTATGTGATGCATATCGTATAATCATGCCCACAGATTCTTGATGTGACAATGGAGTATCTAGGTGACATTAGGGTTTTGGTTGATTTGTGTCTTAAGGTGTTATTCTAGTACGAACTCTATGATAGATCGAACGGAAAGAATAGCTTCATGTTATTTTACTACAGACTCTTGAATAGATAGAATAGAAAGGATAACTTTGAGGTGGTTTCGTACCCTACCATAATCTCTTCGTTTGTTCTCTGCTATTAGTGGCTTTGGAGTGACTCTTTGTTGCATGTTGAGGGATATTTATATGATCCAAGTATGTTATTCTTGTTGAGAGAACTTGCGCTAGTGAAAGTATGAACCCTATGCCTTGTTTCCTACCATTGCAATACCGTTTACGCTCACTCTTATGATTAATTACCTTGCTGTTTTTATATTTTCAGATTACAAAAACCTATATCTACCATCCATATTGCACGTGTATCACCATCTCTTCGCCGAACTAGTGCACCTATACAATTTACCATTGTATTGGGTGTGTTGGGGACACAAGAGACTCTTTGTTATTTGGTTGCAGGGTTGCTTGAGAGAGACCATCTTCATCCTACGCCTCCCACAGATTGATAAACCTTAGGTCATCCACTTGAGGGAAATTTGCTACTATCCTACAAACCTCTGCACTTGGAGGCCCAACAACGTCTACAAGAAGAAGGTTGTGTATTAGACATCAAGCTCTTTTCTGGCGCCGTTGCCGAGGAGGCTAGGTAAGCGGCACTCACACCCCGTCAACTAAGCTCTTTTTTGGCGCCGTTGCCGGGGAGGTGAGTTCTTGAAGGTATATCTTTAGATCTTGCAATCGAATATTTTTGTTTCTTGTTTTATCACTAGTTTAGTTTATAAAAGAAAATAAAAAATTGGAATTGAGTTTGTCTCATACGCTTCATCTTTTTAATATTTCGTGAGTATGATGAAAAGGAAAATTGTGCTCAAGTACTAGAAGAAGCAATCTATAAAATGCTTGATACTAAATCTTTGAATGATGAGCATGATTGCAATGTTGTTAGTATGAACTCTTTGAATATCCATAGTACTAATGATGATTGCGCTAGTTACGATGAAAATATCTCTTATAAGCATGTCGATTTTTGTGGAGTAGATTGGGTTTGCAAGTACACACCAAATAGGGAAAGTAGATATTGCAAGAGGCATAAGTATTTAGAAACTAAAGGGTTGCAAGAAAGTATTAATGTGAGTGCTGAAAATTTAAATTTCCTTTGCCGTACTTGTGAACTTTGCAATGAACATGGTCATTTAAATCTCCGATGCAAATTGTTTCATGATCGAATCGTGTCCAAAAATTGTAATGACTTGATTTCCCTTGCACAACATAATGAACTTAGTTTGCTTTTGGGTTATGAGGAATTGAAACGTGCAACTAATCATATTCCAGAATTTAATCTTGGGCATTTTCTTGATATTGATCTAGAAAAGATTTATTTGTATTGTGCGGTGAATTGCATTGAAAATCCTTATATTGCCAATTACCTAAAGAAAAGAAAGCAAATAGAAGATGAAGAGAATACTAATGAAAGGGAAGATACTTCCCAATATCCTCCTATTATTTCTTATGATGAATCAGGTAACGAGGAGGAGCTTTCTATTCAACCAATCTCATCAATAAGGAGCTCAAAGAAGAAGGTTGAACCCACACATAATGTGAAGAAGAAAAAGAAAAGAAGGAGAAACAAAGGTAAAAAGGTATCCCTCCCAAATGAAGTTGCTCCTACTACTCATTGTGATGATGATAATTGCTATACTATTGGTGCTATCCATACTATTAATTATGAGAGTGATTATGCTTATGATATGAAAAGGCCCAAGCTTGGGGAAGCTATGTTTGACGAGGATGAAATATTTGAGAATATATTTGCTGAAATTAATGTTTGTCCCAAGCTTGGGGATGCTACGTTTAATGAAGATGATATTTTTAGCCTCCCAAGTTTTGATATGCAAAATTGTTATGATGATAGCATGCCACTTACCTATGATGATTATATTGATGAAAGTGGGTTTGGAAGAGTGTCAACTTTAGGAAGTAGTGATCCCAATATTTTGGAGGATGTTGAATCTTATTGTGATGAATATGAAAGTGGATTTGGAAGAGTGTCAACTTTATTTAGTGATGATTCCACTACCTTGGAAGAGGTTTCAATCGATTATGATGAGAACAAGGTCGCTACTTTTGATGATTATTGTGATGAAACTTATGCTATAAAAAGTAGTGATGATTATATTTATAAAACTTGTCATGATTATTATTACCATTTTTTCTGAACATTACTCTTTTAATGTGGAAACAATTTTTAGTATTCGAGTCTCTTATGATACTCCCATTATTCCGAATAAGAAGAATTTTGCTTATGTGGAGAGTAGTAAATTTTATATGCAAGTAGATAATGAAAAGAATGCTTTATGTGCTGGTTATATTGTTGAATTTATTCATGATGCTACTGAAAATTATTGTGAGGGAGGAATATATGCTTGTAGGAAATGCAATTATATCAAGTTTCCTCTCTATGTGTTGAAAATCTTGAAGCTATGCTTCTTTTACCTTCCTATGCTAGTTGATTATTTTTCTCATAAGTTGTTTGCTCACAAAATCCCTATGCATAGTAAGTGGTTTAGTCTTAAATGTGCTAGTCATATGCTTCATGATGCTCCCGTTATGTTTCAATTCTTATCTTTTATGTGAGCATCATTGCCATCATCATGCCTAGCTAGAAAGGCATTAAAGAAAAGCGCTTGTTGGGAGACAACCCAATATTTACCCTTACTGTTTTTGTGTGTTAACATGATTATGCTACTGTAGTAATCATGTTTTATAGCTTTTGTTTCAATAAAGTGCCAAGTAAGACCTTTAGGATAGCTTACGGTGATAGTTGTGTTGATCCTGTTGGGAATCAGAAACTTTTGCACCCAGTAAATTAGTTTTTATAATTCACAGAAACGTGATTCTGATCTGATTCTTTTTTATATGGATTGGTACACAAATTTCTCAGGTCTTCCTAATTTGGTATAATTTTTGTAGTTCCATAAGTATATGTTTGATACAGATTACTACAAACTGTTCTGTTTTTGACAGATTCTGTTTTCTATGTATTGCTTTCTTATTTTGATGAATCTATGAGTAGTATCGGAGGGTATGAACCATAGAGAAGTTAGAATACAGTAGATATTACACCAATATGAATTTATAATGAGTTCATTACAGTACCTAAGTGGTGGTTTTATTTTCTTATACTAACGGAGCTTACGAGATTTCTGTTGAGTTTTGTGTTGTGAAGTTTTCAAGTTTTGGGTAAAGATTCGATGGACTATGGAATAAAGATTGGAAAGATCCTAAGATTGGGGATGGCCAAGTCACCCCAAGGTAATATTCAAGGACGACCAAGATCCTAAGCTTGGGGATGCCTCGGAAGGCATCCCCTCTTTCGTCCTCGTTCATCGGTAACTTTACTTGAAGCTATATTTTTATTCACCACATGATATGTGTTTTGATTGGAGCATCATTTTCTTTTGTTAGTATTTGCTTGATGTTATTTATATTAATGTTTTGCATCTATATTTTCAATAAAGAATTCAAGGATAGCCTTTACCATGCTTATTTTGCTAGTATACATATTGCTATTTGAAAACAGAAAGTTTACCGCTGTTGCAAAACTTCCCTAGAAAAGTCAGAGAATGATATAATGTTGAAACTTTTTGCATAATGATCTCTGATAAATCTTCTACAGCGTATTATTTTTCTCATAATTATTGGAGTTAGGGAAGTATTGATACTCTTGCGTTCTTTACAGACTGTACTGTTTTGGCAGATTGCTGTTATGTTTGCATTGTTTGCATATGTTTCCTTGTTTAATGATTCTATTTGAGGATAGGAGTATTAAATATGCAGAGGCATTTAGTATGAAATGTTGAATAATAATTTTAGTGATTTGTTATATTAGAAAATGATAAGGTTTTGCAATGGTTTATACTAACCTATCTCACGAGTTCTTGTTGAGTTTGTTGTGGATGGAGCTTCTGAGAAATAGAGAAACCATGATATGAGAGGAATTAAGGAGACACAAAAGTTCAAGCTTGGGGATGCCCGTTAGGCATCCTACCTTTCTTCTTCAACAACTATCGGTTAGTATCGGTTGAGCCTAAGTTTTTGCTTCTTCACATGAGTTGTGTTATCCTTGCAATGTCATTTTATTTTGCTTTGCTTAATGTTTGAATAAAATAGCAAGATCTGAAATTCTTAAATGAGAGAGAGTCTTCACATAGTTACACAATTATTTAGCTACTCAATGATCTTCACTTATATCTTGTTGGAGTAGTTTGTCATTTACTCGTGTGCTTCACTTATATCCTATGAGTAAATGGTTGAATGAGTTGAATGTCATAAATCTGAAATTATATATGTTTCATTTGCTTATCCCATGGGGAGTAATGACTTCACATCTAAGAAGTAGAGGTTGTAAATTTATTGAAAGTTAGCAAGCATTGTATTGGTCATTTGAACAATTCATGAAAGAATATTGAAGGAAGAGAGATTTCACATATAAATATACTATCCTAGACATGTTTTATAATTGTGAGCACTCATTAAGTATGACATGCTAAAGAGTTGATATTGGACAAGGAAGACAACGTAATGGGTTATGTTTTCTCACATCTCAGTTAAAGTACATTGTCATGGATCATTCAAACATGTTGAGCTTGCCTTTCCCCCTCATGGTAGCAAAATTCCTTGCACCAAGTAGATATACTACTTGTGCTTGCAAATATCCTTAAACCCAGTTTTGCCATGAGAGTCCACCATACCTACCTATGGATTGAGTAAGATCCTTCAAGTAAGTTGTCATCGGTGCAAGCAATAAAAATTGCTCTCTAAATATGTATGATCTATTAGTGTGAAGAAAATAAGCTTTATACGATCTTGTCATGGAAGCAATAAAAGCGACGAACTGCATAATAAAGGTCCATATACAAGTGGCAATATAAAGTGATGTTCTTTTGCATTAAGATTTTGTGCATCCAACCCTAAAAGTGCATGACAACCTCTGCTTCCCTCCGCGAAGGGCCTATCTTTTACTTTATGTCTTTTACTTTATGCAAGAGTCGAGGTGATCTTCACCTTTCCCTTTTTCATTTTATCCTTTGGCAAGCACCTCGTGTTGGAAAGATCCTAATATATATATATCCAATTGGATGTAAGTTAGCATGAACTATTATTGTTGACATCACCCAAAGGCGAATATGTTGGGAGGCAACACTATAAGCCCCTATATTTCTCAGTGTCCGATTAAAACTCCATAACCATAAGTATTGCGTGAGTGTTAGCAATTGTAGAAGACTATATGATAGTTGAGTATGTGGAGTTTGCTAAATCAAAGCTCTGACATAGACCCTTCCTGAAAATAAGATGAATTGTAATTGTTTGATGACTGAGAATGAAGTTTGCTAGTTTTTTATGGTCTATACTTTAACATGTGAATAGCTTGTTACTTGATCGTGAGAAGTTTTATGAGATGAACTACTGTTATGACATATAATCATGCTAGAAAATGTGATTGAAATTTTCATTGATCAAACTTGTGCACCTGCTAGCATTCACACTTCATAAATTCTTTCTTTTATCATTTACCTACTCAAGGACGAGCATGAATTAAGCTTGGGGATGCTGATGCGTCTCCAACGTATCTATAATTTATGAAGCATTCATGCTATTTTATTATCTGTTTTGAATGATTACGGACTTTATTATACACTTTTATATTACTTTTGGGACTAACCTATTAACCGGAGGCCTAGCCCATATTGCTGTTTTATTGCCTATTTCAGTATTTCGAAGAAAAGGAATATCAAACAGAGTCCAAACGGAATGAAACCTTTGGAAAAGTTATTTTTGGAACATAAGCAATACCAGGAACTTGGAGTGCAAGCCAGAGAAGCATCGAGGAAGCCATGAGATAAGAGGGCGCGCCCACCCCCCCGGGCGCGCCCTCCACCCTCGTGGGCCCCTCGAGGCTCCCCCGACCGACTTCTTTCGCCTATATATTCCCATATACCCTAAAAACATCGAAGAACAAGATAGATCGGGAGTTCCGCCGCCGCAAGCCTCTATAGCCACCAAAAACCTCTCGAGAACCCGTTCTGGCACCCTGCCGGAGGGGGAATCCCTCACCGGTGGCCATCTTCATCATCCCGGTGCTATCCATGACGAGGAGGGAGTAGTTCACCCTCGGGGCTGAGGGTATGTACCAGTAGCTATGTGTTTGATCTCTCTCTTGTGTTCTCTCTATGGCACGATCTTGATGTATCGCGAGCTTTGCTATTATAGTTGGATCTTATGATGTTTCTCCCCCTCTACTCTCTTGTAATGGATTGAGTTTTCCCTTTGAAGTTGTCTTGTTGGATTGAGTCTTTAAGGATTTGAGAACACTTGATGTATGTCTTGCCGTGCTTATCTGTGGTGAGAATGGGAAATCACGTGATCCACTTGATGTATGTTTTGGTGATCAACTTGTGGGTTCCTCCCATGAACCTATGCATAGGGGTTGGCACACGTTTTCATCTTGACTCTCTGGTAGAAACTTTGGGGCACTCTTTGAAGTACTTTGTGTTGGTTGAATAGATGAATCTGAGATTGTGTGATGCATATCGTATAATCATGCCCACGGATACTTGAGGTGACAACGGAGTATCTGGGTGACATTAGGGTTTTGGTTGGTTTGTGTCTTAAGGTGTTATTCTAGTACGAACTCTATGATAGATCGAACGTAAAGAATAGCTTCATGTCATTTTACTACGGACTCTTGAATAGATAGAATAGAAAGGATAACTTTGAGGTGGTTTCGTACCCTACCATAATATCTTCGTTTGTTCTCCGCTATTAGTGGCTTTGGAGTGACTCTTTGTTGCATGTTGAGGGATAGTTATATGATCCAAGTATGTTATTATTGTTCAGAGAACTTGTACTAGTGAAAGTATGAACCCTATGCCTTGTTTCCTACCATTGCAATACCCTTTACGCTCACTCTTATCATTAGTTACCTTGCTATTTTTATATTTTCAGATTACAAAAACCTATATCTACCATCCATATTGCACTTGTATCACCATCTCTTCGCCGAACTAGTGCACCTATACAATTTACCATTGTATTGGGTGTGTTGGGGACACAAGAGACTCTTTGTTATTTGGTTGCAGGGTTGCTTGAGAGAGACCATCTTCATCCTATGCCTCCCACGGATTCATAAACCTTAGGTCATCCACTTGAGGGAAATTTGCTACTGTCTGACAAACCTTTGCACTTGGAGGCCCAACAACGTCTACAAGAAGAAGGTTGTGTAGTAGACATCAATGTATGATAGCACCACCTATCAGAATCACGCCAAAAATCTCCGCGTCTCCAATTGCGTTTGCACACTCCAATCCCATCCGTTTACTTTCTTGCAAGTTGGATGCTTTACTTTCCACTTCTCTTATACTCTTTTCATGCTTGCTTGAATTGTATCTGAATGTTTGAAATTGTGCTTACCTCCAACCTCAACTTGAAGAACTTAAAAACTGCTACCTTTACTTGCTGAGGGTCTAATCATCCCCCTGATACGTCCATTTTGCATCATGCTTTTATATCGATATTTATTGCATTATGGGCTTATATTACATGTTATGTCACAGTACTTATGCCTATTCTCTCTTATTTTACAAGGTTTACATGAATAGGGAGAATGCCGACAGCTGGGATTCTAGACTGGAAAAGGAGCAAATATTAGAGACCTATTCTGCACAACTCCAAAAGTCATGAAACTCCACGAAATTCATTTTTGGAATTAATAAAAAATATTGAGCGGAATAAGTTCCAGAGGGGGGCCACCTACCGTCCACGAGGATGGGGGGCGCGCCCCCTGCCTCGTGGCCCCCCTAACAGCCTTTCGGTGACCATCTTCTGCTATATGAAGTCTTTTACCTTGGAAAAAATCACAAGCAAGCTTTCGGGACGAAACACTGCCGCCACGAGGCGGAACCTTGGCGGAACCAATCTAGGGTTGTGGCGGAGCTGTTCTGCCGAGGAAACTTCCCTCCGGGAGGGGGAAATCATCGCCATCGTCATCACCAACGATCCTCTCACTGGGAGGGGTTCAATCTCCATCAACATCTTCACCATCAACATCTCCTCTCAAACCCTAGTTCATCTCTTGTATCCAATCTTTGTACCCAAACCTCAGATTGGTACCTTTGGGTTGCTAGTAGTGTTGATTACTCCTTGTAGTTGATGCTAGTTGGTTTATTCGGTGGAAGATCATATGTTCAGATCCTTTATGCATATTAATACCCCTCTGATTATGAACATGAATATGATTTGTGAGTAGTTACGTTTGTTACTGAGGACATGGGAGAAGTCTTGCTATTAGTAGTCATGTGAATTTGGTATTCATTCGAAATTTTGATGAGATGTATGTTGTCTCTCCTCTAGTGGTGTTATGTGAACGTCGACTACATGACACTTCACCAGTGTTTGGTCCTAGAGTAATGCATTGGGAAGTAATAAGTAGATGATGGGTTGCTAGAGTGACAAAAACTTAAACCCTAGTTTATGCGTTGCTTCGTAAGAGGCCGATTTGGATCCATATGTTTCATGCTATGGTTAGGTTTACCTTAATACTTCTTTTGTAGTTGCGGATGCTTGCAATATGGGTTAATCATAAGTGGGATGCTTGTCCAAGAAAGGGAAGTACCTAAGCACCGGTCCACCCACATATCAAATTATCAAAGTAACAAACGCGAATCATATGAGCGTGATGAAAACTAGCTTGACGATAATTCCCATGTGTCCTCGGGAGCGTTTTCCTTCATATAAGAACTTATCCAGGCTTGTCCTTTGCTAAAAAAAGGGTTGGGCCACCTTGTTTCACCTTATTTACTTTCATTGCTTGTTACCCGTTAAAAATTACCTTATCACAAAACTATCTGTTACTGATAATTTCAGTGCTTGCAGGGAATAACTTACTGAAAACTGCTTGTCATTTCCTTATGCTCCTCTTTGGGTTCGACACTCTTACTTATCGAAAGGACTACTATAGATCCCCTACCCTTGTGGGTCATCAAGACTCTTTTCTAGCACCGTTGTCGGGGAGTGAAGCGCCTTTGGTAAGGAAAAATTTATATAGTGTGCTGAAATTTACTGTCACTTGTTACTATGGAACATAATCCTTTGAGGGGCTTGTTCGGGGTATCTTCACCCCGACCAGTAGAGCAAAGAGTTGCTCCTAAACCTACTGAACCTACTAAAAATGTTTACTTTGAAATTCCTTTGGGTATGATAGAGAAACTGCTAGCTAATCCCTTTACAGGAGATGGAACATTGCATCCCGATTTGCACCTAATCTATGTGGATGAAGTTTGTGGATTATTTAATCTTGCAGGTATGCCCAATGATGTTGTCAATAAGAAGGTCTTCCCTTTATCTTTGATGGGAGATGCATTGACATGGTTTAGGCTATGTGATTATATGGGATCATGGAACTACAAACGATTGCAATTGGAATTTCATCAGAAGTTTTATCCTATGCATCTTGTTCATCGTGATCGTAATTATATATATAATTTTTGGCCTCGCGAAGGAGAAAGCATCGCTCAAGCTTGGGGGAGGCTTAAGTCAATGTTATATTCATGCCCCAATCAGGAGCTCTCAAGAGAAATGATTATTCAAAATTTTTATGCTCGGCTTTCTCTCAACAATCGCTCCATGCTCGATACTTCTTGTATTGGTTCCTTTATGATGAAGACTATTGAATTCAGATGGGATTTATTGGAAAGAACTAAATGCAACTCTGAAGATTGGGATCTTGACGAAGGTAAGGAGTCAGGTATGACACCTAAGTTTTATTGTGTTAAATCTTTTATGGATACCGATGCTTTTCGTGAATTTAGCAATAGATATGGACTTGACTCTGAGATAGTAGCTTCTTTCTATGAATCATTTGCTACTCAAGTTTACCTCCCTAAGGAGAAGTGGTTTAAATATAATCCTCCCACTTAAGTAAAAGTAGTTGCACCTATTAAAGTTGAAGAAAGGACTATCACTTATAATGATCCTATTGTTCCTACTACCTATATTGAGAAACCACATTTCCCTGATAGGATAAAGGATCATGCTAAAGCTTCAACTGTGGTTCGTAAGAGTAATACTAAAACACCTACACCACCTGAGAAAATTAAAGTTGAATCTAGTATTGCTATGGTTAAAGATCTCTTGGCTGATAATATCGATGGGCATGTTATTTAGTTCTGTGATGAAGCTGCTAGAATTGCTAGACCTGATGCTAAAAATAAACATAGACTTGTTATTGGCATGCCTGTTATTTCTGTTAAGATAGGAGATCATTGTTATCATGGCTTATGTGATATGGGTGCTAGTGCTAGTGCAATACATCATTCCTTATACAAAGAAATTATGCATGATATTGCACCTGCTGAGATAGAAGAAATTGATGTTACAATTAAGCTTGCCAATAGAGATACTATTTCACCAGTTGGAATTGTTAGAGATGTTGAAGTCTTGTGTGGTAAAGTTAAATATCCTGCTGATTTTCTTGTTCTTGGTTCCCCACAAGATGATTTTTGTCCCATTATATTTGGTAGACCCTTCTTGAATACTGTTAATGCTAAGATAGACTGCAAAAAGGATGTTGTTACTATTGGTTTGGGGATATATCTCGTGAGTTTAATCTTGCTAAGTTTCGTAGACAACCCCATGATAGAGAATTGCCTAGTAAGGATTAAATTATTGGTCTTGCTTCTATTGTCGTGCCTCCTAATGATCCTTTCGAACAATATTTGCTAGACCATGAAAATAATATGTTTATGAATGAAAGAAGGGAGATAAATGAAGTATTCTTTAAACAGGGACCTATTTTGAAACACAACTTGCCTGTTGAAATCCTAGGGGATCCTCTACCACCCAAGGGTGATCCCGTGTTTGAGCTTAAACCATTACCTGATACTCTTAAATATGCTTATCTTGATGAAAAGAAGATATATCCTGTTATTATTAGTGCTAACCTTTCAGAGCAGGAAGAGGAGAGATTAATGAAAACTCTGAAGAAGCATTGTGCTGCTATTGGATATACTCTTGGTGATCTTAAGGGCATTAGTCCCACTCTATGCCAACACAAAAAAATTGGATAAAGACGCCAAACCAGTTATTGATCACCAACGACGGTTAAACCCTAAGATGAAAGAAGTGGTAATAAAAGAAATATTAAAGCTCCTGGAGACAGGTATAATTTATCCCGTTGCTGATAGTCAGTGGGTAAGTCTTGTCCATTGTGTCCTAAGAAGGGAGGTATTACTGTTGTTCCTAATGATAAAGATGAATTGATCCCACAAAGAATTGTTACAGGTTATAGGATGGTAATTGATTTCCTCAAATTAAATAAAGCTACTAAAGAGGATCATTACCCTTTGCCTTTTATTGATGAAATGCTAGAAAGATTATCCAAACACACAAAATTTTGCTTTCTAGATGGTTACTCTGGTTTCTCTCAAATACCTGTGTCAGTAGAGGATCAAGAAAAGACCACTTTTACTTGCCCTTTCGGTACTTTTGCTTATAGACGTATGCCTTTTGGTTTACGTAATGCACCTGCTACCTTTCAAAGATGGATGATGGCTATATTCTCTAACTTTTGTGAAAAGATTGTTGAGGTTTTCATGGATGATTTCTCTGTTTATGGATCTTCTTTTGATGATTGCTTGAGCAACCTTGATCGAGTTTTGCAGAGATGCGAAGATACTAGTCTTGTCTTGAATTGGGAGAAGTGACACTTTATGGTTAATGAAGGCATTGTCTTGGGGCATAAAATTTCTGAAAGAGGTATTGAGGTTGATAAAGCTAAAGTTGATGCTATTGAAAAGATGTCGTGTCCCAAGGACATCAAAGGTATAAGAATTTTCCTTGGTCATGCCGGTTTTTATAGGAGGTTCATTAAAGATTTCTCTAAAATTTCTAGGGCTTTGACTAATCTATTACAAAAAATATATTCCTTTTGTCTTTGATGATGATTGTGTAGAAGCATTTGAAATACTTAAGAAAGCTTTGATTTCTGCACCTATTATTCAGCCACCTGATTGGAATTTACCCTTGAAATTATGTGTGATGCTAGTGATTATGCTGTAGGTGTTGTTCTAGGACAAAGAGTTGATAAGAAACTATATGTTATTCAATATGCTAGTAAAACTCTAGACAGTGCCCAGAGAAATTTTGCTACTACTAAAAAAAGAATTTTTAGCAGTTGTATTTGCTTGTGATAAGTTCAGACCTTATATTGTTGATTCTAAAGTAACTATTCACACTGATCATGCTGCTATAAAATATCTTATGGAAAAGAAAGATGCTAAACCTAGACTTATTAGATGGGTTCTCCTACTACAAGAATTTGATTTGCATATTATTGATAGAAAGGGAGCTGAGAACCCCGTTGCAGACAACTTGTCTAGGTTAGAGAATGTTCTTGATGACCCACTACCTATTGATGATAGCTTTCCTGATGAACAATTAGCTGTCATAAATGCTTCTCGTACTGCTCCATGGTATGCTGATTATGCTAATTACATTGTTGCTAAATTTATACCACCTAGTTTCACATACCAGCAAAAGAAAAAGGTCTTCTATGATTTAAGACATTACTTCTGGGATGACCCACACCTTTATAAAGAAGGAGTAGATGGTGTTATTAGACATTGTGTACCTGAGCATGAACAGGAACAGATCCTACGCAAGTATCACTCCGAGGCATATGGAGGACACCACGATGGAGATAGAACTGCGCATAAGGTATTGCAATCCGGTTTTTATTGGCCTACTCTCTTCAAAGATGCCCGTAAGTTTGTCTAGTCTTGTGATGAATGTCAAAGAATTGGTAATATTAGTGGACGTCAAGAAATGCCTATGAATTATTCTCTTGTTATTGAACCATTTGATGTTTGGGGCTTTGATTATATGGGACCCTTTCCTTCCTCTAATGGGTATACACATATTTTAGTTGTTGTTGATTATGTTACCAAGTGGGTAGAAGCTATTCCAACTAGTAGTGCTGATCATAACACCTCCATTAATATGCTTAAAGAAGTTATTTTTCTGAGGTTTGGAGTCCCTAGATACCTAATGACTGATGGTGGTTCACATTTTATTCATGGTGCTTTTCGTAAAATGCTTGCTAAGTATGATGTTAATCATAGAATTGCATCTCCATATCACCCACAGTCTAGTGGCCAAGTAGAACTGAGTAACAGAGAGCTTAAATTGATTTTGCAAAAGACTGTTAATAGATCTAGAAAGAATTGGTCCAAGAAACTTGATGATGCATTATGGGCTTATAGAACTGCATATAAGAATCCTATGGGTATGTCTCCATATAAAATGGTTTATGGAAAAGCATGTCACTTACCTATCGAACTAGAACATAAGGCATATTGGGCCATTAAAGAGCTCAATTATGATTTCAAACTTGCCGGTGAGAGGAGGTTATTTGACATTAGCTCACTTGATGAATGGAGAACCCAAGCCTATGAGAATGCCAAATTGTTTAAAGAAAAAAGTTAAAAGATGGCATGACAAAAGGATACAAAAGTGTGAGTTTAATGTAGGTGGTTATGTGTTGCTCTACAACTCTCATTTAAGATTTTTTGCAGGAAAACTTCTATCTAAATGGGAAGGCCCTTATGTTATCGAGGAGGTCTATCGTTCTGGTGACATAAAAATAAACAACTTCGAAGGCACAAGTCCGAAGGTGGTGAACGGTCAAAGAATCAAACATTATATCTCAGGTAATCCCATAAATGTTGAAACCAATGTTATTGAAACCGTAACCCCGGAGGAATACATAAGGGACACTTTCCAGAATGTTTCAGACTCCGGAAAGGAATAGGTATGTGGTACGGTAAGTAAACCGACTCCATAACAGTTCTAATGGCAATTTTTCTCTGTTTTGGAATATTTAAGAAAATAGGAAAATAAGAAGTAGTCCGGAAACGACATGAGGCATCCACGAGGGTGGAGGGCGCGCCCTACCCCCCTTGGCGCGCCCCCTACCTCATGGGCACCTCGTGTGCTCTGCGGACTCCGTGTTCTTGCATGATACTTCTTTTGGTCGGTAAAAATTCATTATATAATCTCCCGAAGGTTTTGACCACTGTATCATGCAAATATCCTCTATTTTTGTTCGAGCTGTTTCTGTCACAGATTTAGAGCAAGATGTCTTCTCAAGAGTCAGTCGGGGAGAGTTGGGTGTCTCATCCGACATCGTGTCCAGGAGCAAACAGTGATGCTTATCACTTTGGGCCGTCAACGGAGGAGGAGATGGAGGCCGACTTGAAAAGGATAGATGCTGAAAGTGCTAGTTATCGACTAGAGGGGGGTGAATAGGCGATTTTTAGGAAAGTCTTCAAAACATGGAAGTTTCGAAGACAAACGATAGAAACAGCCTAATTGATATGCAGCGAAAGATAAACTACAACAAGCAAGCCATAATCAAGTATGCAATAGCATTAACGTTTGAAGATTAATAGCAACTAGGTAGTAGGATCAGGATGGAAGATAGTATGAAGCCAATCAACAATAGTAGTCAAGCAATGAAGTCAATCGGATAAAACAATAAGCAATGACTTCACGAAGACAAACTCAAAGTAAAGGAGGGAAGAGATAGAACCAGTTGCTTGTTGAGGACTCAGGATTTGTTGGACCAGTTCCAGTTGCTGTGACAACTATACGTCTGGTTAGGGAGGCTGAGATTTAACTCAGAAGACCGTGTCTTCACCTTATTCCCCTTGAGCTAAGGTCACTTAGTCCTCGCCCAATCACTCTGGTAAGTCTTCAAGGGAGACTTCCAAACCTTCACAGACTTCGTTCACTCAGCAATCCACAATGACTCTTGGATGCTCAGAACGCGACGCCTAACCGGCTGGAGGATACACAGTCCTCAAGTGTAATAAGTCTTCAGGTCACACAGATAGAAAGACTTCAGTGATACCTAACACTCTTTGGCTCTGGGTGTTTGGGCTTTGTCCTCGCAAGGATTTCTCTCTCTCAAATGCTTCGAGGTGGGTTGCTCTCAAACTACAAAAGCCGTATACGAACTCTGAGCAGCCACCAAATTATGGTGTAGGGGGTGGGCTATTTATAGCCACCAGGCAACCCGACCTGATTTGTCCAAAATGACCCTGGGTCACTAAGGAACTGACACGTGTTCCAACGGTCAGATTTCAAACACACACGGCAACTTTACTTGGGCTACAAGCAAAGCTGACTCATCCAACTCTGGATAAGATTTTCTCTCATTGTCTTCGCTCGAAGACATAGGATTTGGGTTGAGCATCACTTCAGTCACTCTAACTTAGTTCACTTGGACCCCACTTAACAGTACGGTGGTTCCTATGACTCAACAAAGAAGAAAGGAAACGACGAAACCACACAGTCTTCGCGCTCCATTGTCTTCACGTAATGTCTTCTCATGTCATAGTCTTCAATATGAATATCTTCTCATACCACCATTGTCTTCAATGTCTTCATACATTTTTAGGGGTCATCTCCGGTAGGTAAACCGAATCAATGAGGGACACTACCTGCGTTATCCTGCAATTCTCACAAACGCATTAGTCCCTCAACCAACTTTGTCGTCAATACTCCAAAACCAACTAGGGGTGGCACTAGATGCACTTACAATCTCCCCCTTTTTGGTGATTGATGACAAACTGGTTGAAGTATTCAACGGGGATAAAGTATGTGAAATTGTAAGGATAGGAATTGTCTTCATAAGTAGCAAGGGCTCCCCCTGAAGATGTGCATATTAATAATTTGCTTTTGGATTGCAATTGCACATGGCAGGTTGTACTTATGGAGATCCACTTCAACTTATGAAGATAATTCATCATGCATGAAATGATATAACAAGTAGAATGACATGCATAATGAAAAATGGACGTCTGCAGGATGATCTAAGTGCGGAAGTTATCATCGCATCAGAGTGAAGCAAACACGTAGCAGAAGTAGCAGACGACCATCAATTTTAGGTGTTACAACTCAAAGAACCAAATGTATCAAAATGCAAGAGTTGTAAGCACGCAGCAAAATATAATGCAACCGCCCATATGAACCCGCTTGAAGATTATCAGCTCATACGCTTCTCCCCCTTTTGTCAGTAATGACCAAAAAGGTTTGAAGACATAGAGCATCTACTCATCTTCTTGATGAGTAGGTGAAGCAGCAGGGTTGTTGTCGTTGGGTGGCGGTGCAGAGGAACTTGGTGCAGTGTAGATGCTTGCAGTAGTTGGAGGTGGTGAAGTAGCGTCATCTTCATCATCGATCACTCTGGCATTAACTGTTGCCGCGGAGGAGGAATATTCAGAGTCTTCAAGAGATGGAGTTCTTCGTAAGACAACATTCCGTTGAGGAGTGGAGTCAAACTGAAATCTTTCATTGAAGCCACCGTCTTGAAGATCTGCTTCAGCACTAAGCAGGGTCAAACTCTTCCATGATCTCCGGCAAGTTTCATGAGCAACAAAGGAATTCTTGGTAGCAAGGTTGCGAATGCGATTGACATCCACCAAGATGCTTTGCATCTGTCTCTTGAGCCAAAAGTGATGTTTATCCTGTTTCTAATGAAGGGCCACAAGAAGTTCTCGGTCATTGAGAACGCGAGAACGCTTGCGAGGCCTTTGGGCAATGGTGCTTTCAGTGGCTTCAGTGGGCGCTCTGTGAGGCAGACGAGTGTTACCAACAAATGGATAGATTCGTGTTGCTTCTTGAACACCTTCAATGGGTCGAGTGAAGCTTTGGTGCTTCGCATTCTGAAGACAAAGAGGCTTCTTGGCAGGGTCAGGATATATAGCTTCAACTGACATATCAACCTCAGGTAGAAAAATCACATGATTGCGAGCAGAAGGTTGATAGTTGACAGTAGAGTGTCGCTTTATGAGGCGCATGACCCATGGAGCATAAAACTTCAGACCAAAGAGATCAGAACCAGAGGCAGCCAGTTGTCTGATGAAGAAATCTTGTGCATTGAAACTGATGCCATTGTAAATGTAGAAGACCAAAGTCTTCATAGCTCCTTCAAGCTTTGCCGCTGATGAATGTCCTTTGATAGGCCATAGAGTCCGCCTGATGATATGATATATGGTGCGTGGCAGATACTCAAGGTCTTCAACAAAGAACTCTGTTGGATATTCAGCATCACGGGGCAAAGGCTTCATCATGCTCAGCATCTGACTCATATTGGGTTCAGGCCTATGAAAGATGCTTTCCAGGGCATTGCGATGATGTTGACAGCCAGGTTCATACAGTTCTCCAGGAGTTGGCAAGCCCTGTAAGCTCGATGATGTCCATAGCTTTGGCTTCATGATGAACATTTCCAGTCATCCACTCGAGAACCCATGTCTTGATGTCTCTGTTGTAGCCGCGAATGTGCAGAGTGGCATAGAATTGAAGCAATAGCTCTTCATTCCAATGTTCTTTGTCTGTCACAAAGTGGAGCAGACCAGCATCACGAAAGCAATCAAGTGCTTCTTCTAAGCATGGCAGTCCAGCAATGGCTTCAGTGTCAAGGCGCATATGAGGGAAAATGCGCCCTTGATCATATAACACGCATGAGTAATAGCTTCTCTGTTGATAGCTCCAGAACCGATCTGATGCAATTCTTGGCTTCGTGTAGGGGTTCTTCGAGCTATCAAAGAATGTGTTGTGGCTCTTGAAGCCATTAGCATTGAAGGACCCGGGGGAGTTGGCAGTACCTGGAAACCTTGGCAACCTGGGCTTTGGCTTCTGCACTTGAGGCCTATGCTCAATATGATAGTCAAATTGTGGTCCTGAGGCAGAGGGTGGAGGCACCAGAACGGGCCATCGGACAGTAGTGAGCTGACCATGACTATATGCTTGCTCAATTGTGTGAGGCCTTGGAGGCGGAACAGGAGCAGAGGCAACATCGGAGGCAGGCTGCACGACAGGTGCTTCGGGAGCAGTTGTCATGTTGACTTCAGGTGCAGCATCCTCATTGTCTTCAGGTGCAGCATCCTCATGGACTTCAGGTGCAGCATCCTCATTGACTTCAGGTTCAGTAGCCACATTTGCTTCAGGCACAGTTAGTGTAGGCTCCACATTAGCATCAGCCATGACTACGTCACTGGCTGTATTGACGTTGGTGGTGGCAGCCTCAACATTTTCGGCCTCCACTTGAGGAGTTGGAGGGTCAGACACAGACACGTTCAGATCATGAACTACTTCTTCTTGAATGGGGGGAGTAGAAACACGTTCTTCTTGACGCTCTTCATCGGCTGATGCAGCCGGATTGTCTTCAGCAGCATGTGCTTCAGACTCGGAGACATTCACAGTTGGAGCAGGTTCAGAAAGTACTTGCCGTGCAACAGGTGAACGTTGCACTTCTCCTTCTGGAACGCTCAACAGAGCGACTTCAAGCCTTTGTCCTCTGCGAAGCCTGCGAAGAGTTGGCTTCACTTTAGTAGATGGAGTTGGCTGAGCCTGAAAGTCTTCATCCTCTTCTTGCATGTTGGGGGTAGCTTGTTGTTGTTGTAGGGGAGTACTGGGGGAGTCTTGTTCTTGTGGGCGATCAGCCCATGAATCATCCTGTGCAATTGGCGTCAGAGGACGACCAATGCTGATGAGTTCCCTGTTCGTACAAACAGGCGATGATACCACATTGTATTCAATCTGAGGAAAAACTTCATCATCTTCAACATTGTCATGATGACCAATGTCTTCAGCAGCGGTGGGTTCAGCTGCTGGAATATCTTCAGCTTCAGGAGCCTCTGTGGAAGCAGGCTCATGCACAGTCATGTGAAGTTCTTGGGATGCAGATGCAGGATGAATCACTAAGAGGGGTTCAACAAAAGGGGGCTCTGTGGGAGCAACCCGATTCTTCTTGGTCTTGCGCTTCTTCTTGGAGGGAGCGGCATCAGAGGCTTCGGTATTCTTCCTCTTTCTAGCTTCTGCCTCTGCAGTCCTCGTTTTCTTCTATTCAGAAGCGGTTGTGGTGACCTTTGGCTTCGAGCCAGTCATGCTACTTGGGAAGATAATACATGGAGCTTCTTGGCTTGAAGGCGTAGGCTGATCAGCAGGAAACTTCTTCTTTTTCTTTGCAGCCATTCTGGGGTCAATGCCAGGGCGGCCAAGTGACTTGCGCTTCTCAGCCTCATTGTAGGAAAGCACACACTTATTAGCCAAACTCTTCATGCACTCACGAGAGCCTTGAGCTTCTTGGCGCTTCTTCTGAAAAGCTTCTTTAAGCTCATGCAGCATGACCTTGAAGTTTCTGACGTCTTGAACACTTAGCTTGGCCACATGCTTCTTGAATTGAGCCTTCTCATAATCAATCTTGTGCTTGAGCTCAACGATTCTCTGAGCGAGAGCCAGCTCAGAAGCAATGGCGCCATTGAAAGAGACGCTGAGTCCAATTGGAAGCTATAAATCTTCAAAGCTAACATTGGGTGTGTCGAACCATTCATCAATGAAGTTGTGGATGATGGCCACATCAAAGAGAGGCAGGTTGTTGAAGATTTATGCTTCTTCCTTGCTCTTTATCAGCTGCTCAAGAGCATCATCCGCAAGATATTCATCACTTCATAGATCAATGGGTTCTTCACACAGAATAGCAGCAGGAGTCAGAGCTTGATCAGCACGCCTGACAAGTTGCTTTTTCTTCTCCGTCCTCTTCGAGATACGGGATTGATCTTCAGTCTGCACACTGGCTTCAGGAGGTGCAGTGGCCAATGGCTTCACACGAGAAGCTTTTGGTGGTACGGGTTTAGAAGCCTTTAGCTTCTTTTGCTTCTGTGGTTTCGAAGGAAGAGCTGGGGCTTCATCAGAATCAGCCTCATTGTCAGAATGATTCACTTTGGCACCTTGTACCAAGATGTAGGAGATGAGTCCATCAAGGTTTGCAAAGGGGCCAATTCTATTTTCTTCAGCTTCACAAGTGCCATCCTCACGGGGAGCAGAGGGACCAGGATTGAAGTCCAACCCCCATGACTTCTTGTTTTCCTTTGCCGAAGCCACAACAAACTGAAAGTTGAGCTTGAAGAGATTGTCATCACGATACCAGAGTAATGATGATGGGTCGGCTTCTTCAGGCTGTGGTCGACGGACCATGCAAGGATAGAATTCTTGCTTAATGGCTTCAGCTCTGTTCTTGGGTTGAAGGCCTCGATAGAGAATATCGCCCCAAGGACTCTTGATAGCATTTTTTCTCTGCATATTCCTTGGTGACGAACTTGTACTTGAACCATTCTTCAGCCCAATAGCGTCGAATCCATTGGATTCGTGTCTTGTGCTGATGATAAGTCTCTTCAGGGTCTGTCGTGTACAGTTCTGCTAGGTCATCAGGCAGATCTTTGGATGTTCCTCCTCTGCGCTGTCTGCCACCCTTCCTTGCTGATTTTTCTGCAGCCATGAACTTCAAGCTGAATGGCTTCAATACGTTCAGAGGCTTCAGAGATTTACGCTTGCTGGTCAAGCAGGAACTGGCTTCAGGAGAATTGATATGATGCTGTAAGTATTCTGCAAACGAATGCAGACTATGAGAACCAAGGGATTCTCCCACGGACATGTACCTGTGACAGCATTAGAGATGCGAGGGAAGGGGAAGAGGTCATATGCATTCTCAGAAGATTTTGAAGATAAATCAGTTTGAAGACATTGACCTCATGATGCGAAGACATTCACTTATATGTGGTGAGTTGGTTCCAGATTTGTACTAATCCGTGAATAAGTACAAGTGAGGAATCAAACTAGATAGGAAATCTAAGTGAATAGACTAGGCATTATGAGGTGCAGATAGAATAGATCTAACATTTAGTAGGCAGAAACCACTTTCGGTAAGTAGGATGAATCTATGAAGATCAAAAAGGTGGTAAAAATAGAGTTATAATTACCGCATGAAGAACTTCTAGATGGGAAGAATGAGAGACCGAGCAGTTCAGCCCACCGTGCCCTAACTTGGCGACGGAGGACACCTACGACGACGGCGGAGAGAAAGATGTCCGCGACCGGCGTGAGGACGGCGTCGGAGAAGTCGCGGCAGCTAAGCGCTTCGTCGCCGGCGTCGTCGAGAGCTAGCGGTGGCGCTAGGGTTTTGACGGAGGTGGAGAGGTGGACGAAGGATTTCTTTACCGCAGGGGACACATATTTATAAGTAGGTGTGCAGCACAGCGCAATTACGCAGGTGCCCCTGTCTGTTCACATCCGTGGGGTACGTGGCAAGCATGCAACATATTTAGAATTGTCCCACGTTTCCACGCCCGCCAGGTATGTCGGATGTTTGTTCCGGCTTCTCCGGATATCGACAATTAAGATGATTCATTTAAATAGAACTTGATGTTTGTCTCTGTGTCTTCTGCTGACAAGGATGCAAAGAAGACATTCGACAGTTTCAATAGAATGCATATGATTTGGACAGATAGAGTTTGAGATAGTAAGCAGTGAGAGATTAGGGTCCGATCACATTCACTTAGTTCAAAAGATTCAACAGTGAAGACATAGCTATAAGGGAATGCTGTAGAGGACAAAACGCTAGTATATATATATATGCAATCAAATCACTATAGCAAAGAAAAATCACGAAGAAAAATTGAAACTGAAGACAAACCAAATGCGAAATCTTTGCAAAATAACGCCATGAGTGAAACACTTCAAATAGAGAAATTTGGTGGTGGCGTTACCCACCGTATAGGAAGTATTAGACCCAGACACGGTGCACAATTATCGTGGTGCTCCGAAGTCAAATTCCATGTTAATGTATTCACACTCAGAGTGTAAATCTTTGTTGATTGAAGATATACATTACTTTGTGTGTTGCACATCTAAGTCATCAACATGCATAAGTGTTAGGATGTGTGCCTGATCACAGGACATTCAAGGATTCCAAGATATTTAGCTCACACCGTAACTTGCAAAACCTTTTCTCGTCCAAGGGCTTTGTGAAGATATCTGCCAGTTGCTCTTCAGTGTTGACGTGCATGATATCTATATCTTTCTTCATAACATGATCTCTGAGAAAGTGATGACGTATTTCAATGTGCTTTGTCTTCGAATGCTGGACTGGATTGTTGGCAATCTTGATGGCATTTTCGTTGTTGCAGAAGAGAGGGACTTGCTTCAGATCGATGCCATAGTCCTAGAGAGTTTGCTTCATCCACAGAAGCTGAGCACAACAAGATCCAGCAGCAATGTATTCAGATTCAGCAGTTGAGAGTGACACACAGTTCTGCTTCTTTGAAGACCAACAGACAAGTGATCGACCGAGAAAATGACATGTGCCTGATGTAGACTTGCGATCCACTTTGTCACCAGCATAATCAGCATCCGAGAATCCAACGAGATCAAACCTTGAGCCCTTTGGATACCATAATCCTAGTGTTGGGGTGGAAGCCAAATATCGAAGAATTCGCTTCACAGCTAAGTGATGCGATTCCTTTGGTGCCGCTTGGAATCGAGCACACATGCAAACACTAAGCATAATATCTGGCCTAGATGCACATAAATAAAGCAAAGAACCAATCATGGAGCGGTATACCTTTTGATCGAACTCTTTACCATTGTCGTCGGGACCAAGATGGTGCTTGGCTGGCATTGGTGTCGTGTAGCCTTTGCAGTCTTCCATTCCAAACTTCTTCAGACAATCTTTGAGGTATTTTTCTTGAGATATGAAGATGCCATTTCGTTGCTGACGAATTTGAAGACCAAGGAAGAACTTCAGATCTCCCATCATGGACATTTGATATTGCTCTTGCATCGTGTACCCAAACTCATCACTGTACTTCTGGTTGGTGCAGCCGAAGATTATGTCATCCACATATATTTGGCACACAAACAGTTCACCATCATATGTCTTCGTGAAGAGTGTGGGATCGAGAGATCCAGGTTTGAAGCATTTGCTCTTCAGGAAGTCTTTGATTGTATCATACCAGGCACGAGGAGCTTGTTTGAGGCCATACAATGCTTTGTTCAGTTTGTACACCATATCAGGATGTTTTGGATCTTCAAAGCCAGGTGGTTGTGCAACATATACTTCTTCTTCAATCTTGCCATTTGGAAATGCACTCTTTACATCCATTTGATATAGCAAGATGTTGTGATGATTAGCATAGGCTAGCAGTATGCGAATAGCTTCAAGCCTAGCAACCAGAGCAAATGTTTCATCAAAGTCAATTCCTTCAACTTGAGTATATCCTTGAGCCACAAGATGAGCTTTGTTTCTGATGACTTGACCATGCTCATCTTGCTTATTTCGATATATCCACTTTGTTCCAATAATGTTATGCTTGCGAGGGTCAGGTCACTTGACAAGTTCCCAAACATTATTCAGCTTGAACTGTTGAAGTTCTTCTTGCATGGCTTGAATCCATTCAGGTTCCATAAAAGCTTCAGCAACTTTCTTGGGTTCTGATATTGACACAAATGAAAAATGCCCACAGAAATTTGCTAGCTGTGTTGCTCTTGAGCGACTGAGCGGACCAGGTGCATTGATGCTGTCAATAATCTTCTCTATTTGAACTTCATTTGCAACACGAGGATGAACAGGACAAAGATTCTGCTCTGGCTGATCATTGTCATCATTGGGAGGATTGTCTTCGGTCTGAGCATTGCCTTCAGGTTCATTTGGTGCAGAGATGATAAGTTCCTCTTCAGGTTGTGCTTCAGAGGGCATGATCTCACCAGTTCCCATCAACTTGATAGATTCACAGGAAGGAGATTCGTCAAGTGTACTTGGCAGAATTTCTCTTTGTGAACCATTGGTTTCATCAAATCGCACATCCACTGTTTCAACAATTTTGTAGTGGAAGAGGTTGAAGACTCTGTAAGAGTGTGAATCCTTTCCATAGCCAAGCATGAAGCCTTCGTGAGCTTTGGGTTCAAATTTTGACTTGTGATGGGGATCCTTGATCCAACATATAGCACCAAAGACTCTGATGTAGCTAACATTTGGCTTCTTGCCAGTGAGGAGCTCATAGGATGTTTTGCCCAGAAGCTTATGGATGTAGACACGGTTGATGATGTGACAAGCTGTATCAATGGCTTCAGGCCAGAACTTTCTTGGTGTCTTGTACTCGTCAAGCATTGTTCGAGCCATCTCGATGAGGGTTCTGTTCTTGCGCTCTACAATGCCATTTTGCTGAGGTGTGTATGGAGCAGAAAACTCATGAGTGATTCCCATTGTATCCAGATAAAGATCAAGCCCGGTGTTCTTGAATTCAGTGTCGTTATCACTTCTGATATGCTTGATCTTGACACCATAGTTGTTCATTGCTCGATTGGCGAATCGTCTGAAGACATCTTGTACTTCAGTCTTGTAGAGAATTATGTGCACCCATGTGTATCTTGAGTAGTCATCAACAATGACGAAGCCATAGAGACACGCCCTTGTTGTGAGGGTGGAGTAGTGGGTAGGTCCAAATAAGTCCATGTGAAGCAACTCGAAGGGTTGAGATGTTGTCATGATTGTCTTCGAGGGATGCTTGGCCCTTGTCATCTTTCCAGCTTCGAAGGCACCACATAGATGATCTTTCTTGAACTTGACACCTTCGATGCCTATGACATGCTTCTTTTTGACGAGAGTATGCAAGTTCCTCATGCCAGCGTGCCCCAGCCTTCGATGCCAGAGCCAGCATTCTGAAGCTTTAGCAAGAAGACATATGGCAAGTTTTGGACCTGCTGAAAAATCTACCATGTATAGATCACCTTTCCTATACCCTTCAAAGACTAGAGATTTGTCAGATTCCATTAGTACAAGGCAACGATATTTTCCAAATATCACAATCATGTTTAAGTCACAAAGCATTGAGACAGACATTAAGTTGAATCCAAGCGATTCAACAAGCATCACTTTATCCATGTGTTGATCCCTTGAGATTGCAACTCTACCTAGACCCAATACTCTGCCTTTACTAGTGTCAGCAAATGTGATTTTACTTTTGTCGGATGGACGTAAGGTTGAGTCCATGAGAAGACTTTGATCACCAGTCATATGATTAGTGCATCCACTGTCAATAATCCATTCTGAAGCTTTTGGTGACATGCCCTACAGTGCAGTTAGGAGGATAGGCTTCACAAGGTATGTTGTGAAGCATAAGCATTTTACACACACATGGATTATCACAGTTTAGATCAAGATTAGCACACAGTATGACAGATAAGAGATTCATATGTGGAATTCATAGTAGTCATTTTATCATGCGTCCCTCTATGTTTTACGTCCCCGGCAATTATATCGGACGCCATTGATTGTTGGCTGGAGACCACATTCTGCAAAAGAGAGTTAGTTCTTCTTCACCACCCACATTTTTAGGGGTGGCTTAGAAGCAATGAGTCTAAGTGCAGCATCTGAGAATTTTGGCTTTGAAGCCCTAGCAAATAGCCTTGCAGGAGATGAATGATACTCATGTGAATAAGCAGAGAAGTTCTTAGTTCTATGAACATATCGATTTGAAGACACACGCTCATATTCATGAGTCTGGGTGTGATTTCCCTGCAAAACATTGGCGTTAGGGTGACTCAAGTGAGTCCTGTGTTCTCTAGTAGCCATTGGACCATATGATGCCTTTGGTCTGGGGTTTGTCTTCTTCACTGGTGGTGTCATGATGACATTCACTGGAAGATTTTCAAGGCAGCTTTTGGGTACCCAGATCTTCTTCATAGGAGGTCCATTCCTGTAGTTAGTACCAATATACCTGGTAAACACTTCACCATTCTGATTTTTGAACAGTTTATAGTTTGCATCAAAGGATTCATCAATAATAATAGGATTAGCACAGGTAAATCCAGATAAAGTGGATGGATCCACTGAAGGTTCCTTTGCAGCAACCCATGTGGTTTTGGGATACTGCTCAGGCTTCCAGTAGGAACCATCAACATTCATTTTCCTCTCGAACCCAACACCCTCTTTCCTAGGGTTTTAGTTCAGAATCTGCTGTTTGAGGACATCGCAGAGAGTCTGATGTCCCTTCAAACTTTTGTACATCCCTGTTTCAAGCAATGTCTTCAACCTAGCATTTTCATCAGCAATACTAGTGGTACCTCCGCAGAGGGGTTAGTAACCACATCAGTAGTTGAAGACAATGAAACAGCAGCAGCAGTGGAACATTCAGCAACAGATGTAGCGTTATCACGCTCAATGCATTTTAAACATGGTGGTTCGAATTCATCCTGAGCGAGACTGATCTGTTGAGCAAGGAATGAATCTCGCTCCTTCTGAAGATCTTCATAATCCACTCTTATCTTTTCAAGGTCTAGCTTTCTTTGAAGACATTCAGAAGAAAGCTTCTCATGATTAGACAAGAGAGCATTATGTTGATCTTGAAGGGCGTCAAACTTAGCATGAAGTCTCTAAAGACTATCAGCCAAAGCTTTTGACTGATCCATTTCTTCACCCAACATATCATCGGTCTTACTAAGCATGTCTTGAACCTTTTCAAAGATTATTTGTTGTTTAGTGGCAAGGGAAGCAAGTTCGACATAGCTGGGGCCAAACTCATCACCTGATTCATCATCACTAGTTTCAGAAAGATAGCATTCAGTTACCTTAGCACCCCCTGCCATGAGGCATGGTGAAGATGAAGACGGTTCAGGTGGAAAGGTCATCTCTTTAAGGGACTCCTTGTAGTCATCAAGCCAAGGATCATGACGATTAAGATGACTATCATAGACCTCAGCAAGTCGGTCCCAGATTAGCTTCGCGTGATTGAGGTGCATGACGTTCCTGAACTGATTTCGGGACAGGCAGGAGCAGATGACATCCTTCGCAGTGAGGTTCAGTAGAGTGTACTTACGAATGTCATCAGCCTCCGCCATCTTGCATAGATCGGTGAGACCAATCTCGATGACGGTCCACAGTTCGCTGTCCATAGCCATGAGTCGCTTCTTCATCATGGCTTTCCACCGGGCATACTCGTGACCGTCAAAGGTGGGGCAAGATACATTCCTCAATCCTGCAGTCGACATAGTTAAACTCCAGGTGGTTAAACCGAATCACACAGAACAAGGGAGTACCTCGCTCTGATACCAATTGAAAGTGCTAGTTATCGACTAGAGGGGGGGTGAATAGGCGATTTTTAGGAAAGTCTTCAAAACATGGAAGTTTCGAAGACAAACGATAGAAACAGCCTAATTGATATGCAGCGGAAGATAAACTACAACAAGCAAGCCATAATCAAGTATGCAATAGCATTAACGTTTGAAGATTAATAGCAGCTAGGTAGTAGGATCAGGATGGAAGATAGTATGAAGCCAATCAACAATAGTAGTCAAGCAATGAAGTCAATCGGATAAAACAATAAGCAATGACTTCACGAAGACAAACTCAAAGTAAAGGAGGGAAGAGATAGAACCAGTTGCTTGTTGAGGACTCAGGATTTGTTGGACCAGTTCCAGTTGCTGTGACAACTGTACGTCTGGTTAGGGAGGCTGAGATTTAACTCAGAAGACCGTGTCTTCACCTTATTCCCCTTGAGCTAAGGTCACTTAGTCCTCGCCCAATCACTCTGGTAAGTCTTCAAGGGAGACTTCCAAACCTTCACAGACTTCGTTCACTCAGCAATCCACAATGACTCTTGGATGCTCAGAACGCGACGCCTAACCGGCTGGAGGATACACAGTCCTCAAGTGTAATAAGTCTTCAGGTCACACAGACAGAAAGACTTCAGTGATGCCTAACACTCTTTGGCTCTGGGTGTTTGGGCTTTGTCCTCGCAAGGATTTCTCTCTCTCAAATGCTTCGAGGTGGGTTGCTCTCAAACTACAAAAGCCGTATACGAACTCTGAGCAGCCACCAAATTATGGTGTAGGGGGTGGGCTATTTATAGCCACCAGGCAACCCGACCTGATTTGTCCAAAATGACCCTGGGTCACTAAGGAACTGACACGTGTTCCAACGGTCAGATTTCAAACACACACGGCAACTTTACTTGGGCTACAAGCAAAGCTGACTCATCCAACTCTGGATAAGATTTTCTCTCATTGTCTTCGCTCGAAGACATAGGATTTGGGTTGAGCATCACTTCAGTCACTCTGACTTAGTTCACTTGGACCCCACTTAACAGTACGGTGGTTCCTATGACTCAACAAAGAAGAAAGGAAACGACGAAACCACACAGTCTTCGCGCTCCATTGTCTTCACGTAATGTCTTCTCATGTCATAGTCTTCAATATGAATATCTTCTCATACCACCATTGTCTTCAATGTCTTCATACATTTTTATGGTCATCTCCGGTAGGTAAACTGAATCAATGAGGGACACTACCTACGTTATCCTGCAATTCTCACAAACGCATTAGTCCCTCAACCAACTTTGTCGTCAATACTCCAAAACCAACTAGGGGTGGCACTAGATGCACTTACAGATGCCATGGAGGAGGATCAAGAAATTACCTCTTGTTTCCAAGTCGGATTCATGATGGGGGAACTACAGAGCTCGGCTATTCCAAACTCGTTCATCCCTTCCAATGTTAGATTTCTATCTTATGAAAATATGAAAAAGAGTGTCACTTGTTCCCCAGCAGCTATGCAACATCCATGGGTGAAAGGAGCTTTAGCCGTCATAGGTAAGCTCCACAAGGAAAATATGGACCTCAAGCAGCAAGTCAATAAGCTCGAGGAGGAGAATCGTATCCTAAGAGGCATCATCGCCAAGAACATCACACCACCACTTTCGATGAAGGAGACATAATACATGCGTATGGGCACTCCCCTTGGCAACTGCCAAGCTTGGCACTACAAAAAAATACACTTCCGTGATGATACGTGTTTGTCATAGTAGGTCACGTTTTTTTTTCATGCATGTACATCCATGACAAATTTATGACAGAATCAAGATAGTCATACAAGTGCTGTCGTAGAAGTGTTCCATGACATTACCAAAATTATCATCACGAAAGTGTCCACTTCCATGACGATAAATCGCGCGTCACAGAAGTGCTTTCGTCAAGGGTGGCCGACACGTGGCATCCACCGTAACGGAACGTTGTTAAGCTATCGGGTCGGGTTTTCGATCTGATAACCCGTTAAAAGCCCTGACCAATGGGAATTTTCCACGTGTAAAATCATCATTGGTTGGAGGAAACACATGTCGGCTCATCGTTGGGACAGATGTCATCCACTCATTGGACAGAAGTCGCCTATGATACGTTGACACATGGCACGACCCAACAAAGGCCCATTCCTGTGAAAAGGCCAGCCCGTTTGACTTGGTCAAAAGGTGGCATGCCGGCCCATGGAAAGCCTGTTAACGGCATGTTCACGTATAACCCATTTACAGCCCGCTAACCCAAGGCCCATTACGCCCTATCCTAATTAGGCCCAGTAGCGTCATGTGGGCCATCCAATATGATTCCAGCCCGTTTTCACTTCTGGCCCATGTATGGCCCATGACGTCTTTCGGCCCATATGAGGCCCTATGTAACTCTTGGCCTATTGACGGCCTGTGGTGAAACTGGCCTGTAATGAACAGTGTATCACTTTACACCCATTAACGGCCCATGGTGAAACTGTCCCGTAATGAACAGTGTATCACTTTATACCCATTAATGTTCCGTTATTCCGTTGGGCCGTTTCTAGCCCATGTTATTTTTCGGCCTTCTCAGAGCCCATTTATTCTTGGGCTCATTTCCAGCATTCGTTTACTTATGGCCCGTTATTGTCATTTTCTACTTGTGGGCCAAATTCAGCCCGTGGTTATAGTCGGCCTGTTTGTGGTCCGTTAATATGTTGGGCCGTTTTCATAGCATCATCGAATACGGCCTATTAACGATGGCCCGTTATGTTCGGCCCATGAACAGACGATTCCAACTCTAGCCCGTTTACGGCCATAATGCGGCCTGTTATTGGCCCATGTTTGGCCAATTATAGGACCCATATAAGGCCCATTGATGATACGGCCCATAGAAGGCCCATTGTTTCTACGGCACGTAGAAGGCCCATTGTTTCTACAACCCATAGAAGGCCCATTGTTTCTACGGCCCATAGAAGGCCTACTATTTCTACGGCCCATAGAAGGCCCACTGTTTCTACGGCCCGTAGGAGGCCCAGTGTCACTACAGTAAATATTAGCCCATGGTTATTGTGGCCTAGTTTTAAAAAATAGGTTATTGCAGCCACTAGCAAACCGCGGAAAATGAACTGCACTGACTACAAGCAAACAAATAAACAAGACAACAAGGAAATAAATAAGCAAGCAACTTATGCTAGGATATCACGGCTATTACACATATTACACCCACTGGGCATCGAAGTTCGCCACCAGTGCAAATATAGGGAACAAAGCAGCATATAAACGCCGCAGCAAAACAAGTCCAGAACTGAAACCACTTCAGAAGAGTTCAAGAAACAATATCCTGGGTACCCATAATGCTGGCAAGATGCTTAGCAAGCTTATTAACTTTCTCTTGTTTGGCGCTTAAATCCTCCAGCGCTTGTTGTTGCACAAGAAAGTACGCATCTGAATTCTGCAGGGACTTCCTCGGTCCTTCGGCTTCTTGCCGCAGCACAGCTGACTGATGCCTTTCAGCTTGTAGCTGAGACTGAAGAAGCCGAAGTGATTCAGGCAGCGAGTTCGAAGAGCTTGTGCCAGCGGTACTGGCCAGTAACTCGAACACTACATCAATGCAGGACTGTGGGGTTTTCTCACTGTCTACAAGATCGTTTTTCTCACCTTTCTTGGAGACCAACAAGGTTGTATCACTATCTTGAACCTTATCTACATTACTTTGTCTACCATTGCATAGTGGGGTGCTCTTCTCCAATATTCTGTTTGCATACTACAAGAGAAACAAGCAGACACATCACAGGTTTAGCTTGTAGTATACGAAACTCATTTTGGTAAACCGGTTCAGTAGTAAGGTGGACAGGATAACAGCATGAAACAAACATATATCTATGTACTATGGTCACTGTATTGTCCATATCATTCTAGTTTATGTTCCCTAATCAAGATAGAGACACACTTCAACTCATATATTTTTAAGACATAGCAACATAGACAGAATATAAGTGTGAGAAACTACACAGCATTGACAACACTTGTAATGTGCATCACATGAGAACATAACTGTTTACACAACTTAAACTGAAATCAACATAGAGCAAGAAGTTAGAACAGCAATCCAGTTAAAGAAATAGGTTTAAAACATACCTGTTGCGCCATTGGAGTTTCAATTGGATCCTTCAAATTCGAAAGTAGTTGGTATGAGTAAATACAGTGATGCAACAGCAAAGGAGTATGGACCATAGCTACGGAATCTGACCTGAGAACAGTTGCTCTTCTGCTTTAAACGTGGAGTTTGGGTTATACGTGGTGGTCTTCGTGTTGTGGGCACTACAGTAGCTTTACAAACTGCTCGTGTGGGGGTACTCTGTGGTGGACATGGTGCTTTGTCAACTATAAGTGGGTTACTATCCACTGGGGTTGCGGTTAGATGGGTTGTAGCTGGTTCTCTGCCCAACGGTGTAAGTGTGCAATCTGGAAGAGTCTCGATTATGTGTGGTGGGGCTAGTTTGTGGGCTAGTACAACCATGGTTCTATCTGCATCGACGGGTAGCACTGTCTTTTGTGAAGAATGGGTTTTTGCTCCCTTAGATACTGCCATCACCCCCTCCAATTCAAATGGCTGATAAACAAGAAAAGAAATTGAATGTACAAACATTGTATGATAGACAGATGTGGTAATTCACATATATGTTGTCTAACCAAATAGGACAGCATGACACAATTTCACATATATGATGCCTAACTAAACAGGATAGCATGACACAGTTTCAGATATATGATGTGTCGTGGAATCGTCACGTCAGATGTCCTCGTGAAAGGACTTAGTTGTGGAGCCATCGCAACTAGGAAGCTTTAAGGGGTTAATCGGGACAAAGGACACGAGAGGGTTTATACTAGTTTGGCCCCTTACGGTGAAGGTAAGGCCTATGTCTAGTTGGGTTGGTATTGATGTTTCGATGACCAGGGAGCGAGATACGCTATGCCTGGCTCTCGATGAGTTGTTTCTTGACCTAAGCCGCCAGTGGGTCGTCCCCTTATATACACGGGTCGACGCCCTGCGGCTTACAGAGTCTTGGACGGCTTATAAACAATGTCCGGCTCGGTGACTAGTTAAGTCTACCTTATGATACAAGTAATATTATTACAGCAGTTTACTACAACAGGCCTTCAGTCGCCTGTGGGCCTTAAGCTTCCTCTGAACCGTCATCTTCATGCCCTGTCTTGGGCTTCTCTCTGGTGAGTCCTCTTTGCGTAACCCTGCCCCTCCTGGGTGGCTTACACGAATAGTTATATCCCCAACATTAGGCCCCAGATTGATTTGAACCGGTTCATGTCAATCTTAAAATACCTTATGAACCGCCCTGCAGTCTTTTATCTTGCACGAAGGATTTTAACCCGCCGTGACATCATCATCTAACTCCGGGTTAAATCTCTGTGACGTCATCTTCATTAAAGCTTTATTTTTTATAACGTCACATCTTCAACGGATCTTTGTCTTTACTGACCATCCCGAGAATCGAGGCGCCAGAGCCGCTGGATCATGAATCTTATCTCCTCATTTTTCGCGCCCGCTCGGTCAGTCTTCCCTTATAAATAGAGCGACCTAGGTCTTCCCCAGTCGTCTTCTTCCTCTTGCCTCCTCCCGTGCTCTGCCGCTGCCACCATCGAACCCCTCGTCTTCACCGACTCAGGCCGCTGCATCGACCTGACTCCGACCAGAGATCAACGGCGAACCTCCGCAGCGCATCCGCATCTGTGAGCTCTTCTCATTTCCTTTCTCAGATCTGCGTTAGGTTCTTGCCGAGTTCGTCGGTGTTCATCACTGCCTGATGCAAACCTTCTCTAGTTCTTTCCTCCAACGCCCTGTTTAGACCGTAAAAACTACATAGAACTTCTGCGGTGCTTACTTGTATTGATCTCGCGCAGGAATAGATCTCATTTCCCTTGTGTAGAACCCCTTTTCGAGTATATGAGCTTCTCTACATTGTTTTTAGGTCTAGGAAATTTTCTTTCCAGGGCAATATTTTGATCCAGAGTAATAACTGTCCTCTGTGAAACTTGTCTTCATCACCCGGAAAACCTCCTCTAGTAAATGTCCTGAAATACAACTGTCGAGGTATCCGGCTTAAATAAATGATACAGAACCTTGACTACTCCTCATGACCCGGAAATTTTTTGAATTGCACTTGATACTTGTAGCGGCTTAAATATTGTTGCACAGTCATCCTTATATCATTAGGCCCCTCATTAAGCCGCCACTTTAATCAAGATTTTCCTCCCGGGTTAAAATTGAACCGGATCTTCTTGTTTTTCTATAGGCCAATTGCTGTGATGGCTCCTAAGGCTACCAAGGCCCCTGTAACTTGCAATTGGGTTCCATCCACAGTGACCAATAGCAAACTAGCTGAGTTTGTAAAGTCTGGGCATATGCCAAAAAAGGACGTCATGTCATACCGTGCCCCTGACCCATCTGAAGAAAAACCTCACCCCAAAGCCGGGGAAGTAATAATTTTTACTGATCATATGAGCCATGGATTTGCTCCTCCCGGCTCAAAATTCTTCAGAGAAGTTTTAAATTTCTTTGACCTTAGACCTCAAGACATCGGACCCAATTCCATGTCAAATATTTGCAATTTCCAAGTCTTCTGCGAGGTATACCTGGGAGAAGAACCAAGTCTGCTTTTGTTCAGGGAACTTTTTTACATGAACCGGCAAAATGAACGCGCCAACGGGCCCAGTCTTGAGCTTGATGGCATCTCAATCCAGCGACGGAGAGACTGTCTTTTCCCTTATGCTGAGCTGCCGAGTCACCCAAAATCTTGGAACCAGACATGGTTCTACTGTCAGGACACTTCTCCGGCTAATGAAAAACCTCTGCCCGGCTTTCGCGCCCTGCGCCTTGAATCTAACCATCAGCTACCAGACAAGCTGACAACACTTGAACGCGTGCCTCTCAATTCTACCATCAGGAAGATTAAAGCTCTCTTAGGAAATGGTTTAAACGGCATCGATCTGGTCTGAGTCAGGGTCACTTGGTGAATACTTCCATTAAGCCACCGTCCGGGCTTAATGTGTACTTATACAGGCGAAAAGAATGATCCATTACGCCATAGCCCTGATGACTTACCAGATGATGTGGTGGATGCTACAACCCAATCATTGCTGAAAGAGGGCACTGTGACGAGCAACACCTTCGGCTTACTTCCATTTTGCAAGAATAACCCGGCCCCTGCAGTAAGTTATCAATCGTAACGAATTCTTATCGTTATATTATACCTTTCTTGATACTCATGATTTCTTAACTGTTTCCCACAAGCCGATGATGATTTCTGGAAAGCCAAATATGACCATGAAGCTGCCAAACAGGCCAGAACGACCAAGAAAGCTGAAAGGAAAGCCGCCAAGGTGGGAACCTCAAAGAAGAAGAAACCCAGCGCCTCCGACTTACTTAGATTGGAGGACAACTCTTCGGATGAGGAAGAGGTAATCTTTAAATTTTCTTAAGTCCCTTCTTATCACCTGTCTGACATTTTATCCCTTCAGGAGGATACGGGGTACAGTCGAGCAGCCAATGAAGAGGTAACTATAATCTCCTCTGACTCAGAGCCTTTGCCAAAGCAAAAGATCCAAAGGGTGACCCGGAAAGTAAGATTTTCACATGCACTTGCTTATCAAGATCCTCAATTTCTTTTGAAGCAACAACAGCTTGAGAACTGGAGGCAGACCCGGAACAACAAGGATGCAGAACTCTCCTCCGGCTTACCTGATGTAACCAGGAAACGTCGGACTGAGGTTATCTCTGATTTACGCTCTGTCTTACCTTTAGCAGGCTTAATTCGTCAACCTCTCAATTCATCTGACTCCAATTATCAGGATACCTCTCCTTCTTCTGGTGAATCCATGCAGTCAAATATGCCGACTTTCAAAACTGCTCCCGGGTAATGTAAACTTATGCACTTTTTACCTTACCTGTGCTTGCGTATTCATCCTTCTGCTTTTGTTAACAGTATGCAAGTGAAGCCCAGCAAACGGGCAAAGAAGAATAAGCCATCTGAAGAACCGGTCGTGGCTGAACCGGTGATTAATGCGTCTGCTCCAGACAACGCTACCCATCAGCCACCGCCTGACCCGGCTTCTGATATTCTAGTGCCAACCTCTGATCCACCTACCGAAGACATTCTCCACACAAGTGACCCGGAGACTCCTAGCCCGGTGAAGAGAAATGACTCGGAAGTTGAGATTGTGAAGTCCCAATTTGTTGAACCAGGGCGGCCTATAGTCCTTGCCAAATGCACCGCCAAGGAAGAGTTTGCCCAACGCCGAAAAGCCAAGCAGGACATTACGGATTATACTCACCTAAGCATTGGTGATATAGTCTCAGGCTATCTGAATCAAGTGCATAATAGCCGTGACCTGGAAGTTGACATGGTGAAACAAATACAACATAAATCTGAGGTATAACTTATACTTTTATCTGAGCCTTATATATACTGTACCAGCCCCCAACTCTATTGCTTATGAACAAATACGTTGTAGACTTAGAAATCTGCTTTTACTTGTTAACTTATCTGGCTTAAAAAAAATTATTTAACCCAGTATAACATAAGGCTTTTAAATTTGCAATACACATTAGTCCCCAAGTGTCAAGTATCCTTACTTGTAAGGTGCTTGAGACTTAATATGTTTGACCCGGCAAGATAAAGTTAAAAATTCTTCAGCATACATTAGCCCCCAAGTGCCAAGTATCTTTACTTGTAAAGTGCTTGGGACTTGAATGTTTACCTTACTAGAATCCTTACCATAACCCGGTGTCAATGCAGGCTGCCATAAGTCAATTTGAATCAGAGCTCGCTGCCCTGAAGAGTCGTCTGGAAACTCAAGAGCTTGAGACGCAAAAAGCTAACTCCAAGTTTGAATTTAGTGTCTCTGAAAATGAGAAACTAAAAAGAATTTTGACTAGGAAAAGAAAATTTGGGCTGATGAAAAGGCTTCCCTGGTGACTCAGGCCGAAACAGCCAAAGCATCTCTTGCAGAAGCAACAACCGAGCTGTCAAACTTAAAACAGCAAATATCCCAAATGGTCTCAGCCATCTTTGGTAAGTTATTGTGATACAGCTTTAACATGGCAACCGTACAATGACTATTGTAATAATTACTTCCGGCTTACCGTTATGCTTGTGCACATACAGGCTCCAGGAGTGTCAATCTGAAGCAGAACACGCTGATCAAGCTTAAAGCAGTTTACACGTTAGTGGAACAGTTATACTCCGGGACACAACGTGCCCTGGCCATTGTAGCTTTATCAACTCCACACCCCCGCCTTTTGCAAGATGTTTTGAAGAGCCTTGCCTTTCTACCTCAGCGGATCCAAGACTTAAGGCGTTCATCTTCAAGAACCGGGGCCGTAGCCGCATTGAGCCGGGCAAAAGCATGGCTCCCAGAACTAGACCCGGCAGACCTTGCTCTTGGATATCCGAGTCTAAAGGAAGACGACAATGCCTTTGATGATCATGACTTCCACGCCTGTGTTAAAGCCATACGTCCAGTGGCCACCATTATTGGAAATGATACTGACCTCAGCAAGTATGCATCGGCTTACGACAGTAACAACTGGAAAATCCCAAACGCTCCATATGATCAAATCAGCCTGATCCCTCCAATTCGTAAGCATACTTTTGCCCCTGAAGTGGACTTGGCCGGTTTAATAGATGATGAAGCTGAATTTGAAGCTTTGAGCGGCATTGATTGGGCTTCATCAACTTTCCAGGAAACAACAGCCGATCGAGAAGCGGAGAAGGGTAACCCGGAGCCTTCAAGCCCGCCGAAGGAGTGAATCACCATGTGTTTGGCCAAAATACAATGCTTCATCTATTCAGACTCGGGGAGTCATGTAATAGGGTAGAAATAACTTCTTAATGCTCATCATGCCTTCGTGCATGCTCTTATCACTTAACGCTTTTCGTAAGCCGCCATGGCTGTATATTTCTGGCTTTTACTTCCTTGGCGTGTTAAATTTTGCTTGCCTTATTCTACAATCCTTGAATGATCTTCCCGGCTCATATAATGTTCACCCGGTACTTAATAACCTGGGGTGACGAATATTAAACCGGCAAGACAAAAAACACCTTAAAATGCTTTCCACAAGGTATCAGAATAATCAAAATACTTTTACAGGCTTCCGATTTGGATACGATCAGTAAACCGTTCCAAAGGGGTTAAGCTAAGATTCGGATACGATCATATAGCCCCCAGTGGCGTGGCGATGCCAATCAAGTGGGTATTGACAGCTATGTTCTCTTTGGTTCGAATACAACCTATGTTTGAACAGGAAGCCCCCAAGTGACCATAGGATTTGTTTAATGACGCTGATTCGTATACGATCCACGTCAGACCTAAAGGGGTTAAGCTGTGATTCAAATATGATCAGGAAGCCCCCAAGTAGGCTTGGCAAGTATGCCGATCAAGTGGGTATCGACAACTATGTTCTCTTTGGTTCGGATACGACCTATGTTTGAACAGGAAGCCCCCAAATGACCATGGCTAGATCCAGATATGATCATAAGCCGGACCAAAGGTAAAACCGGATTCAGATTTGATCCGGTCCCTATTGGTTGTTTCCACCACCTGTCAAAAGGACATATACACTTTTTTGATGGTGAAAAAAGGACAGAGGTCCTGCTTTATTACTTTATATAATATATACATTGTCAAAAAATATATACATCTAAAGAGCCGGTGGATTAAGTATAATAAGGCCGAAGATGGGCCATATTCCACGGCCGGTGGGTCTCCTCCTCCGATTTACCTGAGTCCTTGTGCTCTCAAATATCGATGAGGTAGTATGACCCGTTGTGCAGATTCTTGCTGACCACAAAGGGTCCTTCCCAAGGAGGGGATAGCTTGTGCATATCAGACTGATCCTGGATGAGCCGGAGCACTAAATCGCCTTCCTGAAATGTTCTGCTTCTGACCCGGCGGCTGTGATAGCGACGAAGGTCTTGCTGGTAAATCGCCGAGCAGGCTATTGCCAAGTCTCGCTCCTCATCCAACAAGTCAAGAGCCTCCTGTCGAGCCTTCTCATTATCATCCTCAACGTAAGCCGCCATACGGGGCGAATCGTGTCGGATATCACTTGGCAGAACTGCCTCTGCTCCATAAACCATGAAGAAAGGCGTGTAACCCGTTGACCTGTTAGGCGTAGTGCTGATGCTCCACAGCATAGAGGGAAACTCTTCCACCCAACAACCCGGAGTCCGCTGTAAGGGGACCAAGAGTCGTGGCTTCATACCCTTTAAAATCTCCTGATTAGCTCTTTCTACTTGACCATTGGATTGAGGATGAGCAACAGCCGAAACATCAAGCCGGATATGTTCCCGTTGACAGAACTCTTCCATGGCACCCTTGGAGTGATTAGTGCCATTATCAGTTATGATGCTATGTGGAAAACCAAAACGAAAGATCACCTTTTTGATGAACTGCACCGTTGTGGCCGCATCACACTGACTGACCGGCTGTGCCTCAATCCACTTTGTAAATTTATCCACTGCCACCAGGAGGTGCATTTTTTATCCTTAGACCTTTTGAAAGGTCCCACCATGTCAAGCCCCCAGACTGCGAATGGCCAAGTAATTGGAATCATCCTCAACTCCTGAGCCGGCACATGAGCTCGTCTTGAGAACTTTTGACACCCGTCACATTTGCTAACAAGATCTTCTGCATCAGCATGAGCCGCAGCCAATAAAAACCATGACGGAAGGCCTTGGCCACCAGAGATTTTGAGCCGGCATGGTGACCACAATCCCCTTCATGGATCTCTCAAAGTATCGCTTGACCTTCTGCAGGTGAGACACAACGCTGGAACGCCCCTGTGACACTGAGGTGATGTAATTCGCCATTAACAATTGTCATGGATTTGGACCTCCTGACAATTTGTCTTGCCAAGGTCTCATCCTCCGGTAGATCTCCCCGGGTCATATAAGCCAAATACGGCAATGTCCAGTCCGGGATGACGTGAAGTGCCGCCACCAACTGTGCCTCCGGGTCTGGCACCGCAAGCTCTTCCTCTGTAGGTACCTTGATAGAAGGATTATGTAGAACGTCCAGAAAGGTGTTAGGCGGCACCGGCTTATGTTGAGATCCCAACTGGCTTAAAGCATCCTCCGCCTCATTCTTCCTTCTGTCAATATGCTCCACCTGATACCCTTTGAAGTACCCAGCTACAGCATCAACTTCATGATGGTAAGCCGCCATAAGGGGATCCTTAGAATCCCATGTGCCTGAGACCTGTTGAGACACGAGATGTGAGTCGCCCAAGCACCTTACCCGGCTTAGATTCATCTCCTTAGCCATCCGGAGACCATGGAGCAAGGCCTCGTATTCAGCTGCATTGTTAGTGCAAGGAAACATGAGCCGGAGCACATAACGAAATTTGTCACCTCGAGGGGAAGTTAAGACAACCCTAGCCCCTGATCCTTCTAACTGCATGGACCCATCAATACGTATTGTCCGGCTTCTCCTCAGGTGCCTGCAACTCTGTCCAATCATTGATAAAATCCACCAACGCCTGAGATTTGATGGCAGTACGGGGCATATACTTTAAACCATAAGGCCCAAGCTCAATGGCCCACTTGGCGATTCGTCTTGTAGCTTCCCTATACTGAATGATATCTCCCAAAGGAGTTGAGCTCACCACCGTTATAGGGTGACCTTGGAAGTACTGCTTCAGTTTCCGATTTGCCATGAACACACCATAAACAAGCTTCTGCCAATGTGGATACCTTTGTTTAGACTCAATGAGTACCTCGCTGATGTAGTAAACCGGCCGTTGAACCGGATGCTCCTTGCCTGCCTCCTTACGCTCCACCATGATGGCAACACTGACAGCCCGTGAGTTAGCAGCCACATATAACAATAGCGGCTCTTTATCAATGGGAGCTGCAAGAACCGGTGGCTCGGACAACTGTCTCTTTAAATCCTCAAAGGCAGTATTAGCAGCATCACTCCAGACAAAAGTGTCTGTTTTCTTCATCATCTGGTATAGCGGCAAGGCCTTCTCCCCTAACCGGCTTATGAACCGGCTTAAAGCAGCAACACGTCCCGCCAGGCGTTGAACATCATTGATACACGCTGGCTTAGCCAGAGAGGTGATCGCCGTGATCTTCTCCGGATTAGCTTCAATGCCTCTATTTGACACCAGAAAACCCAAGAGCTTGCCTGCAGGTACACCAAATACACACTTGGCCGGGTTAAGCATCATCTTGTAAACCCGGAGATTATCAAAGGTTTCTCTCAAATCGGATATTAAAGTTTCCTTTTCTCTGGATTTCACCATGATGTCGTCCACATAAGCATGAACATTGCGCCCAATCTGATCGTGCAAACAGTTCTGCACACATCGCTGATAAGTTGCTTGGGCACTCTTGAGCCCAAATGGCATAGATACATAACAGAAGGCCCCAAACGGAGTGATAAAAGCTATCTTCTCCTGGTCCTTGACTGCCATGTTGATCTGATGATAACTAGAGTAAGCATCCAAAAAACTCAAACGTTCACAACCCGCCGTAGCATCAATGATTTGATCAATACGGGGGAGAGCGAAGGGATCAGCCGGACAAGCCTTGTTTAAATCTGTATAATCCACACACATACGCCAAGTGTCGTTCTTCTTGAGCACCAGCACCGGGTTAGCCAACCACTCCGAATGAAAAACTTCAACAATAAACCCGACCGCAAAGAGCCGGGCCACCTCTTCCCCAATGGCTACTCGTCTCTCTTCGTTGAATCATCGGAGAAACTGCCTGACCGGCTTATACTTTGGATCAATATTGAGAGTGTGCTCAGCAAGTTCCCTCGGTACACCCGGCATGTTAGAAGGTTTCCATGCAAAGATGTCCCAGTTCTCATGGATGAACTCGATGAGCGCGCTTTCTATTTAGGATCCAAATTGGCACTGATACTGAACTGCTTAGAGGTGTCTCTCGGGGTGAAGTCAACAAGCTTTGTCTTAGCGGCCGATTTAAACTTCAACGCCGGGTCGTGCTCTGTAGTTGGTTTCTTGAGGGAGGTCATATCCGTCGGGTCAACATTGTCTTGATAGAATTTGAGCTCCTCCACGGCACAGGCCGTCTCAGCGTAAGCCGCGTCACCATCTTCACATTCCAAGGCCACCTTTCGACTCCCATGCATAGTGATGGTGCCCTTGTAACCCGGCATCTTGAGCTGTAAGTAAACGTAACACGGCTGTGCCATGAATTTAGCATAAGCCGGCCGCCCAAACAGAGCGTGATATGGACTCCTGATCTTGACCACCTCAAACGTCAACTTCTCAGCCCTGGAATCATACTCATCTCCAAAAGCCACCTCTAATTCAATCTTACCAACTGGGTAAGCTGACTTGCCTGGAACAACCCCGTGGAAAACAGTGTTGGACGTCCTCAGATTCTTCTCAGTCAACCACATATGCTGGAAGGTCTCATAATAAAGGATATTGATGCTGCTACCTCCGTCCATGAGTACTTTAGTGAATTTATATCCACCAACCTGGGGTGCTACAACCAAGGCTAACTGACCCGGATTATCAACTCGTAGCGGGTGATCCTCTCTGCTCCAAATGATAGGTTGCTCTAACCATCTCAAATAACGAGGGACCGCCAGCTCAACTGAATTTACAGCCCTCTTATGAACCTTCTGGTCACGTTTGCATAAGCTAGTGGTGAACACATGGTATTGCCCACCGCTCAACTATTTCGGTTGGCTCTAGTAACCCGACTACTGCTGCGGTTGTCCTCCCTGACCAGCTTGCTGTTGATTATTTCCACCCGGTTGTCCCTGAAAACCGGAATTTGAACCGCCACCCGGGCCATGAAAGTCGCCGGCCCCTGAACCGCCACCAGGTCCATGACCACCATCAAAGATATTGGAATTTTTAAACGCCTTCATGATCGCACAATCTTTCCACAGGTGCGTAGCGGGGTGCTCCCGGGTGCCGTGTTTCGGACAAGGCTCGTTGAGTAGCTGCTCAAGAGAAGGACTTGACCCGCCGGTTCGAGGACACTTACCCTTGCGTCTCTGATTGTTACCCTGTGTACTCGCGTTATCCACAAGCTCCGGGCTACCGTCCGCCTTACGCTTATTGCTGCCTTGATTCCCCGGGTTGTGCTGTTGACCTTTTCCATTACCGTTCCTTTTACCCTTTCCTGTCTTCTCATCGTCAGACGTAGGGTCCTTGGTATTATCAGAATCGGCATATTTGACTAAAGCCGCCATCAGCGTTCCCATATCGGTGCAGTCACGCTTAAGGCGTCCCAATTTCTGCCTCAGCGGCTCAAAGTTGCAATTTTTATCTAACATGAGGACTGCAGAGCCGGCATCCATCTTATCAGATGAATGAATTATCTCCTTGACTCGGCGTACCCAATGGGTGGTGGATTCACCCTCCCCCTGCTTACAACTCGTCAAGTCCACGATTGACATGGATTGCTTACAGGTGTCCTTGAAGTTCTGGATGAAACAGGCCTTTAACTCCTCCCACGAACCAATGGAATTAGGCGGTAAACCTTTTAGCCAAGACTGGGTCGTTCCATCTAACATCATGGTGAAGTATTTAGCCATTTCCGCATCACTGACCTCCAACAATTCCATGGCCATCTCATAACTCTCAATCCATGCTCCGGGCTGTAAGTCGGCCGTGTAATTCGGCACCTTTCGAGGTCCCTTGAAGTCCTTAGGCAGGCGCACGTTGCGCAAAGCCAGTATCAAACAAGGAACTCCACCAGTTCTGGTGGCTACTCCCAACTCAATAGAAGTCGTTGGGTGCTCCGGGATGTCCTGATGAGCCGCCAGCTGAGCCGCCTGCTGAGCCGCCCGCTCGTTCTCCTGACGTACTCGGTCTTGCACCGGGTTATAGCCACCATACTGGTTACGGCGTTGGGCGTTGCTTGATAAAGCTTCGGACTCCATGTGCCTGCTGTAACTCGGGCTCCGGTTCTGACGAGGCGGTGCTAACCAAGGTGGAGGGGTTGAATGAATCCTATCCCGGCTATAAGAATAGGTCTCCTGCTGAGCCAGGGCCGTCTGGACAAGTTCCCTGATCCTCCGGGTCTCCACTGTTGTTGGATCATCACCGTCCACTGGAAGAGCCGCCAAACGCGCAGATGCTGTGATTAAATTCTCCATGGGGTTGGAAAAGTGACCCTCCGGTATTGGTACATAACACGGCGGTGCCATGCTCATATGAGGAGGTGGCATCTCCTGACGCTGAGCCAGTCCTTCCGCTCCGGGTGTCATAAACTGATTAGCATTGGGCGGGTTACTTGGGCCAGCTCCGGGTGTGGCAAAAAGAACCCTAGGATCGTAATTCGGAGGCAACCGAGATTGGGTCTTCTGGTGTCTCCTCCTCATTACTTCATTGGACGCGTTTAAACTCATTGTGAGCTGATAAGCCTCTGACTGCAACCGCTGTGCCCGGGCGTCGAGGGCCGCCCGCTCCGTAGCTAGCCTAGTATCCTCAGCTGCTAAGGCCTCCTTGGCCTGAGCTATCTTCTCACGTACATGTGCTACCTCCGCGTCATGCTTATCTTTGTTAGTAGGGATAACCGTGGCGGTTAAGAGGGTCGTAAGCTTGTCCATGAGGTCTATCAGCACTTGAGCCGGCGGGCGCATAGGGCCTCCTGCCCCGGCTGCTCCTAACCCGGAAGTGATTGCGGCCGCGGCTGTAGAGTTTTGTTCGGGTTGAGTCCCAGCCATAAAGACTCCTGCCCAATTTGGCGACTCACAGAGGTCCGGAATACTAAGGCCATCGGAACAGCCCCCGAGCGCACCATCTTGAACTTGATACAAAGAATCTGTTGAACCGGTGGACGAATCACCGTTAGAGGGGACGGCCATCTCACCACCATCTTCAGGACCTTCAGAAAGCTCTTCTCCGTGACCGCAGCCCACAAAGACACGCTTCATGCCGGGTTGAACTCGGGCGGGTTTCACACGCTGAGCCGTCTCAACGAGGTCGGTGCAGTTGTCCGGCTCAGGCCCCGGCTCACCAATCCGGCCGATAAAGACGTGGATCCCTCCAAAGGGGACCCGGTACCCGTACTCAACTGAGCCGGCGTTGGGGCCCCAGCCTTCGTCGTCGATGTAGATCTTGCCACGACGACTTTTGGTCATCCGGCCCACTACGTATCCCTTGAGCCCTTCGAAGTTGCCCTTCAAGAACTCAAATCCACCGTGCGCTGGCCCCATGGTGGGCTCCAACTGTCGTGGAATCGTCACGTCAGATGTCCTCGTGAAAGGACTTAGTTGTGGAGCCATCGCAACTAGGAAGCTTGAAGGGGTTAATCGGGACAAAGGACACGAGAGGGTTTATACTAGTTCGTCCCCTTACGGTGAAGGTAAGGCCTACGTCTAGTTGGGTTGGTATTGATGTTTCGATGACCAGGGAGCGAGATACGCTATGCCTGGCTCTCGATGAGTTGTTTCTTGCCCTAAGCCGCAAGCGGGTCGTCCCCTTACATACACAGGTCGACGCCCTGCGGCTTACAGAGTCCCGGCCGGCTTATAAACAATGTCCGGCTCGGTGACTAGTTAAGTCTACCTTATGATACAAGTAATATTATTACAGCAGTTTACTACAATAGGCCTTAAGTCGCCTGTGGGCCTTAAGCTTCCTATGAACCGTCATCTTCATGCCTTGTCTTGGGCTTCTCTCTGGTGAGTCCTCTTTGCGTAACCCGGCCCCTCCTGGGCGGCTTACACGAATAGTTATATCCCCAACATGATGGATAACTTAACAGGATATAATGGCATAATTCAACATATGATGAGTACCTAAACAAGATGACATGACAAAACTATATGATGTCTTTCTAAAATAGGTTGGGATGAAATAATTCACATACATGTTGTCTAAGTATACAGGATGGCATGATATAATTGACATAATTGATTCATATACTAAGCAGCTGGCACTCACATGTATGATCTCTAAACTAAGCAGATAGAATTCAATATTGTGCATATAATGTCTAAACTAAGCAATGCAAGACACCATATGCATCATATGAGAAATATAAACATTGCAACTTAGAGCATACACCTCAGGTGGGATATAGGACTGGTCATCTGTCTCTGAATCCTCCTCTGAGGAGCTCCCTGTAACCATCGAGATATATGCTTCAACAGGTACCATTGCCTGCTCTGAAGACCTTGTTTTCACTCTAGATTTTTCCATAACCGGCTCAAATGGCTGATACACATGAAGAGTAGTTCAATATACACAGATTGTCGACAAATGGAATACGTAATGAAAAAAACATGGCATGAGATAATTCACATATATGATGCCTGGCTCCATGGCGGTGCATAATTCACATATATGATAACTGGCTGAAAAACATGGCATTGCATAATTCACATATCTGATATAGAAAGCAAACAGGAGGCATTCACACAAAGCATGTCTAATCTAAGCAGATGGCATGGCAATGCAAGACACCATATGCATGATATGAACAATATAACCCAGCCAAGTTAGAGCATGCACCTCGGGGGGGTGGGGGATACGACTGGTCATCTCTCCCTGAATCCTCCTCTGAGGAGGTATCTGTAACTAGCAAGAAATCTGCATCGACAGGTAGCACTGACTGCTTAGAAGACCTTGTTTTCACTCCAGATTTTCCCATGACCGACTCAAATGGCTGATGCACAGGAAGAGTAGATGAATGTATAAACATTGTTGACAAATGGAATACATTATGGAAAAAAATATGGCACGATACAATTCACATATACGATGACTGGCTAAATAGGATGGCATTGCATGATTCATGTATATGATGCCTGGCTAAAGAAGATGGCATTGCATAATTCCCATATACTCCCTCTGTTCCTAAATATTTGTCTTTTTAGAGATTTCAAATGGACTACCACATACGGATGTATATAGACATATTTTAGAGTGTAGATTCACTCATTTTGTTCCGTATGTAGTCACTTGTTGAAATCTCTAAAGAGACAAATATTTAGGAATGGTGGGAGTACGATATAGAAACCAAACAGGTGGCATTCACATAAAGCAAATCTAAACTAAGCTGATGACATATAAGATGTATAATGTAAGCAATGCAAGGCGCCATATGCATGATATGACCAACATTAGCATGCCAGGTTAGAGCAAACACCTCAGGTGGTAAACAGGCGTGGTCGGCTCCTTCTGAATCTCCATCTGAACAGTTATCTTCCTCTGGAATATAATCTGGAAATGCAGGGGGGGCACTTCGCCCACCATGGAGCGGCGTCTGCATGACATTATATTCGCATGCAACGGTCTTCTCTTTTTCTCTACATGTTCAGTACGATTGTGTACAATATCTGACATGCATAATTAAAAAAATAGTTAGATTTTGTAAGGCCTAAAGGGTGCATGCAAAAATCAAGACTGATGGTAGCAAACGAGTGGATGGATCCAAAACTAATGATAGCAGGTAGATTATAGCTTCAGTTTAAAAAGATAGACAATGGATCATCTATTGTTTGTTGCCCACCCAAGATGAACCACATAGAAGACCCCAGATGAACCACATAGTAGACAGATACTATTCGTTGTTGGCTCGATATGAGACCCATGGGCAATTCAAAACTCAAGATTGAACAATAAAATAGCAGGTAATAATAACCGATGTATAACGTAAGCAAACATGAAAGACTGCGACCTCTCTTCCGGAACTGTGTAGTCCTCATGTTCATCTGCTCAGTCAATGATGGTAATGCAGTTGGCGTGGCTGCCGACAACGGGGAAGATGATCTGAGGCGGCGAAAGAAAGTCTGCAGGGGGATCTCTGCTGCAGTGAACGCTTCTGTCGATGGTGCACCTCAGGTGGGGTGGATGACGGCACGGCAGGAGCAGGACATAACACATAGAGTTTTCTTTGACGCCTATCTGAAAATGAAGTAAATCTGTAAGGGCTCCTTAGAATTGGAGGATTCTATAAACGCAGGGACAAGAAAAACACAGGAATAGGATAGGAATGCACGTGAAAAATAGAGCATTTGGAAACATAGGATTTCAGTTAACCTGGGTGTTTGGCTCACATGAATTGGAAGAACAGAGGAATGGAGAAACAAAGTGATGCGACGAGTGTACAACCTCTTTGGCGTAGCCTTGTGGACCTCAGCATCATTGGGTTGGACGTGGAGGATGGTGATGATGCTGGTGTGACTGTCGGAGGCAGGGAAGAAGATCTGAGGCCTCTGGAAACGGCACCGAGGGTACTGCTCTGCTGTGATGGACGGTTCCATCATTGGAGCAGCTCCGCTAAGGTGTACGGCGATGAGGCTGAAGCATGACAAGACAGACAATGTTAATCTGAAGTGGGACCCTAATATCATCTGCAATAGATGATGTAAAATACATCACCAAAAAGTGTTAGATGTAAAACGCATCAGCCGTGCCACGGCCGCTCCGACAGATGCTGTAAGTACTGTTCACTCTGAACTTAACTGAAGAAAATGAACTTCACAATCAAAACTGAATTTTACTGTCGAAACTGATTGAACTAGTAACAGAGCATTGCAATAGGTGTTTAGGGCATTCGAGCACTAGTAGCAGAGAAGCAGTGATCTAAATCAGCAGACGCTCGAGCAGGGAACGCACTAGCAGAGAGCAAGTCGTGCAGTAGCACCACGAGCGAGTGCTAAAGCAGCAACTCCTGTAGCTGCCGGAGGTCGTGCAGCAACAGCAGCAGCGCAAGCGAGAGCAAGAGCAGAGCATCAGCACGAACGAAAGCAGGAGAGATGCAGCAGCGTGACCGACAACAAGAACAGAGCCGCAGCGCGAGCGAGAGCCGAAGCAGCTGCAGCTAGTGCTGTTGTGGAAGTCGCCACCGACGAAGCAATGACATGGGGGAGAGACACCGTGGATGATGTGGCCGGTGATGGTGCTGTCGATGGAGACCCGCCATGTCTGCTAGGTATCGAGCACCGACAGCCCCGTGAGATCGAATAAAAGATAAAATGCAGCGGTGAGTGCAGAACCTCCTTGGTGGTGCCGAGTTGGCCTCGGCTTCATCGGAGGAATTGGTGAGGGTGCTGCGGTTCCGGTGGGGCAGGTCAAGACGGCGCTGTGGGGATTGAGGTGGCGCGATAGACGAGGCGAACGTCAGGGCAGCTCCTTGGAGGTGGAGGACGGGGCGGCTGATCCGGCGGGACGATGAGATCGACAATGGATCCTCATCAGGTGCGGTGGATGAGGGACGGCGAGCTGTTGCGGTGGATGACGTAGTCGGGGAAGAGTCTCCAGTTGGGCGGCGGTCGGGAGGCCGACGGAGGAGCGTGGGGTTTCCCAGGTTTTGGCGGCCTCGGTGTACGAATGGGGGTGAAGGGGGAGGGGGGAGCGAAGCTTAGGGACGCGCTTGTCCGAAATGTAGGGTAAGTTACCAGCGTACCCCCACCGGTTTTGACACCGCGACGTGGAGCTTCATTTCCGGCTGAGGGGTAGAAGGGGGATTTCGCGTGTTTGGGCTGCGGGAGCGATTTCGGATGAGGAGGGAGTTCTCGCGCGCGTCCAAATTTCGGGATAACAAGGCGCAGCGCGGGTTGAAGAAGCGCGAGTTTCAAAGCAGGTGAGACAAAAGATACTCGAGCTTGAAAAATTCGGGATAACAAGGTGCGGATTCCTTGTTCGGAAGAACAAACTTAACGTGTAAAAAAACAATTCATACAAGACACAAGAGAGTCATGTCCCCTTTTACTATATTGCTATAGATCTATTGAAAAAAATACAAGAAAAATGTAAAAAAAAATCAGGAGAACAAGATTACCCTGCACAGTACCAAATCGATTCGCACTTCCCTCAACAAAAACAAAAAACAAATCAATTCCCACCAAAGAAAGAGTAATGTCCCTTTTTATATGATTACAGATGCCATGATCTCGAATTTCAATTTTTGAATCCACGTTATGTTGAATTCGAATATATCGTTAGGTGACCTTGCGGTTTATAATTGATGTAGTCGTACATTTTGATCTTCCATCATATATGAACATTTTACTCCACCATGTGAACATATATATTATCGTCTACCATATGGACTAAATTTGAATCAATTTTCCTTATTTGAATACGATTGTTGTCAAGTTATACAATAATTTAAATATTATCTTGATAACAAAAAACATGCATATAGCAGTAATCATATTTCACTATGAACTACATGTACCATACGCTCTCCAATTCAAATATTTGTATCCATTTTATGTTGAATTCAAATCATAGTACATTATTGGTCTAGGTAGCAAGATGTTCGGCATAATCTAAACCCTGTTTTCATATGTATAATTATTGGCTGAATTGGAACAAGTTTTGGTATAAGCTTCTTGCAAAACCGGAGATTCTCTCAACAAGCCTCGTGGTTCCGAGAGGGAACGTGTCACCTTTGTGTGCGAAACAATATACGCTGCCTCCCCCTGATTTTCTTTACAGAGGCAACATAGAACTATATGAGCGCCCTGTTAAATTTTGGAATTATTTCGGGTTCGTTTGGCCTTTTTATACATTAATTGAGCTTCTGGACTTTTAAAGTGCATAATCTAAATATGAGCTGCATGCACATGCTCCGGTGCACCAAAGTTGGTTGAAAAATCACATGTGTGTCCTTGGTTGAATTTCTAGGTCCCATGGAAGAAATGAGAATGAAATTCAAACATCTGGGAGTCGTGACTCGGCCGAGAACATCGAGAAAGTTAGATTTGAAATTCTTGTAAATCCAAAACTCATCTGCGAATCAAGAAACTTGGCATGGTGTCATGTCATGGCACTAACATGTTGTGGTAAAAAATTGGGACGATTTGGAAGCTCATGGTTCTAAGAGGGAACGTGCCACCTTTGAGTGTGAAACGATATACGCTGCCCCCCCCCACCCTTGAGTTTTTAACAAAGGCAACATAGAACTACATGAGTGCCCTGTTAAATTTTGGAATTATTCTGGGTTTGTTTGTCATTTTTTATACATTAATTGAGTTTCTGGTCATTTAATGTGCATAAGTCAAATTTGAACTACAAGCACATGCTCTCATGCACCAAACTTGGTTGAAAAATCACATTTGTGTCCTCGGGTGAATTTCTAGGTCCCATGCAAGAAATGAGAATAAAATTCAAACATCTGGGCATCGTGGCTCGGCCGAGAACATTGAGAAACTTGTTTTTTAAATTCTTGTAAATCCAAAACAAGTCTGAAAATCATGAAACTTGGCATGGGTGTCATATCATGGTACTACCATGCTGTGGTAAAAGAATTGGCCGAATAGGAACAGATTTTGGTATAAGCTTCTTGCAAACCGAAGCTTCTCTCAAGAAGGCTCGTGGTTCTGAGAGGGAACGTGCCACCTTTGAGTGCGAAACAATATACGTTGTCCCCCTTGAGTTTATTTACAAAGGCAACATAGAACTACATGAGTGCCCTGTTAAATTTTGGAAATCATTTCGGCTTCGTTTGGCCTTTTTTACACATTAATTGAGTTTTTTGTCATTTAATGTGCATAATTCAAATTTGAACTACAAGCACATGCTCCTGTGCACCAAAGTTGATTGAAAAATCACATTTGTGTCCTCGGGTGAATTTCTAGGTCCCATGCAAAAAATGAGAATAAAATTCAAACATCTGGGCATCGTGGCTCGGTCGAGAACATTGAGAAACTTGGTTTTAAAATCATGATACTTGGCATGGCGTCATGTCATGGTAGTACCATGCCGTACGTGGTAAAAAATTTGGCCGAATAGGAACAAATTTGGGTATAAGCTTCTTGAAAATCGGAGCTTCTCTCAAGAAGGCTCGTGGTTCTGAGAGGGAACGTGTCACCTTTGTGTGCATAATTCAAATTTGAAATACAAGCACATGTTCCAGTGCACCAAAGTTGGTTGAAAAATCACATGTGTGTCCTCGGGTAAATTTCTAGGTTCCATGCAAGAAATGGGAATGAAATTCAAAATTCTGGGCGTCGTGGATGGGCTGGAAACATTGAGAAACTTAGTTTTTCAATTCCTATAAATCCAAAACACGCATGAAAATAATGAAACTTGGCTTGGTGCCATGTCCAATTTGCGAAGGCGCACACATTAACAATCAACCAAGTCATTTTGGAACAAGTGTTGTCACGTTACAATCGGAAACACAAGTATTATTGAAACTATGGGCGTTCTATTTACTACCATTTACGTGCCGCCACGCGTCCCCATTTTTTATTAGCTAGGAGGCACCGTGCAGGGTAGCTATTTGAGTACAAGAGGCGTGCGATCAAACCCCTGCGCGTGCTTATCGGGAGGAGAGCCCTTTGACCTTCATCTGCCTTCTACCTCTCTCCCAAGGTCTTCATTAATGGCGCCCAAGCCTCTGTTTAATGGCGTGGCTATGTCTCACTCGATTGAGATTTAAGAGAGAGAAAAAAAATCTGAAAGCACGGATCTTGATGTAAGATCCGACGGACCTATATAGCATCTACTATGACTTATAGCAAGACTGATGAATATATAAGGACGATTAATTGTCTTACATAATTAGAAAGATAATTAAAAAGTCACATGTGGCTACGCCCGAAATAGACAAGGGCAAAAGAAGAAGGAAGATAAGGATCTGGCTCGCTGATCTCTACTTTCTTGATGCGTTGTTGCAGGCCGCGGGAACTAGTCTCTGTGGCAAGCAGCGATGAGCTCTTTCGTGTCCTCAAGACGCTGCTTGAAAACATCCACGGATTCCTCCACCATCCTTTGGTGCACGATGCGGAGCATGTCATTCTCGTCCATAAGTTTCTTGACGATGACGCCGGTCCTCTTCAACAAGGCACTGGTCTCCTCCTGCTGGTCTGCACTTCGAACGATCTTCGCCCTCAGCAGGTCGCGCTCGGCCCGGAGCCTCTCATTGCCCTCCCTTAGTTGCTGGATGACGCTGGTAGCCTGTTCAAACGAGGCTTTCATGTCGTCCTGCAACCTCGCCCAGCCAGAGATCTGATCCATATGGCTATGGATGATCGCATGCATGCGCCTGTAACAGTCGTCACCTGCCCGCGAGAAATTTTCCCAGGCCGCCGCGGCGCGGTGGGACATCTTTGCTGCATTCGCGGCGCGGTGGGACATCTCTGCTGCTTCCAGGGCGCGGCCGGACCAGTCTGCTGCATCGACATCGCGCGGGACCTCCGTGCTGCTTCAGCGGCGCGGCGGGGCCTCTGTGCTGCTACTTCTGCACGGTGGGACATGTCGGTTGCTTTCGCAGTGAGGCGGGACTCGTGCTTCCGCATCCATACTCGCCTCTCCCTGGTGGCAATCTCTCGACCCAGAACTCACGCTGGCCATGGCAGACGCAAGGGAAGGATGATGAATGACTTGTTTGTTTTTGTGGATGAGGAGTTGAGGAGGAATGTGCAGTCATCTTGGCATACTAGTATTTATAACCGAGTACTAATATGCTCCTAAGTGGGAAACTGTTTAGGTTGTGATCGGTGTGAACAGGTTTGCAATTCAATATAGCATGGAGTAATTTGGAATGTGACGAGACGCAAGCACAAAATTTATAGACGGTTCTAGTTTCGAAGTGCGGCACTATTCCCAGATGGCGTTACGTGGGCACGTGTTCTTAGCCGTGGTGTACTTTTTCTACTATGTACGTGCAATAACTGGCACTATCGTATACATATCTTACGGTTAATGGGGCATTCGACGGGAATAGCCGCGTGGCGAGCTATAGGCTAGTCTTTTTTTAGACCCATTAAACCTATCTCTCAGGACTTCTCGCACGCACCATCATGCCACCCACAAAAACTTGTACTCTGAGTTTAGTACGTTATACAGGAAGAGAAGAGGTGCACGCACACACTCGTCCTCTCACACACGCGTCTATTTTTTCTCGAAAAGGAGGATGATGACCCCCGGCTTCTGCATCTAGGAGTCACACACGCATCTGTAGCTACGAATTGTAGTGTTCTCAACCATCCAACTGGCTCTATCATGGATGTACCTATATACTAAAACATGTCTAGATATATCTATATTTTGACAAATGGAAGGCATGTATTATGGAACGGAGGGAGTGCTTGTCATCAAAATGGATAAAAAGGGACGTATCTAAAACTAAAATACGTCTACATACATCTCCTTTTATCTAGTACTCCCTCCGTTCCTAAATATTTGTCTTTTTAGAGATTTCAAATGACTACCACATACGGATGTATATAGACATACTTTAGGGTGTAGATCCATTCATTTTGCTCCGTATGTAGTCACTTGTTGAAATCTCTAGAAAGACAAATATTTAGGAACGGAGGGAGTACTTCTTACCCAAAGGAACTTTATATCCAACAGACACAAAATATCCGTTCGACTATTGGAAATTACTGATCTGATGTTGAAGTAATTGCTGCATCGCCACCAAAACCCACCATTTCTTAAGCTAAAGTAGACTGAGGTAATCCCTATATTAGCATATTACTAAGATAAACAGAAGGCACTGTAGAAACATTTAGGACGTGAGCTTGTCAATCTGAATGTCGAGGGACACCAGCTTAGCCCCAGCCAGTAGCTTGGGCGGAACTATGAAGAAGGTCAGCTCCTGCACGTCGACACCGTCAGGATCCTTGCTGCTTGTCACCTCCATTTCCACCTTGACGGCGTCGGTCATGCCTTTGGGCTCCCCCGGCGGGCCGTTCGCCCACAGCTTGGCCACGTAGTGCAGCAATGGGGATGCCCCCGCTCTGATGCAGACCACTGACACGGTGATAGGCGCGCCGATGTCGAGCACGCCGCCGACCAAGAAAAACGCGGGGTCGTCCTCCTCCGCGAACAGCAAGAGCCGTGGCTCCGACACTGGCACTTGCAGTTGGAGCACCTTGCCGTACTGGATCCTGTGCACAGGCATGGGATGCGCGTTGCTGATGTGGTGGTAGAGCGCCGGCGGCGGGCCTTTGTAGCCGCAGACAGGCACGGGGCATTTGCAGGGCGCGAGCGGACACACGCGCTGGTGATCGGCGAGCTTGTGGTAAGTGACGTAGAGCCCACAGCCTTCATGCGGGCACACCACCCTCAACGACGGCTTCCATCGCCGTGCTCCGTACGTCGAAGCCACCGCCGCGCTCGCACTTCTAGCACTGCCACTGGTTCCCGGGGCGCTCGACGCGGCAGTCCGCGCAGGCCAGGTGCCCTCCCTTGCACTGCAGAAATCAATCGAACAGCACATCAATCAAGGAACCTGCACCTTGCTCAATCAGCCGAACGGACGAGGTGTATTCGAACCTCATACATTGGAGGCATCAAGGGGCGGAGGCACAAGGGGCAGTGGAGCACGGTGAGGTCCATGGAGACCTTACTGAGCTCCCTCATCGGTTCATGTTCCGTCTGCATGATCTCGCCCTCCTCACGCACAACCATCTCTCGCTTGGGCCGGGGCATTACAAAGCTTTACCGTCACATATTTTATACTCTGCACATAACTCTCCTCCAGCATACCAAGGAAGACAGTAGTTTGAGTTTTCTGGACAAATTTGCCCCTACGCCTGAGTAAGCTGCATAAATATCGACAGTAAATGTGCATGCAATGGTTGGCTGGTCCTCCTTCCTTTTCGCTTGAGTTGGCTTCCCCAAGCGGTCAAGCCGCATCCGACGCTGCATGCGTTTGCCTGTAGCCATTTTCTGCTTTGGAAACTGGCGCAATTAATAGGGGCAGAACTAATCGAGCGGGGGCACAGATGGAAACCAACGCGGACGCGCAGACTAATCTGAGAAAAACAAGAAAAAGTTATACGCAAAGTAAAAGGAATCGGAGGGAGTACTACTTCAAGGTGCATTAAATCAACACATGCAAGTATCAAAAGGAGATTCACGGCATGCATGCATGCATTGTAATTAATGCATCAGTAACCGCAAATTATTGAAATATATCGAGTGCAGTGCTTTGATGTGTCACGTCAACTCGTACATCAATGAGAAGTTTGATTATCCTCTCCCTCGCAGACTTAACTGCTCCTTCCTTTGGCTGTATGACAGGTTGGCCACCCACCTCTCGGGCCCACATGTCATACACGCAAAGGCAGGAGCGTCCCTCCCTCGCCCATGAGCGTGGTGGCTGGCAAGACTAGGAGAAGCTTTCGCTACACGCTCTCCCTCCCGCACGCGATGGACATGCAGCAGTTCAATCAGTGTCAGATGGCCAGAAGCGTACTGTAGTACTCCTCCAGTGCAGTAGTACTTCATCATTGTTCGACTTCCTGAAGAGGCGAAGAGCCAAGCGCAGCCCGAACGCTCGTGTGGCAGTTTCATGTGTAGAGTAGTCTAGGATAGCGTGTATCGTGCCTGTAAGCTTAAAATCGTTCGGGTCGACTCCATGCTATGTGGCCGTCTTGAAGTTTAAAAAAAATAGTCTTCTAGCCCTACCTGTCACCCTAGTGATTGTAGTTTGCACGCTCATCTGGTCAAGACAGGAATATATATTTTAATTTGTTTTTTTCTTGAAAAGGGGGGACTCCTCAGCCTCTGCATCAGAATGATGCATACGGCCACATATATTTTAATTTGTGGTGGGTAAATGTTAGAGGTTGTAGCAAATATATTGTACACTGCGGGTCTTTCAGCCAAGTTTAGAGGCAAGCATGTGGGGCCAGTGCTATGATGTGTCGCATCAACTCGTACAACGAGGAGAAGCTTGATTTTACTACACGCCTTCTCCCTCGCCCATGCGCGCGGTTGCTCGCAAACAAGGACATACTTTTGCTTAGTAGTATACTTCTACAACAAGCTATCCGTCCCGCTCGTGATGGACGGACATGCAGCAGTGGATTCGACACTGTAGAAGCAGTAGTAGTAACATCATGAGACAAAATTGCTATGTGAGCCCACTATTGTACTACAACTACTCCCTCCGTCCGGAAATACTTGTCGAAGGAATGGACGTATCTAGACGTATTTTAGTGTTAGATACATCCATTTTTAGTCATTTTTACGACAAGTATTTCTGGACGGAGGGAGTACTTGCTAGTATAGCCCTGTAAACCAGAAAGGAGTATTTGCCCTTCTAGAGATTTCAACAAGTGACTAGACTACACCGAAACGGGGTACATATGGAGCAAAATGAGTGAATCTGCACCATAAATAAATACGTACTAGTTCTATCGTTTTCCTCTCCAAGGTGCACAATATTGAGTATACTAACTAGTCTCTTTTTGACACGCATTTATGTTTTTTTGACACAGTACAGACGCAAGTGCTCATATACACGCGCATACACTCACCCCTATGAACGCACACACGCACGGCACTATCATCTTGAAATTTACAAAGTCACCATAGGCACCTCATCATCGACGGGTCCATAGGTGCTTGAATGCCAAGGAGGGAGAGGGTAGCGGTTCCCGAGACATTGAACGGTCAATGATGCATCCTCAATTACATGCAGAGGGAATTAATTGGGGAAGCAGAATAGAGCCAGCACGATGTGAATGCAACAGAGTTTGGAATCTCATATAATAAAGGCGCCCCATCTCTCCAATCCATCTACTCCCAAGTCTCTGCGCAACACTGCTCACTCCAATCCAAGACCAAGTGACCAGAAGCCACAAGCACCTATGGAGGAGATGGACGCGAGCGGCAGTCGGCTGTGCCAAATCATCCAAGGCGCCGGCCTGCGGCCCTGTACCGTGCAGTGTTTCCAGATGATGTTGGCAACCGCAGGCATCGTAGCCCTCGCCGACGCCGGCTTTGCCTTGCATGGATGACATGATCGTCAACTCCATCCGCAAGTCCACCACTGTCAAGAAGCGCGTGGATGACCTTGCCGTACTGCTCCAGCCCGCGTGCCCAGGCTCCTCATTTCCCGCCACCCTCATCAGCCTCCATGGTGACGAACTCTTTCAAGCCCTTGTGGCCCTGCAGGTGCTGGAGGTCGCGACGAAGAATGTGCACCTTGAGGCCGCGCTCGCCGCGCAGTGCCTCGCCATGCAAGAAACCGTCTACCTGCACATCCACGTCTACGAGGAAATCGTCTACATAGGCCACTACAAGGCAAGCGAGGACAGAAAGACATTGGCCTTCTTCCAGTGGCTGGAATCTTTGGACGCCATTGTTTAGAAGCACGTCGACCTGGCCACGAAAGCCACTGCTACTTAGGCGCCGTTCGGTGGGCCGGCGCCCTAAGTCGAGGAGGTGGGCGTCGTCAATGGATGCATCTCTTCTTCTTGCCTCTTGTAACCAGCACTGCATCGCCTCGTGGCCTTAATGTTTTATTAGTATAGTACTTGCTACGTCTTGAGCTTGCGTTGGTTTTCCTCGAAGAGGAGAGGGTGATGCAGCAATAGTAGCGTAAGTATTTCCCTCAGTTTTTTAGAACCAAGGTATCAGTCCAGTAGGAGGCTCCTCAACAAGTCCCACGAACCTACACAAACAAATAAAAAACTCGCAACCAATGCGACAAAGGGGTTGTCAATCCCTTCACGGCCACTTGCGAAAGTGAGATCTAATAGAGATAGTATGATAAGATAAATATATTTTTGGTATTTTATAATATAGATGCAGAAAATAAAGATGCAAATAAAAGTAGATTGGAAGCAAATATGATAAGAGATACACCCGGGGGCCATATGTTTCACTAGAGGCTTCTCTCAAGATAGCATAAGTATTACGGTGGGTGAAAAAATTACTGTCGAGCAATTGATAGAAAAGCGAATAATTATGAGATTATCTAGGCATGATCATGTATATAGGCATCACGTCCATAACAAGTAGACCGACTCCTGCCTGCATCTACTACTATTACTCCACACATCGACTGACTCCTGCCTGCATCTAGAGTATTAAGTTCATAAGAACAGAGTAACGCATTAAGCAAGATGACATGATGTAGAGGGATAAACTCAAGCAATATGATATAAACCCCATCTTGTTATCCTCGATGGCAACAATACAATGCGTGCCTTGAAACCCTTTCTGTCACTGGGTAAGGACACCGCAAGATTGAACCCAAAGCTAAGCACTTCTCCCATGGCAAGAAAGATCAATCTAGTAGGCCAAAGCAAACTGATAATTCGAAGAGACTTGCAAAGATAACTCAATCATACATAAAAGAATTCAGAGAAGATTCAAATATTATTCATAGATAAACTTGATCATAAACCCACAATTCATCGGACTCAACAAACACACCGCAAAAAGACATTACATCGAATAGATCTCCACAAGAGAGGGGGAGAACATTGTATTAAGATCCAAAAAGAGAGAAGAAGCCATCTAGCTAATAACTATGGACCCGTAGGTCTGTAGTAAACTACTCACAACTCATAGGAGGGGCAAGGATGTTCATGTAGAGGCCCTCCATGGTCGATTCCCCCTCCAGCAAAGTGTCGGCAAAGGCTCTAAGATGAGATCTCGCGGATACAGAAGGTTACGGAGGTGGAAATTGTGTTTCGTCTGCCCCCTGGATGTTTTCGGTGTACGTAGGTATATATAAGAGGAAGAAGTACGTCGATGGCCGCCCGAGGGGCCCACGAGACAGGGGGCGCGCCCTACAGGGGGGGCGCCCTCATATCTCATGGCTGCCTCGGCTGCTTCTTGGCTTGCACTCCAAGTCCTCTAGATCACGTTCGTTCCAAAAATCACGCTCCCGAAGGTTTCATTCCGTTTGGACTCCGTTTGATATTCCTTTTCTACGAAATACTGAAATAGGCAAAAGAACAACAATATGGGCTGGGCCTCCGGTTAGTAGGTTAGTCCCAAAAATGATATAATTGTGTAAAATAAAGCCCATAAACATCCAATAGGGGTAATATAATAGCATGGAACAATCAAAAATTATAGATACGTTGGAGACGTATCAAACATCCCCAAACTTAATTCCTGCTCGTCCTCGAGTAGGTAAAAGATAAAAAGAGAATTTTTTTGATGTGGAATGCTACCTAGCATAATTCTCAATGTAATTTTCTTTAATGTGGCATGAATGTTCAGATCCAAATGATGCAAAATAAAAGTTTGTATTGATAAAAGAAATAGTAACACTTCAAGCATACTAATCAAAGTAATCATGTCTTCTCAAAATAACATGGCAAAAGAAAGTTCATCCCTACAAAATCATATAGTTAGGCTATGCTTCATTTTCGTCACACAAAGATGTTCCCAACTTCTATACCACCGATGACAAGCCAAGAAATTGTTTCATACTTAAATAATCTCAAACTTTTTCAGCTTTCACGCAATACATGAGCGTGAGCCATGGATATAGCACTATAGGTGGAATAGAATATGATGATGGGGATTGTGTGTAGAAGACAAAAGGAGAGAAAGTCTCACATTGACGAGGATAATCAACGGGATATGGAGATGCCCATCAATTGATGTCAACATGAGGAGTAGGGATTGCCATGCAATGGATGCACTAGAGCTATAAATAAATGCTCAACAAAAGAAAACTAGTGGGTGTGCATCCAACTTGCTTGCTCACGAAGACCTAGGGCATTTGAGGAAGCCCATCGTAGGAATATACAAGCCAAGTTCTATAATGAAAACTTCCCACTAGTATGAAAAAGACAACTTATGAGACTCACTATATGAAAAACATGGTGCTACTTTGAAGCACAATATATGAGACTCACTACATGAAGAACAAGGTGCTACTTTGAAGCACAAGTGTGGAAAAAGAGATAGTAGCATTGCCCCTTTTATTTATTTTCCTTTTTTTCTTTTTCTTTTTCTTTTTTTCTTTTTTTCTTTTTCTTTTTTTTTCTTGGGCCTTTTTTTTTTCTTTTGGCCTTTCTTCCTTTTTTT